>NW_020173679.1:1497490-1528220 GCF_003031525.2 Neophocaena asiaeorientalis asiaeorientalis | reverse complement strand
GGTCCATTTAGAGTTTGGCTGGAAAATAATAAGGTGTGAAAACCACTGACCCAGGGGAGCCTAGGAGCCCTTAGCACGGCCATCCCTGGCCTCCTTCCCTCCCTCTCCTATTAAGCTCATTCAGCACCCGGACTGCGTAGCCCCACTGGGCTCAGGGCACTGGGCGTACTGAGACACAACGAATACCTGGTCCCTGCGACCTGTGAACAGGTAGGAGTAAGCCCAGGTCCAGCAGATGGGGCTGGGGACAGAAATGAGTTGAGGGCCGCCTCAGTTTCCCTAAGGTGCTCATCCTTGAAAGGGCAAACTAACTGCAAGCCTGCTGGTGGCAATGTCCTCCAGTTTCCCCAGTTCAATGCCAGGGGCACAGGCAGGACAGGATTGCACTCCTGCCTCTGGGGATCTTGCGGTGCCAGGGAGCTGACGCTTACAGAGATGATTCCACCCAAGCCAGAGAGGGCTGTGATCAAGAAATGAGCAGTCAGGGGGCCAGCTGTGAACACACAACCAGGCGGATAAATACAGCAACTTCAGAGCGTGACAGGTGCTACAAAGACAATAAAATGGGCAGCAGGATAGAGAGAGATAGGGACAATATTGGACAGATGCTGGGAAAGACCCCTTCGAGGAGGTGACATGTGACTCAAGTACCCCGAAAGAGTCTATGAGAATCTGAGGAAAGAGCGTTCTTCATGAGCAAAGGCCCTAGGGTTGGAAAGGGCTTGGCTTGTTGGAGGGACAGAGGCCAGTGTGGGTGCAGCTGTTTCCTCACAGGCTACACAGCCCCATTGCCTTTTGGGGGCACCTGCCCCAGCCCCCAGTCCCACCCTGGCACGTAGGAACATGCACACAGAGAATTCTCTGCTTCCTCCATCGGTGGATGCAGAGTCACAGACGAGGAGAATTCCTGCCTCATGGAGACCAGGCCCCAGGCCATCAGAAGAGGACCACAGCCTGCCCCAGGGCAGGCTGGGAAAATCCCAAGAGACAAGAATTGAGGATCTTGGCTGTGTGGCTGCCTCCCTGTCCCCCTGGCCTGCCTGGGCTCAGGTGCCCAGACACGCGCCAGCCTCTACCTGGTGGGGGCCCCACCCTGGCAGATGGAGCTTGCCCAAGAAGAGATGATATCACCGCCTTCTGGCCAGGGGACCGGCTCTACAGAGAGTGATGGGGCAGCCATCCTGGCGGTGGGGCGGGGTGGGCAGGGCTCCCCTGACTCCAAAGGAAGGCAGGGTGGGAGGTATCGATGCTCGTTGTCACAGCTCCCAGCCCTCCCGTCCTTCTGAGACCTGTCTGTGAACCCGAGGGGCCATTTCCAGGCCCAAGTTTACGTTTGCCAAAACACCGGGAGCCTGGAAACGCTCAGGTTCTGCCAGCGAGTCTTTCCTAAGGACCAGCCAGAGCAGGGGCTGAGCTGGGGGAGGGGAAGGAGGGCCACTTTGACATGTTTTACGAAGGCAGGGTTGGCAGGCACTCTAGATAGAGATGTCACAGTGGAGACAGGATGGAAGGGTGGAGGGAGCCAGCTAGGCTGTTACCACCCTGGGCGGTGGCCTCACACCCACCTCGGGAAGGGGTGGCCAGGCGTGTCCAGAGGCGCCCATGTCACAGGGCGCCTGGCCACCGGCTTTGGGCCACACTGCCCTCCTGAGGGTCGAGCCTGAGTCCCTCTCACACCTGTGATCCCCCAGAAGCTTGCTTTTTCTGGTCCTCACACCTTCCCTTCTGATGTCCTGCCTGCAACTTTCTCCCCCTGCCCCACCCCGCCTCCCCCGCCCCCAGTCTACGTTTTACTGGTTGTTGGGACTCAGCCCAGGCAGCCCCTCCAGGAAGCCTCCCTGACCCCGGCCCCCCACCCCATGGTTCAGCCACTCTGCCCACCAGCTCAAGTCCCCTCTGTCACGGCCTCCATCCTCCTGTCCACTCCTCGGCTCGGGACTGACAGCCTTCTTTCATGGCAGGCTGAAGAGGGACGTGACCAGTACTTGTCCCCGTCCCCCAGGCCTGGCACAGAGGAGGTGCTCAGAGGGCACCAGGCAAAGGAGGGAACGGAGGCTTCGAGTGGCCGGCAGTCAGTCAAACGGCATCACCTATAGTCGGGCACTCGGAAGGGAGGGGTTGGCAAAGTCCCCAGCCCAGGCTTCTCTTCATGGGAGGTTGTAATGAGACCCTCATCAAGCCCTTGACCTGACTTCTGGTTATGGGACAGGAGCAGGTAGAAGAACCAGTTAAATGACATTTCAGTGAAACAGACAAATCCTGCTGTGGAACATTCTAAAAGACCACCTACCTGGGCTCTTCAAAACGCCACTGTTGTGGGGAAAAGGTGGGGGTGGAGATCTTCTGGAATACAAAGACAACTAAAGAAAAAGGCATCCGTCAGCCTCTGGAAACCACTCACCGAGTCCTGCCCTGCGAGGTCCCTCTATCACCCCCAACCCGGGCCTCAGTATTCCCATCTGTGAAATGGGAAATGAGCAGCCGAGTGGGTGCAGAAATGGAAGGCTAAGCCTCTGGGGGGCTTCCAGGAGCACTAGGAGAAGACCTGGTCTCGTCCAACCCCCTCAAGCTAGAGACAGACCAGCAGGGCCTGGGACATGCCCTGGGTCACGCGGACCCATGTCCTGTCCACTGCGGCCAGGCCACCTTCCTCCCAGTCCTGCACCTCCCCCACCGCCCAGCACCCCAGCCTGCGCCCTACACCTGCAGCCCCTCCCGGGTCCACCGCCCACTCACCCGGCACCAGGCCTTTCCCAGGGCAGCACCTACACTGGCTGTGAGACAAGCCCAGACCCTCAGGGGCTGGCCTCCCTCCACATACCTTCCGCCACAGCTGTCCCGGCCCCTCTGGAGATTCTGCTCCCTCCACTTAGGAACCCCTGTCTCAAACGCCACTTCCTCCAAGAAGTCCTCCCCCAACGCCAGCACACCACCCCCATCCAGAGGTGGTTTCTCCCTCCCTGAGGGTCCCGGCTGTCCTGTGCCTCAGCCCACCGGGCCTCAACCCTCTCCCTTCATCCCTGAGGTGTCCCTCTGGCCTCCCCTGGAGGCCCGGCCCTGAGCTTGGGCACAGAGAGGGCTCCGTGGATGTGTCTGCGAACGCTGCCCTGTGCCAGGCTCCCAGCGGCTCCTGATAACCGCCGTGTGGTCGTGAAAGCACTGTGCCGGGGGCCTAGTGGTCGTAATCTTGCTCAACTCTGCTGTTGGGATGAGTAGCTCCGAGCGATTAAGCAATCCGCCCAAGGGGGTTGGTGACTGGCGGGGCTGGGACAAGACCCCAGGTCAACGGACACCAAAGCTTCCCTGTAACGCAAACTCCCCCTTTTCCCAGGCCCACCACCTGGGGGAAAACAGCTGTCCTCGTTTTTGGCCTCTGATTCATCTGAACCCACCTGTAAGTCGTGGGCGCCCCGCCTCAATCCCCACAAAGGCTGTGCAAGCCCTTGCTTTCCCAGCCTCCCTGCAGCCTGCCCAGACTTTGAAACCACAGCCAGGGATCAAGAAACAGGATCAATGTGAGAACTTGTTGGGGGCCGGCGGGGGTGGGAGCGGCCGTGGGGCACAGGCAGGCCTGGTGTCTGGAGGAAGGTGGACTGTGTGGACCAGATGAAGTGAGGGAGGGGTGCTGGACACTGTCGCTGCCCACTGCACAGCACTCCCACCCCTGCCTCTGGCTCGGGGGAACCCGGGAGCATGCATGTCCCTGCCCTGTCCAGCCCCAGGGAGGGACACTTTTGTCTGAGCCAAGCTGGGCTGTCTTGTCTCCTGACAGGGACTGGCACAGAGACGGGTCAGGGACCCATCTTTGGCCCATGAGACGTGAGGGGGAACCCCTGGGGACTTCCGGGAGAGGTTTCCCGAGGCTCTGATGCAGGGATAGGCAGGCCCCATCTTTCTCTGGTGTGGTCAGGCCAGGCGGGAAGCGATACAGGGACCCCTGGGGGCAGTAGCCCTGTGGGACCTGGAGGGTAGCCGCCTGGGAGCAGAGCCGACAGACAAGGCCCAAGATGTGCTCGCTCGGAGACCCCGGATCAGCTACTCCTGGGTCCCCCTCTGGATTTGCTGTTGGGTGAGACGGTAGGTCCCCTTAACCACTCAGGCCGGTTCGCATCGGACCTCTGTCACTCACAGCCACGAGCCTCTCAGCCCCTCCACGTCCCACGGCGAAACCAGCACCCTAGTCACTGGTCACAGCGTTTGTTTCACCTCCGGCACTGTCTTCAGCAGCTGGTACCGAGGGCAAGCAGGGGGTCAGCCTGTGGGGTTTTGCTGTAAATCTACACGTGGCAGCGTGACTACAGGCACAGGATGGCATGGGGAACTTTAGGGACTTCGAACAGCTGACGGGGAGCGACGGTGGCCCCCAGTCTGCATCTCTCTTCACTGTAACCCACTGTGGATCCCTCTTCCAAAGCAGGACTCAGTGAACATTTTCTGCAAAGAGCCGGAGAGTCACATTTCAGGCTCTATGAGCCACATACGGTCTCTGTTGCATATTCTGTGTTTTTCTTCCAACCCTTTAAAAATGTACAAACTATCCTGGCTCTCAGGTGGTACGAAAGCAGCCAGATGTGTCTCACCCCGGACACCCTCCCTGAACCAATTTGCCGCTTTCAGCCAAGTCAGCCTCCGGGGCACTAAGGAGTTTTTCCTGTTTGCCCCCCACAGTCGCAGCCACTCAAGTCCAGATGTTTCCAAGAGAGCATCCAGCTGGGATAAGCACAGAGACGAGGTGGCAAAGAGATGACGGCTGTGGACTATGGCCTCAGGTGGACTTGGACTCAAATCCCTGTTCGGCCACTTCTGACAGGGCGGCTTCGGTTTCATCACCTGGAAAATGGGGAGGATTCTAGTGCCAACCTCATCGGGCGGCTGTGAGGCTCAAAACACCCCGTGAGCACTTTCCGCGGAGCGAGGCACGTGTCAGCTGGTTAGGACCAGGTGGGGAAACATCTGGGGCCTCCTCTGAATGGCACGTCCACCAGCTTCTCAGCGAAGCTGCATGCCCCGCGGTGCTGATACCCAGGAGCCTGTGCAAGTCCCTGTCCCTCCCCGGCCTTGGTTTCCCCCCAGAGTGGCTCATTGGACAGATCTCCGTCCACCCTCCACCCTCCCAGGAGTTAATGAGATGGAAACCCCCATGCACCTGGGTGCAACCTGTCCTCTCCCAAGCCAGGCGGGGGGCAGCACAGCGCAGCACAGAGGGGAGCAAGGCGGGGGCCAGGCCCGACCTGCCCATCAGGTTCACGCTGCCTCAGCATCTCCCCTTTCTCTGGGAGAAAGCCCCTCCAGAGCTGTGGGAGGGGACCCCGGGAAGGTGGGTGCTCTCTCCCCTGGTCTGCTGCCTCCCCCAGGTTCCCTTCAGACTCTGAGAAGCCCATGAGCCACTCTCCCTGCAGCCCTGCCCCACCGCCTGGGGGACAACCAGAGTCAAGGGCGGGGGGCAGGGTGGGGGCTCTCAGCAGGACTCCATGAGAGGCCCCTCGGAAGCCTCGTTCCCACATCAGCGAGACGCTTCTCAGGACCCACACGTGTTTGGCACCTACGCTGAGCTGGGCGCTTTGCAAACATGGCCACGTTTACCCTGTGAGGCAGCACTGCTCACGGCCTTTACAGGGGACCTACTGAGGCCTGCAGGGTCTGCCAGGCGTAGAGAAGGCAGAATCAGAACCCAGGACTGTCTGACTCCAAAGCCCCTGGACCTCCCACCCGCTGGCCCGGCCTTAGAGTTGGAAGTGACTTTTGATATCATCCCCCCCTGGCCCCCACCACCTCCATGTGGCACGTCTGTGGTTAAGACCCAGCCTCTGCCTGGGTAACTCCAGTGATAGAAGACTCACTACCTTCAAACAGCTCTTGTCACTGTAGGAGCCCTGCCGTGGATGGACCCCCACCCAGGCCTGTGAGAGCCCTTCTTGGGCTGCCTCGTTCGTAACCCCAACAATTTATGTTTCCAGAGCCTCCTCTGAGCCACGGGCTGCATAAGCGGTCCCTTGGCTAACCCCCGATGAGGTGTGCTCATCTCACACGTGGAGAAACTGAGGCCCGGAGAGGTAACTGAGGCTGCACAGCCAGCTCTGAACCCAAATCTGACCCCAAGCCCTTTCCCCGGAGCCCTGGCTCCCAGGCCCCATCCCACCCCTGAGCTGAGCAGCCTGGTGGGCAGAGGAGGGCAGGTGTGCAGGGAAGGCCATCATCAGGTATGGCCAGTCTGGAACCATCTGAACCCCCCCAGTGGGGCTGCCTGTTGAGAAAGACAAGGACCCAAGAAGCAATTAGCCCAGAAAATGGTTCGGGACAGGAAGGGACTAACTGTTTTTCTGCCCGATGTCCGTTGGTGCTGTCAGGGGACGCAGGCTGGGGGAGGCCGAGTTCTTGCCCTGGACCAGCTTCCACTCCTGCCCAAGCTCTGCCGAGGGCACCGCTCTGGGACCTGTCACAGACCTGTACGGCCACCGTGTCGGCAACCTGCCTGCAACTGCAGCAGGCACGGGGAAGCACCAGGGGTACATACCAGGAAAAGCTGTGACCGTGAAAACAAGAGACTTGATGCGACTGGGCTGAGGCCAAAATTCTGAGGACTTTGCAAGAAACCAAAATATGAAGGGCAGAGAAAAAGAAGTGAACACCTCGTCATGAGCCTTGGAGACCTCAGCCTTGCAGGCCCAAGGAACCAAGCCGTGGTTAAGCTTCCGAAGGCCCTCGGTCAAAGCGTGAGGCCCCAAGGCGTTGCCATGAGCGCGGCTCAGCCTCCATCAGTGCCCGCCACCCGGCAGGCAGCGACAGTCCCACCTGTTTACCCCGCACCCTCCCCTACTCTCCCCGCTGCCTTTGCTGTCCCAGAGGAAGCTGTTCCAATCTATTCCCTGCTAGGATGTTACGTAACAACTCCACATGGTAACGTGGACCTGGGATGTCTCCTGGGAGACGACCAGAAAACGGGAGATGATGGACCTACAAGAGGGAATGAACTTGCTGTGCTCAGTGTGAGAAGCAAGTGTGCCTGAGACCAAGGTCCGTCATCCACCTTCAAAGCTGGACATATTTGGACCTCACCTGCGACGTGGAGTTTCGTTAAAGAAAAAGCCAAGATTCTGCAGACCGCAAACGAATTCATCAGTAGTAGAGCGGCCATTTCCTTACTACACGGCGACCAAGTGAACTCGCACAAACGTGGCCGCCACCTGACCCCGCAGATACCGACATTCCCATTTTACAGAAGAGGAGACTGTGGAGACACCCAGGGTGGTGGAGCTGGGATCTGAACAAGGAGTGAGCGCCTGATGCCCTTAGACGCCGCTGCCCCCTCCCTCGAGCCCGTCCGTCCCTCAGAAAGCCCCGTCGCCCACCCACACCGCCGTGCACTCCTATGCACTCGGCACACACGCATGTTCTCGTCTGCCAGGGCCTGCCTGCCTCTAGCTGGGGTTTTTGGGGGTTTTTTTAAAAATTTTTTTGATGTGGGCTTCCCTGGTGGCGCAGTGGCTGAGAGTCCACCTGCCGATGCAGGGGACACGGTTTCGTGCCCCGGTCCGGGAGGATCCCACATGCCGCGGAGCGGCTGGGCCCGTGAGCCATGACCGCTGAGCCTGCGCGTCCAGAGCCTGTGCTCCGCAACGGGAGAGGCCCCAACAGTGAGAGGCCCGCGTACCGCAAAAAAAATGTGGACCATTTTTAAAGTCTTTATTGAATTTGTTACAATATTGCTTCTGTTTTATGTTTTGTTTTTTGGCTGCGAGGCATGTGGGATCTTAGCTCCCCGACCAAGGATCGAACCTGCACCCCCTGCACTGGAAGGCGAAGCCTTAGCCACTGGACCGCCAGGGAAGTCCCTCCAGCTGGGCTCTTGCAACAAATTGCCCTTGTTTCTCTGGCTAAAGCCCAAACACGACACTCACTCCTGCTTGTGTCTGCCCGGTCAGGGGCTCCGGGGAAGACACACTAAGTCCTGGCTCTGGGAGTCTTCTAAAGGGACCTAGAGGCCCCTTCTGTCCCAAATGGTCTGGGCCTGAGGAGTGAGCCACATAAACTAGACACCAAGATAGGGGACACTGTCACTCGGGAAAGCAGGTGGCAGAGTGGCTCACAGGGAAGTGAAGGAGACAGCCACTATCGAGCTCTTCTTCCCCGCGAGGCCGCGTCTGGATGAGCCTTGCCCTACAATCTGGGGAGAGGCTCGTGGGAGTCCTGCTGCCTAGCTAAGAGGGCTGCTGCCCATGAACTTGGGGAAGCAGGTCTCAAGGCCCCCAGAGGCAGCTGCCACAGTGGTTCAGGACACGACTCCGGAGGCGCAAAGCTCAGCTCTGGCAGCTACAGGCTGGGTGGCCTTGAGCAATTGATGCTGGTTCAGAGAAGGCGCTCAGTAAAGGGCAGCCACTCAAAGTCTGCCCCAGGCCCTCTCCCAACATGGCAACACTGAAGAGAAGTCGCCAAAGGATTTCCCATTTGACGTTAACAGGGGACCGTCAAATGCCTCTGCTGTAGAAAGACTGCGCTGAGCCAGCCTTTGGCAGAGGACTGGAAAGTCACATGTCTTTGGGCTCCGGCTCTTAAGGCCAAAACTTAAGAGAAGCCAAGGCGTTTGTTTCAGGAAAGATCATAGCCGTCAAATGCGGTGCCCCAACTTGCTGGCCGAGAACAGGCAGGCTCCATCTGGCGCCAAGAGACAGCGAATGTGATACACGCAGGCCTCCCTGCTGACGCCAGAAAGGGCTGTGCAGTCAAGGAGAAGTATGTGGCCAGTGTCACTAAGGAGGGGTTCAAGCACAGGCAACACCTTCCTTTTCAATGTGTATTAAGTCATTTGTTTATTTCTCAAGATGCGCACACTCAAGTATTCAGTTGGCCAGGACAGCTCGTGGCTCCCAGGTATGTACAGGTCCTTCGACGGCTTGGGTTACAGACAACTTCATAGCTAGTGCACCACACACACGAGATAAAACAGGAAGCCTAAAATCCCCAAGCCACTCCAAGAAAAGTGAGGGAGGGAGGAGGGAGGAGCAATGATGGAGCAACGATGCAGCAACCCGTGGCGGAAATCACACACAGGAGGGGAGAACACAGAGGCAGGCTAGCTTCCATCTCTGTCGACCGCCGTTTCGTGTGGTGCTCAGGGGACTGAGTCCAACAGGTCCTTCAGGAAGCTCTCCGGATCCGTGATTTCTGATAAGAGACCTGGAGAACAGGCAGAGGCTGCTTAGCAGCGGCCCTCGCAGCCCCCAGCCCCCGAGTCACGGAGCCTGCGTCCACGCGGGAAACACACTGTGCTCCCACAAGCTCGGACACAGCTGCTCATGGGAGACCGGCGACGACCGCAGAGACAGTCACCGAGCAAACACTCTTGTCCTGGGAGGGGAGCTGGGCTCCGACACCTGGCGCTGCGGCAGGATTAAAGGCGTTTAAAGTGGCAGCGGCCAGCTCACGATCTCCCCAGGGCGGAGGTGCTACACCCGGGTCCCTGGACCCCGCAGGGGCCTGTAAGTCCACTGAAACTCAGTGCGCGGTGGAGCAGGGTGGGGGTGGGGGGGTCCTCTGGAGAGAGTGTCTACAGCCTTCAGCAGATTCTCAGAGGGACCTGGGGCCAAACAAAGGCTAACCCCACTGCCCTCGAGGGCTGGGAGGAACAGGGTAGGGTAAAAGAACCCAACCCCTAGTCCAGGGCCTGTAGCAAGCTGCCAGAGCTCAGGAGCTCCACTTCCTCCACTGCCAAATGGGGACAGTGACAAGTCCTTGTCACATCACCCTGGGGATTAGATGAGGCCAGTTATGTGAAAGTGCCCAGGGCACAGAAGGTGCTCGCTCAATCGGCATCAGGTCCCCTGCGGCCCATCCCTCCCTCACAAGCAGGGCTCTCACTTGACCAATGGGGGTCGTTAACCCCGAGGCGGGGCAACACTCAAACTGAAGTCTGGGCTAATGCAGGAAGACTGCCCCCCATCAGCTCTTGCTGGTTTGGAAGGTGTTTTTGTCCTTGCATTTGAGTAGGGTGTGTCGGATGTTCTGAAATTTCCTACCAGTTTGAACAAAGCAATAAAGCCATGCCGTAAACGCCTGCGCTCGAGTGGAAGGCGGCAGAGGCCTCCCACCTGACCTGCCCCCGCTCTTCCCTGCTCCAGGGCTGATGCAAAGCCCTGAACAGAGGTGAATACCTTCCTTCCCCTGCCTGCCTCTTCCTCCTCTTCCTCGAACTTTGACATTCATATTGACAGTCTTTGTAGACATCCACCAGACCCCTGGGTGACAGGTAAGGCACTGGGCCCTGAGGACACAGACACACAGGCTACCTGCTCTCAGTTGGGGCCACCTCTTGAAGAAAGCAAGGAGTGTAGCCAAGATAAAATGTCTAGGCTGAAAAGACACCCATGGGAGCATCTAGTGAAGTTAACAAAGGAACTGGGGTGGGCGGTGGCAACCTCTGACCGACAGGTAACAGGGGAGGCACCAGACCAGCAAAGGCCCGTCCAGTATGGCTTCCACTGAGGCCACTGCAACAAACGGCCAAACTGGAAGAAAGGCCTGGAGCTTTGGGGAAGCTCCATCCGGGAAGAAAGAGGAATTCACACTGAGCATCACTCCGAACGTTTGAGGGTTCAGTGCCCAGAGGACAGACTAGAAAATGCTAGTGGCGACCTTCTCTTGATAGGGGGATCTGGGGAGATTTTTTCTTGCTCTTCACACTTGACAGAATTGCCGTCAGGGAAAAGGAAACAAGCTCACAGAAGACTTAGGCAGGTGCGGCTCCCCCTGCTTTGGCTCTGGGAGCCTACCTTGGAAAGGACGGTGGTGACGGGGAGCTGGACTGCAGGGCCCACACCCTCAGAGGGCACGGGACTTTTAATTCGGGGTTGATTTTCCAGCACTGGCCCAAGCCACCTCCCCCTGCTGTCACCTGATGCTTGGTTATGAAATCCAAACAAATTTTAATGTGTTTGCAATTAGGATGACAAATTTGTTGTATAACGAACCTGTACACAGCAGAGAACAATGACTTCATTTTTACCAGCTGGGGGATGAGAAACTGTCTGAGGATGTCTCATGTGACAGCACTTCAAAGCACCTACTAGCAGAGATGTTCTTTGCTCTCTTTTGATATTTACTATTTATCTTAAGAATCAGAGTTGAAATCTTCCACACCTCCCCGGGGGCAGCTGTGACATAAGATGTCTCAGTCCCCGAAAGGCAGGAGGAAGACAGGTAAGCTCCATGTTAGTTCTCTGAACTGTCATAAGAAGCCAGGAAACCAAAAGGGGCTCCAGTGATTTTCCAGCTATGCCCCACTGGGAACTTGTTTAATCTTCAAAGCCTCAGTTACCCCATCTGTAAAATGGGGATAACCACAGCTCCGCCTCACACAGGGCTGCCCTGCAGACTGGGAAAGTGCATGCATGAGAACACAGCACCTGGGGTGAAGTGAGCCACACGTCACGGCCGCATCTCGTTACCAGGGACCTGGTATGTACACATCTCTCCCAGACCCCTCGGTGGTGGCCCACAGGCTGGTTCTCGCCTGTTTTTTCCTGTGTGTGAAGATGAAAGCGGATGGCCAGCCCCCCTAAGATCTGTGAAAGATGAAAAACCTTGACACTGACCAGCGGCGTCGAGGAACTCTGAGAAGGTCTCCACTGGCATGAACTCCTCCTGGAAGGCCTTCAGGGCCTTGTCGGCAGCTTCGTGGATGGGCATGTCGTTGTGGCGGATGTATTCTGCCAGAGAGCAGGACCAGCCACCCTCCGTGTTGCTGGTCGGCACCTTCTACGAGAAGCAACAGGACACACAGGCCGGGCGGGTCGCTCAGGTCAGGCAGGGAAGAAGAGAACCCTCCCATACACATCCAACTTTTCCCTGGAGGATGTGTTCTGCTTCCAGGAACAACAAAATTTCACTTCATTCCTCTCACAGCCCCTCTCCTAAGCGCACGTCACATGAACCTACAAGCTTTGAGAGGCGATGCGTTCTTTCCTCCCCATCCCCTCCACCATCAAGCATTTCCCCAAGAAGAGGGACTCATCAACACGCTTTAAGTCAGCTGTTTCATTTAGATGATGAAAGGAACCACCCCAAACCCTCTGATTCTCTCAAGGCTGAGAGGAGCGTCCCTATTATAAACTGGGCTGGAAAAAGTTACACTCACACAGGGCAACGGAGCTGATCCAAACAGAGGGGACGAGAGCAAACAGAGAGTGACTCGGGGTGGAGCGGGGGGAGAGCGGCCTGTAGAAGAGGGTCTGCAGCAGCCTGAGACCGGGTCACAGGAGCAGTCATGGCTACAAATGCAGTCTACACACACAGGGGTCGGAGCTAGAGGGTAAACCCCTCCCCACGGCGGGTCGGCCTGTTTCTCGGGGGAGGCTGGTGGAGGAGCCGGCTGCCGAGGCAGGGTCAGAGCCACAAGCACAGACGTCTACGCCCCTGCCAAACCCAGCCACGCTCCCAGCGGCCTCCTTACCTTAAACATGTTATAAATGAGATCAACGAGGGCCCAAAAGAGAAGGGAAGAGCGATAAGCAGAGTAGTCCTTCACCGCCTTGTCTGTCAGCCTGGAAAATAAAACCAAATCCCATGTCCGTGAAGACCCCGGGAGGATACTCCCAAGGACAGAGCCAAGCATTCTGGGAGCAGGGGAAGAGTCTGAGCATCACTCAGCTCCAGCCCCTTGCCATCTTCTCAGAGGAACGCAGCCACGGGTCAGAGCTTCTGAAGCCCTGGGACCCAGAGATTTATTCACCACAAGACGCTGCATGACAGAGTCATCTTTAGTAGCGACTCTGCTAAGCCAGGGAAAATGGGAAAGAGGGAGACGTAAGTTGCAACACGGCAGCCAAAAGGCTACTGCCTTAAAGAGTCGCCACAGAGTCCCGTGTTTCCCTGTGTTGAGCCCCCACACGCGCTCTCGGACTTGACGGGACCTAATTAATGCAGGAGGAAACAAGGTTCTACTTCAGTCTTCACATTCCCACTTGGAGAGTTTTTACCAGCAGCCAGCAGACCTAAAGCAGTCTCACACAGTAATCTGCCAACCGCGTGCCACGTTAAAACCAGCAAGCCGGGCACCTGGCGTCGGACAACAGTGATGTCTCGGATGTGAGCCACAGCCGGCCCAACACCTCCGAAATCCCGGGCTAATCCCAGAGCTCACCACACCCCTTCGTTTCTAACCAGCATCGCTGCTACTTAATCCAGCGACGCGGTCTGGGATTAGAGAGCAGCCAAGCCCTTGGAACACGGAGGGCCGTCACTGACAACAGCGTCCACCGCCTTCCCAGCAGACGCTCCTGGTCTGAGGAATGATTACTGCAGGTAGAGCCACCATGAAGTACAGAACGACCAGCACCCACTCTGCACGGTGAGTGAAATGCCGGTGCTAGGACTTGGTTTCTACAGCCCAAGATCTAGGAGAGGTTTTGTCTGCAAACTGCCTTCATATCTGTAATAAGTAAAGGCTAGATAAACCCTTGTCATGGAGCTTCTACACCCTGGAACAGAGCCCATACCAAAGGGACCAGAACTTAGTATTAAAATGTGTGTGCATGCACGCACCATGTGTTTATATACACTAGAATCATAAACATCAGACAAGCACAGATGTTATTCATTTAGAAGCTAAAACTACACTGTATGGGCCTCAAGTGGAGGGACTACCTGGCATGAGACAGGCCAACCACACCTACACTCAGTCAATGTTTAAGTTATTAACCAAAGTAAAGTAAACTAATAAAGTGAGACAATTCTGTTCGCTAAGGTATGCCACCTGTACCCTCCCTCCCCCCAACGTCTCCAAAGCGCCCGCCTCCTCCCCGACCGCCACGCATGAGCACACTGCAGCCGAAAGGGAAAACTACTGCGAGGTGGGCCTGTGGACGACGATGGGGCTTCTTTCTCTGCAACTCTGTGCACTGGCAGACAAGGAAACAGAAAAGGCTCTGACGGAAGCCTAGTGAAGTCCCAGGCTTAAATGCTTGCAAGTTCCTGGCAGAAGAATCTTTTCCTGAAGGTAAAGCCCACAGAAGGGAGCAACTCCTCTTGTGCGGACTCCTAGATCTCTGTGTACCTGCTGCTGCCCCCACCCCATAATGGGCTGAGGACAAAGCCTGCTGCCAGTGGCACTGCCCCAACCACCAGGAGGTCACCCTCTAAATGTCCCTCCTTGGAGGGTGTCCCACACCGTGCTGATGGCCAGCACTCTGCCACCCTGCTTCCAGGGCACCCTGCTCACACCCTGACACCCCGCCAGGGCTGCTCCTTCTTGCAGCTCTTTCGCATTGGTGGCACGAATCTGGAGTGGCCCTGCCCAACTTAATTATTTCAGGTTAATTAGTAAAGGTGACTAAACTGCTACAGAGGAAAAGGCAACTCATGAGTGCAGCTCACACTGGATTTCCTAATTAAGCTGTGACCAAATCAGCTTTTCCTTAACTGCCTGGGATAGTAATGAATTCCAGTCTCCTAATTGAAAGCAACACAGCTCCTGTGGGTTCAGACTTCACACCTGTCACCGAGAGCCTGTGCCCAGTGAATAGCTACTTTGCGTGCTATGGATACAGGCCGAGCCTGGCTTATCAACAACTTAGCATCTTCCAGATCTAACTTTTGATTCCCAGCAGCTAGTTAACTATTAATGCTTTAGACTCTTGGTTAACACTGGAAAGTGCTATGTTTGGAATAGGGGCAGGGGCTAGGTAGGAATCTAACAAGACCGGCCCCCTCCTGCTCTACGCAGAGGCTGGCACTGGCTGGACCCAACAGCAGAGCTCCAACCTGGTCTCCCCGGGCCACGAGGTGCCTACCACTAGCGACTTGATAAATCAGAGCTGATGGAGGTGGAGACACCAGGTGTGCAAATTCAGGCCAAGGCTGCTTCCACTTGGTCTGTCATTATCAGGGGCCTAAAAGTTCCTCCCCTGCACCCTTGTTGGAAATGTCCCCTCAGATCCTAGTGAAAGCAGACACAGGAGGACAGACCTTCCCAAAGTGAAGCAGGTTTCCCTCAAGGGCAGAAGCAAGCTGACAACTCATAGCCTACCCTGTAGCCCAGGGAAGGCAGACTGCTCGGGGCCACGACGGGCCAAGAGTAGCGCCAAGGAGTTCCCTCGGGGTGGCGCAATCTGTGCACTCGTCGCAAAAGGCTTCTCGCTGTTGTTGTCTGCAGTTGTTTGCCTCAAGACACCTCCCAGCTGACCCAAATCACAGCACGGGGTCATGAAAACAAAGACCACTTCCTTCCCGAAATGCCTTCCTTCTTAGGGAGGTGTCCACACCAACAGCAGAGAAAGAAAGAAGGCTCATGGAACGCGGGGGCAGACGGGATAGGAATGTGACCAAGGAGGGAGATGAGGAGCTTTTAATACCAGAAAAGAACATCCCCGAGCACAGCCCCCAGGAAGCTTTGCTAGTTTATGCGCAGACCAGCAAGATTCGGAACACCTGGCTACCTGTCTCAACTGCCTGCCGACCCTAACCCTTCTCCTGAGAAGTCTCACCCTGTGCCTGGCTGGCTTCCTCTCTGAGGACACTTCCCAGGGGTAAGCCTGGCCCCACACTTCTAGTGCCTGAACACCTGACCCAGAGGGGCAGGCACCCGGCGGCGTCAGGCCTCGACTCTTGGTGTGACCGGCCGGGAAGGCTCAGGATCCATTACCGAGTCAAGCGAGGCGCCTCCACTCAGCACCTGCACGCCGCGGGCAGCTTTTACCCACAGCGGTTACAGAGTCCGGGCGACAGGCGGCCCAGGAGACGGCTCCCTGAAGCAGGCGCTTCCCGAAGCGAGCACTGACCTGGTGGCTCCCCCTGGAGCCACTGCCCGGGCCTGAGAGGTCACCAGCAGCCGCCGCAGGATTTCCACGCGTATGGCTCGCCACTTCTCGGGGGGCAGGACGTGGAGGGCTAGGACAGTGAAGTAGTGGGGCCCGTCCACTTCAAAGGCACTCTCCACCCACTTCTCCTTGGGCTGCTCCAGAAAGCCCTGGAGGTTCTTCTCCTCTCGGGAAGTTGCTCGGGTTCTGGAACAAAAGGAGCACCATGAAACCAGGGCAGAAGCAGGGCACGAGCAGCAAGGGGGAGGAGGCTTGCTCAATCTCCCGTCTTCTTTTACATTTCCTGAGCGCTCGGCTCACGGAACCCCCCAACCCGTCCTCCACCGCCCCTCCCGCCTCCTCTCTCCAAGCGGGGCACCCCCAGCCCCGACCCAGTCCTTCTCGGGGGCATCTTCCTCGTCCCCCACCCCCCAGCCCAGCTCCGCACAATTCCAACTGCGCGTGTCCGGCACATTCACAAACACTCCGCCATCCATGTGTCCTGACAACTCTGGAAGGTGACAGCCGGCACCTCTTTACCAGGGTATCTGAAGGCCCGGGGAGTGAAGTGACACAACCAAAGTCACCAAACCAGTCAGCAAACCCAGAGTCTCTGAGCCCACAGCCCACACTCCCCGACTCGACGAGTCTCAGTACAGCTAACTGTTCACACGGCATTTGCAGCCGGTGCCCTTCCTAGGCTATCGTGGTGTGTTCTTTTATGTGTCCGTGTCCTCTCTCCTCCATTAGAACAGATTCCTCCCGGCGAGCACTGCTTCTCGTTCTCGTTTTTGCCTGAACTGCAGCAACAATGGTAATCATCAACTTTAACGCCAAGCCCGTTCTAAGAGCTTTCCATGGATTATCTCATTTAATCCTCACGATAACCCGATGAGACGGGTACTCTCCCAACGTTACAGAAGGGGAAACTACAGCACAGAGAGAGTAAATATTCTGCCCAAAGCCACACAGTGGGGAGTGAAGGAACCGGGC
This sequence comes from Neophocaena asiaeorientalis asiaeorientalis, assembly GCF_003031525.2. NCBI lineage: Eukaryota > Metazoa > Chordata > Mammalia > Artiodactyla > Phocoenidae > Neophocaena > Neophocaena asiaeorientalis. Next base: position 1,511,439 of record NW_020173679.1, on the reverse strand, counting down.
TCTGACCCAGGCAATCTGGCTCCAGAGCTTTCCCAGCGTGGACCCTCCACCTGCAGTGAAGCTTCGACAGGTCACCAGACGGGCACTGAGAGACCACTTCCTTATCACATATTTCTGGCTACACTCTCTCCTTACGAGCTGGATGGTGCTCTCAGGCCAAGAGTGCTTGATGCCCCATCCTAGTTCCCTGTAAATAAAAACACAACACTAGTAGCAGCTGAATCAAAGTTACCAGGTCTGCACATGGCACTGCCAGGCACTGGACTGTGGGAAAGCAGGGAGGATGGTACGGGGACACCAGGCACCCTTCTGCTCCATGGATGAACACAGATGGAACAGGCGGCTACACTAGACTGGAGTGTCCAGAACTGGAAATCAGAAACTTTGTGCCATCGCACGACCCGCTCCACTCTGCCCTGGCTCGCGCTGTGTGTGACATACTCGCCTTCACATACAAACGTCCCAGCAAAGGCAGCAATCCCTGCTCAACCAGCCCCGCCCCCCCCCACGCCCAGCGTGACCAAGCTCACACCAGCGTGAACCGGCGAGGGAAGCAGGCTGTGGCTGGGAAACAGTGCCTCTTCGTGCAGCTTCCGGCTCAGCCTCTAACTGACCGAGACCATCAGGACACAGCCTGCTCCCTCCCCAACTAAGGAAACTAAGCATGAGTTACGAGTGTCTGGCATTTCAGAGACACAGTGACATCGGAAGCCACCAGCTCTGTTCTGCTGGACAAATCATGCGGCCTCTCTGGGTCTGCTTTGCTCCCCGGAGACTGGGGCGGCCCCCTCCACCCCAATGCTGCCAAAAAGAGGCAACGGCTCTGTCAAAGGCCCCACGGACACCAGCAATCAGCACTGCTCAGGCCTGAAGCACAGGCCTGTTTTTTTTTCTGGGCTACCTTCCTTCTCAGCTGACTTTCCCAAATAATCTTCAACAACACCTCCCCGCTCACAGCTGCCAGAAGCCTCACTCACTGAAGAAGAGACAGGGATAGCAAGTCCAGGCCCTTGGTCCTGCCACATCCTCCAGCTGTGAAACGCTCACCTGGGAACAGCCTGTGTGCCTTTGACAGTGACTGTGTGCGGCCCTGACCCATGCCCCCCCGCCATCCAAGGGAACACTCTTGCAAGTAGCAGCTACACTGAAGTAGAAGCTTCGATGATCTGGCCTCTCCCGCTTCCTGCTCCCCTCTGGGCTGAAGGTCAGTCCAAGCAGGCAGCCCTTGGCTGCCCGTGCTGGTAGATGAGACAGCTTTGGAAGAGGAAGCCACCGTACTCTTTATTCTGGGTGATTCCAAAGAGGCGCCGATGAACATTCCTACTTCGGTAAAGGCTGCCTGGGGCCAGACAGTCTTTCTAGAACTAACTAGAACGGCTACAGAAAAGGCAGGAGAGCTTGTCGGGCAGAGGAACACGGGGGTCAGCCCGTGCTGCCCCGAGACGCGCGGTACTGACGTGTTCAGGACGTAAAGCACGGTGTGGATGATGTACGGGATCAGGTGGATGTTGCTCTCCCGGCCGCCCCCTCCAGTGTCCGCGCTGAAGGACTGCTCCATGGCGAAGCGCAGGAACAGCAGCTTGATGTCGTGGATGTTGAGCTGGTACGTGGGCTCCCGCTGGCCCGTGCACTCCTGGAGGTAAGTATTGTGCCTGGGAGAAGAGAACAGGTGGTGAAGTGGAAGCAAGCTCCCTGGTGAAGACCCAGCTGGGAAGGCAGAGCCCCCCTTCGGCCTGATGGCTGTGAAGGTTACACAGACGGATAGAGCATGAAAGGGGGAGTCGAGGACAAGGGCTGGGCTCGGGGGAAGACAAGAGCAGAGCACACTTTTGTTTCTGCTGTGACTGAACGCGATGCTCTCCAAGCTTTGAGGAGAACGTGCCGGTTTGGGGGCGGGGCAGGGGGAGCAGGGGGTGCATTTCTTGATGGACTAATGTCATAGGACATATTGTGACCACATCTGGAAGTGCATTTTGGGAGAAGAAATGTAGAACTTATTCATTCTGACTGACAAGGTGATCTACCCATAAGAATCATCTCCTCAACCTCCAAATAAAAGGTTTTCCTATGTCAATGTACGTCACCAACCACCTGGACTCTGCCCCTGATTAAACCTGTGCCTCAGTCCCTTCACCTGCAGAAGGTGTATAATAACAACACCCGGGAAGCAGTTCGACATGCTGCCCAGCATGACTTTCGTCATTATTACCGCCAAGTGCCTGGTTCATGGTAAGTATCTTTTCATCCCCGAGCTTTACAATAGGACTTGGGGTGGGGCACCACTGCACAAGGCATCTGCAAGAGATAAGGACCTCACAGAAGGTTTCGCTACTCTACTCTGGATTTTAGGACAAGGGAGGCTTTGAAAGGAGCCCGATAATCCCCACGCCATCAAGCTATTTTCATTATTTAAACCTCAGAGAAATACAAGTGAACTCTGGGAAATTTTGGCCTCAAGGACCAAGTCAGGGGTCCTGTGTTTTGTGTCCTAAGATCAGCAAAGGAGGAGAGGTAGCAGATAACCAGAGATTCCACCTGGGGCCCCAGACGCTGAGGGTGCTGGCTTCTCCCAGCAGAGTCCCCTCTCTTCCGGACGGGCTCCCCTGTCAGGAAGCAAAGACAGACATGGATTCCTGATGAGGGTGACAGGAGATGGCTTCCCCAGGGCCGGGGCTGACAGCTGATCTTCCCCTATCTCCTGGGAATCCTCTCTTTTCGACCATGCAAGATGCTCCGCACTCACCTTGCCAGACAGGTGGCAAAAGCTGACTCAGGAACATGGGGCCCCCAGACGGGAAGGAGACCGTTGCACTTAGTGTTGGCGTTCTGAAGGGCGGCACTTTCCCACTCTTCCCGGCCTCGAGCCAGCCTGGATTGGGAGGAGAGCAGGGACAAGTGACTGCTGGAATTAATCTGGCAACCAGGCACCTGGGCGCGTGGGGGTGGAGGAGGGTTTGCTGACACTAAGGAAGTGCTGGCCCGTGTGCCTGACGCTACAGAGAGGAGCAGCCGTTTGTAACCACGATGGTAAATGCCGGCTTCACCGCCTCTAGTAAGCAAGGCTGCTCTCACCAGCCTTGGGCCAAAAGCCAAGTATCTTTTCCAGATTATATGGCAGGAATGGCACTTGGGCCTGTATGGCTGAAGGTAGGACACCATACTTTGCAGAGCCTAAGGAAGAGAATTAAAGCCTCAGGGGTGGCAGTCCCACCCCCTCCCAGTCCAGGGCCTCTGGCGAGCTGCCCGCTCCCCTGAAGTCACACAGGGCTAGTACTGAAGCACATGCAAGGGGAGGCCTAGTGAAGGAGCCACCCCGCAAGAGCCAGGCCCACCTGACGGCAGCCAGGTGGCAATCGTAGTGCACGATGTTGAAGTGGGACACGGTGCTGTAGCCCTGCTGTTTCCGGGGCTTGTTCTCCATCTCCTCTAAGGCTACCCGCTTGGTGAAGGTATAAATGCCCAGGACCTTGGTGGGCTGCAAAGATAACATAAAAAGGAGGAGAGGTGAAACTCCAAGGCAGGCTGTGAAAGGAGGTGAAGCAGAGCAGAGGGGCCCCGAGGGTCTACGATCCTAGGAAGGGATGCATTCAGGAAAGGGGGTGATGGTGAGCCCCTCAGTCTCCTGGTTAAGCACTTGGCTGGGCAGAGCCCCAGTGAAATGAGGGTCGTGGGGAGCAACTGAAATAAAGTGGATGCTGTGAGACAGAAGGGCAGAAATGCGAGCCTGAACGGTCCCTTCCTTTTTGCTTCTTTTATCTGAAAATGAAGAATAAAGTGCCTTCTTGTTAAGTCACTTGTTTTTCAAAACTGACCAGAAAGCTCCAAGGAGCCTGTGTCACAGCAGGACTTACAGGGCTTGTGGCCCAGGGTAGTGCCCCTTCGACAGGCTTGGGTGCTAAGTAATAAATTCAAGCTGGAGAGGAAGAGGGACGACTTTTAGGCCTTTAGGGGAGCAAACTGGTCACTTGCTGTTGTGTTCCTTTGGGTGTTAAATCGAGTTAGGTGGAGCCCAGAAAGCCAAGGTCCTGACCTTCTGCCCAGGTTATCTGAATATGGAAGCAGCATGATATGTTTTTAAAAGCCCCAGGTCTGAAGTCAGAAAAGCCTGGGCTAGAACTCTGGCTCTGCTTACACGAACTTCGTTTTCTCATCCATAAATTAGGGCTTTTTACAGGTTTAAAGATAAAATTACCCAGTTTACATAAAGGCTCTGGGCACAGGGCCTGGCACACGGAAGGGACCCAGTGAGTGGGTAGCTGCTGATGACGATGAAGACTACCGTGCAGATCAGTCTGCCTTCCCACCTTTAGAGAGGACAGCTGGCCCCAAGATACGAGCCCTGACTCTGGCCTAAGAACAAAAAGGCCTCAGGCGAGGGAGGCCACCGGGGCTTGGGACTGACCGCACCTGGAACTTGTACCCCTCCCTGCAGATGCAGCATGTGAGGCCCGGCTCCTCGATCAGCTCCTCCATCTGCTTCAGGAGCGCCGTCTTGGTCACGACCTGGCCCTTCTCATTGGTCTGTAAGGGGAACCCCAGGTGGCACGTCAGACAGGAATTTCCACGCACCCTCCCACTGCAGCTTGGGGACACGCAGGCACAGGGCTGACCTTCCACATACATGAAAAGGACTGCTGCACTGAAAGGAAATCTCTTTAGTTGGCTTCTAATGAGGGTAAAGACCCAGATTCTCCTGCTATTCTCTTCCTACAGGAACCACTGAAGCAGAGGAAACCATCCAGCTAGAACCCTGGCAAGTTGCCACTTGCCAACAAAGAAGCCCCCTTTCCTCGTGCCAGCAAGACCAACTCTTGGCTGACAAGGGCTGTTGCAGCATGAGTCATTTACTGTTCCCATGGGAGTTTTAAAACTGCTGACACTCAAGTTCGCTGGTCTGGAGAAGGCTCTCACAGGACCTCTGCCTCCTCCAAGGTAGGATAGAAGAGCACAGAGCCCTTCTTGTCGAACAGACCCAGGTTCAAACGCCTGTCAGCCACTTGTTAGTTATGTGCCTTGCCGATTTACTTCACCTCTTAGCTTCAATTAGTTCATCTTTAAAATGGGTATAAAATCAACCTCTCAGAAGCACATGAGGGCTTAAATACAATCTTACAAGGAGGCTGCGTAAGCACAGTGCCTGGCATATAATAAATCCTTGATCAACAATGATTATCACCATTTTTAATGCTTCTGCGAACTTGTTAAGTCATTTAACCTCTGAGCCTCATCCATATAGAACAATGATAGTCACACATCTAAGGGCTGTTGGGAAGATGAAAGAAGGTGAAGCATCTAGTGCCGTGCCCAGTACACCGACCCCCTGCCCACAGCCTTCACCTTCACCATCCCCAACCCCAGCTCTGAAACCCCAGAGCACAAATGACTGTGCCACAGGGTAGGCAAGAATGCGGGGACCCGGGCGTGGCTGTACCGTCATGCCCAGCGTGCCCAGAGCCTTCTGCCTCATGGCCATGGCCATGCGCTTCTTCTCGGCCCGGGTTTCCCTGCGGGCCGCGTCTATCTTCTTGTTTACATCAGGGTGTTCCCGCAGTGCCTCCAGCAGGTTCTCTGCCAGGGTCCCAATGCCCTCATCGCTGGACACCTGCTCCAGTTTATGCAGGTTTGTAATGGAGTCGGTTCCGATCAGAACCTGTCAAGAAGGGACCAAAGAGATGAAGGCCTCCAGTTATGTAAACAAGTGTTCTTCTCAGGAGCTTAAAGGTTCAACAAGCGTGCGCAATCTCACGTCATCTGCTTGGTTTCAATCAGATCCTCTGATTTTACACTTCAAGAGATTCGGACAAATGGAGGAGGTTAGGCTCTGCCACCAACCTCTGACTAGTCACCACGCTCTTCAGTCTCCATAACCCTGTCTATAAAATGGGGGCAGGCCAGGGCCGCCACGATGATTAAATCAGATGCCATACGTAAAGTGCTCAGCACGGTGAAAGTGAGAGGGGCTCAGATAAGAGTCCCTGGAGAAGCAGCCCCTGATGAGGCCTCAGTGGTGAACTCAGCAACCACACCAAGCAAAGAAGGCCCTTGATGTTCACGGGGGCTCTGCTGAGCTCTTCATCCGTGTCCACCAAACCCGGGAGCACAGCAGTTTTCTCGACCTAGGGATTCCAGACGTACAACTACACGTGGGAGTGGGGATAAGAAACAACTTAGAAAGAAACAGATGTAAACAAAAACCTCCTGTGCTTAAAGATGCTGGCAGCTGCTACACGACAGCACCACACTATCCACAGGGGTGGGAGAACGTCACGACGCTGAAGGCAGGGGAAATCCGCAAAAGCTCTCCGGGGGAGCTCACTGCGAAATCCGCACCACCCCATCACTGGTGAGCTGATGCCAGTTACCACACAGTTGACAATAAACCGAAAACAACAAAGCCAACTTGCAATGTGAAAGCTCAGCACTCAACTCAGGTCACTCACTAGCTCATAGATCTAGTTTCCCAGCAGGTACGCGTCCACTTCATACCTCAGCGAAGTGACAGGCCGTCTCGTCTCATGCTCCTCAACGCTGAACTCGTAGTTCAACTGCCTACTGAATACTCCACGGTCCCCTAGACTTAACGTTCGGGCTGTGTACTGCGTGCACGTGTGTGCACACACATGCGTGTGAAGCTCCTACCCTCCTGAGGCTTACACTCTAGTTAGGAGGACAGAGCACACACTAATAACCTAACATCACAGACTCTCCTCCCCCTCACTCACTCCCAAACCTCCTAGTTCCCCATCTCTTTCAATGGCATCACCACTCCTGTCACTCAGTCCAGATACGGAACGGAGTTCTTGATTCACCCAGCTTCTTCACTGCTGACGTGCAATCAATCTCCAAATCCCATTTATTCCACCTCCCAGATCTCTGTCGAATCCATTCACTGTCCACCTCACTAACTGGAGTTCAGCCGCCATGGCCTCTCACCTAGATCACGATAAAAGCCTGCCAACTGTTCTTCCCACCTCCCTCGTCACCTCCATCCGATTCATCCTCTAGGGTACGGCCAGGCTCACTACCCTCAGGAGACAATCCACACTCTTCTCCGTGGGGCGTGTGATGTGGACCCACGCGTACATCTCCAGTGCCGGCTCTTGCCACGTCTCACCTCCAATGCAACTGCTTTCAATTCCTGGAATGCTTTAAGCTCTCTCACCTCTGAACCTCTGCGGGCGCCCTATTCTTCTCTTAGAAATCCCCTTCCCTTTGACCCCTTCCACACTGCATTTACCCCCAGCTCTGTTATCACTATGTCCTCGGCTCTATCTTCCACCGGACGGTAAGCTCCCAGAGGGAGCTGTGACTGTCTCATCTGCCAACGTCGCCTCAACCTAGCGCAGCACAGGTACATGACAGGCACTACACAAATCCGTGCTAAAAGAGAAGTGAATGGTCAGAAGTATGAATGCCAAGTATCTAACTAGACGAAGCCTTGTTTTTAAAAAAGAATTCAATTTAGTAACTAAGAATAAGCTTGGAATCCACTGACCTGAGTTCTCAGGTCAATGTGTTGCCACTGGCCAAATGACAATTCTGTCCCTTGACTTACCCACATTCAAAATAAAGATGTTACAAGGATAGGGGAAAAAAAATAAGTGAAAACTCTTATGTAGGAAGAATTATCCGTCAGATGTAATAATTATGGCTATTTCCACTGAACTGAACAAAAGTTGAGTACTACAGTTATTTGAGTGAGACATATGGAAGAACCTTTACTGTAGCCAATTAACCACATTTTTGGAGTTATCAGAACAGATCACTACATGCGAATGTGGAACTATACTCAAGATAGACAGCTCTAAACAACCACCAAAAAATGCAGCCCTGAGGACTCTCAAAACTCAACGCTGAAAACACAAACAATACTATGAGAAAATGGGCAAAAAATATGGACATACATTTCACTGAAGCAGACAGACAGATGAAAGACATGAAAAGATGTGCAGTGAGTGTCATTATCCATCAGAGAAAACAAATTAAAACCACTCTGAAACCATCACTCTACGTCTATCAGCACGGCTGACGCACCACCAAAGGCTGGCGAGGATGCAGACAGAGCGGACCGCTCGCACCCTGCCGACGGGAATGGGAAGCGCTGCAGCCTCTAGAAAACAGTTTGGCAGCTTCTTGTAAACAAAATAATGCAACTACTACACAAGCCAGTAGCTGCAGTCTTGGGCATTTACCCCAAAGAAACGGAAACTTATTCACACAAAAACCTGCACGTGAACATTCACAGCCACTTTACTCACAGCAGCTTCAAGATGGCAACAACCCAGACACCCTTTAATGGGTGATGGTTAAACGGGTCACGGTGCAGCCCCGCCATGGACACTACTCAGCAGTAAGAAGGAACAAACGACTAATATATACAACAACCAGGACAAACCGCCAAAAAATTATGCCGAGTGAACAAAGCCAATCCCCAAAGGTTACGTGCTTTATGATTCCATTTAGTATACAACATTCTTGACAGGACAAAATTACAGAGATGGAGAAGATCAGTGGTTGCCAGGGCAGGTGGATGCGGCTATAAAAGGATAGGGACTTCCCTCGTGGCGTAGTGGTTAAGGATCCGCCTGCCAACGCAGGGGACACGGGTTCGAGCCCTGGTCTGGGAAGATCCCACATGTCACGGAGCAACTAAGCCTGTGCACCACAACTACTGAGCCTGCGCTCTAGAGGCTGCGAGCCACAACTACTGAGCTCACGCACCACAACTACTGAAGCCTGTACGCCTAGAGCCTGTGGTCCGCAACAAGAGAAGCCACTGCAATGAGAAGCCCACGCACCGCAACGAAGAGTAGCCCCCGCTCACCGCAACTAGAGAAAGCCTTTGCACAGCAACAAAGACCCAACACAGCCTAAATAAATAAATAAATAAATAGGACAAGAAGAGGGATCCCTGCAGTAAGGAAACAGTCCCGAATCTTGACTGCATGGATGTCAATGTCCTGGCTGTGATAAATTTCCTATAGTTTTGCAAGGCGTTCCCATTGAAAGAAACTAAGTAATGGGTACGCACGACGTCTCTGTATTATTTCTTAACAACTACGTGTAAATCTACAATAATCTCAAAATAAAAAGTTTAATTAAAAAAAAAAACAGGGCTTCCCTGGTGGCGCAGTGGTTGAGAGTCCGCCTGCCGATGCAGGGGACACAAGTTCGTGCCCCGGTCCGGGAAGATCCCGCATGCCGCAGAGCGGCTGAGCCCGTGAGCCATGGCCGCTGAGCCTGCGTGTCCGGAGCCTGTGCTCCGCAACGGGAGAGGCCACAGCAGTGAGAGGCCCGCATACCGCAAAAAAAAAAAAAACAAATCCAGACTGGTCACCTGTCTGGGCCAATTAGCGTTTGTGAGAGTAACAGATAGCTCAGCCCAGTGACTATCAGGAAGGAGCAACCCGGCAGACCGGGTTGGGCCTCCCTGAGAACCAAGTTTTTGGCTGCCTGGGGCAGAGCAGAAAATGGTAGTGATGGCATTACAAATGTCCCAGGGACTACAGCCAGAAATCAAAACTCTTTTTACCCTCTGGCCAGCCACACCCTCACAACTGCTGCTCAGCTAAGCCGTGAGATAAAGAAGCCCCACATAAGAATGAGTTGAATGAGGAAATCACAAATGTAACTTAATCCTGTCTGCACACAGAGAGATGAACCAGATGACTTCTGAGAGTCCTTCTAGTCTGGGAGTCTCATATATTAGGGCAACTCCCATCTCAAGACTAATCAAGGTGGTTACCTTCACTCAGTCGTGGCAGATGAGGAGAGAGGGTGTGGTTCCCTCCCATGACGTGTGCTGCTCCAGAATAAGGCCCGCGTTGCATGCTAGTTACTCACCTGGGTGGCAGGGTGCTGGATGGCCAGCCCCCGAAGAAGTCTCAAGATAAACGGCAGGGCTGGGCGAGACAAAAACTTTTTCCAGATGTCAGCATCCAAACTGCAAAGCAGAGAGAGGCTTATGAGCAGGCCAGAGAAGCAAAGGCCACCTAGAAACCGGCTGTTGATTCTGGCTTGTTTAGATGTGACCCTACAAGCGTACCATAAAGAATCACAAAGGACCACCCAACTCAGCTGAGAAACCAGATAGAAGTTTCTGTTTCCTCGAAACAGAAACCAACAAACTGCCATCCTTTCCCACAGCCCCAAGGGCTGCAGTCGCCTTGATAGCTTCCAGAAGGGGAGGGAGACCCCAAGGAAGGCAGAGGGATGCCAAGACGATGAAGGAGAAAAGGAACCAGAAAGAGGGGAAGGAAAGCAGCCCCTCTGACAGAGGTGCTGCTTACTTCTTGGCACTGGGAATGTGCTTTTTCATATAGTCAAGTGCATTCTGGGTGATTCCCTTCTGGAGAATCAGATCCTTTAGCTGATGCCCATTGCTGTTGTTCTTGATGCCAGCTGCGATTTTACAGAAGCAGTCCAGGAAGACTTTATCATCGCCACTGTGATCTTCGTCATACCTAGGAGGAAAGAGCAAAGACCCCGAGAGTGTGAAAGGAGGAACAAAAGCTGATCACGTCCTTTTCTTGGCTGACAATCTCCAATGGCCTATAGGATCAAGACTAAACTCCTGAGCACACCCTTCTCATCTGGCTCCTGCCACGCCCCCCTACCTCCCAACCCCGTCTTGCATTTTCACGCTTTTGCACACGTGACTCCCTCCAGCTTGTCATATCTCCTTCCCATGTCACCAACCACTTCTCCTTCTCTGCCTCACCAGGTGCTACTTTAACACAATGTATTTTACTTTTTGCCTCCCCGGTTAGACCGAGCCCCTTAAAGGCCAGACTAGCACACAAAAATCTAATGGAAACTCAGGTGATTCTTCCTTAGTCTCCCAGAACTAGTCCAGGGTCTTCACAGGGACTCTCGTTTAGCCGTCTGAAGTCTACGCAACATACTTATCAAAGCTGCAGTATGGTTTGAACCGCTCCACCAAGATCTGCATTTTCTCCACCTCCCCGAAGGACAGGTATGGGATGATGCGAAGCAGGCCCTGGAGCACGCTGGGGTTGGAGCGAACAAAGGTGCTGTTGATCTGGTCCAAGAGCATCACGAGTTGATCTTTGTCACCCGTCAGGAGGAGGTTGCCCTGCAGTAAGAGAGAGGACGGGAGGCCCACTAATAAGGCTGGGACTTTGTGGCCCTTAATGGTCATCCATTTCCATCAGAGCCATCAGAAGTGGCCCTAGAAAAACAGTGTCTCAGCACTTCCTGGGGAATAATCAGCAGTGTGAGTTCTACCTCATAAATTAGTTTCTAACTTTCTGCAGTGGCTCTGTTAATAGTCTCAGGTGGTCAAAATAAACCAGCACAATCTTCCCCTCCCCCGAGAGAACGCAGGCTGCCTGGTATTCATTTGGTCGTATCTCTGGCCAAACCATCAGCACCAACAAGAACAGAGGAATGCGTGGGTGTGCTAAGTGGAGAGAAACTGAACTGGGAGCTGCAGACCTGAGTTCTAGGCCTTCAACTGTACAGTAACCGACTATATGGTACTGAACGGCTCACTTCATCTCTCTGGGCTTGGAGCTTCCTCAACTGTGAATCGAGGGGTTGGACTAAGGCCCTTGTCTATCAACTGGAATAGTCAGCTTTGTTTCCTCTGAATCCAGATTTCAGGCTTTAACGTAATGATGTCACCATGAGCTGGGCAGGTTCAATCATTCTTGGTTGACACAGCTAGACACAAACCAGCCAATGGCTGGCAATGAGACGATGTCTGCGGGTGGACAAACCGGGCTCCGCTCACCTTGTCCTCACTCAGGGGCTCAGCATTGGACTCATCCAGAATGATCTCCATAATGCTAAGCACCTGCTCGGCCACAGCTGCACCACCACTGTCCTTGCTTTCTTGCTCAGCTACCAGGGCCTGCAGGAGAAGGAGGCCCAGTCACTCTAGGGATAGACCATAACCACTCACTGCTCATGGGATCTGCTCCTCAAGGATGTTCTTTGTGGCCTTACATTCCGGAAATTCTGTGCGTGTGTGTGTGCGTGTACATGCATGGAGAGACATGCAGTGTGTGGGTTTCTGAGGACAGTGAAAATGACGTTTCGGTTTCTTTCTGGTTGCCCTGAGGTGAGTGGCACTACTTTCCCACTGGGGTGCAGTCTGGACTGGTGTAGGGACTAACTTCCTCTTGCTTCTCATCTGAATTCAGGAAAGAAACAAGGACGCTCCGGGGTGTCATGGCAGCAGCACAGGGTGAGCCAGCAGGAGGACAAGGAACAGCCTGAATAATTCAAGCCTCTGTGCCCATCAGTTAGACAGAAAAGGCTTGAAAAGGCCACAAATCCATTTCACTTGAGCCCAGAAGTGAGATGTCTTTCCCCCACCCAGGACTTCCCCCACCGAGGCTCATTCTTTGTCTTTTGCAGCCCACACTCTTTACCAGGTTGAGAGTCCCCAGCATGACATTCAAAGTGTTCATTTCCAGCTTGACCAACTGTTGCCGGTTGACTTTCACCTTCACGCAGTAACTGAATAATTTCAGCAGCACCTGACAAGAAAAGCCAGTCAAAACCCATGAGACCATCTGAGAGTGAAGACATGGGGACAAGCAGGAAAGAAATGCCCAAGAGGGGTCGTGTGCAATCAGCAGATACTCCCCCTGAAATACAGAGGACAGCGAAGTTTCCTTAAGGAGACGCGATACGGTGGCTGGGCTCTCCTGTCAGGCTTGCATCTCAACAGCAGTGTTCTCCAGCAGTAGCTCCCATGGGCTGGGTATATATATCTCTGCCGTCTCTAAAACTATGGCAAGGACACTAATTCCTCGTGGAATAGGTGATGCTCTGTTGTCTTGGGGGAAATGCCAGTACTAACTCAGACTCTGAACTAATACCAGTAAACAGAAAGATCCTAAAGCTCATGGCCCGTGGGAGCTCAGAACCATGTAGCTCACTGAAAACATGGGTACAATAATGTATGTTCTCATGTTCCCCGGAGGTGAAAACAATAGTGTAATATGTATGATGCCTTTAGAATCCTCTTCTCTTCCCTAATGAGATAGTTGGATGAATAACCAAACAAAATCCTACAAAAAATTAAAGAGTTACTTACAAAATCCATTTTAAAAAGCAGTAATAATAATAATTGACACATAGTGCAGCTTTTTGGGGAAAGACAATTAGACACTGGTTCCACAGGTGACTAAAGAAATATAGCAGACGGCTTGCTATCACGCTGGTTTTTCGGGAGGAGTCAGCAGGGAAGAGGGGAGTGGGGGAGGAAGTCTAAAGGGTAGAGAGGGCCAAGGAAGCTGTCAGGTCCTTCACTGGCTTGCACTGGTCCACGGCACCATGCTGCCCCCTAGGGTTAAATGGCAGGGGTCACAAGCTTCTGTCCATGGGGGCCTCTCCCACTTCGCTGCCTCCAACTCACTGTTAGAAGGTGGCGTCCCTGCTTGAAGTCTTTGATCCCTGCCAGTCTGTTAAGCATGCATTCCAGGCCCTCACACTGGGCCATCACACCAGCCATCTTATACACTTCTTCTTCATCTTCTTCTTCGTCTGGAAGAAAAGGGAAGCCAAGCAAAAATGGAGGTGAAGCCAGGAATAAAGCACAGCCCTCTTCCAGGCCGGTGGCTACTTCCCTTTTCCGTACCTCCACTAAAGAACGTAGCCAATAAAAGGGGTCAGTATTGGATATCAAACTTCACTGTCTCACTCTCAGTAACTTTTTTTAAAGTTTAAGTCACTTAAAATTGTTTACTCAAATATGTGAAAATACACGCATTACAACCACTAACGAAAAAAACAAAAACAAAAACCCTAAATAAGGGGCCCTGAACACTCGTTTGTTGCTCACTGCACTTCCTCCAGCACCCCCCCACGGCCCCAGTGGTATCTGAACGGGGCCACTGATAACCGTGTTTTTCCTCAGCCAGAGGAGTAATCCCCCCTCAATTCTTTTTTTTCTTTTTTCTTTTTTTTTTTTTTTT
>NW_020173679.1:1407421-1497457 GCF_003031525.2 Neophocaena asiaeorientalis asiaeorientalis | reverse complement strand
TCGGCAGGCGGACTCTCAACCACTGCGCCACCAGGGAAGCCCCCCCCCTCAATTCTGAACAGAATTGCGAGAGAGCATCTGCCCAGACTGCCCCCAAGTCCCAGGACGTGAACTGCTGCTCAGAGCTCCCAGTCCTCAAACCGAACGTGCGGCGGCGTCTGTGGGAAGGGCCGTACCCGTGGTGGAGTCCAGGGACTCGATAAACTCCTCGGTGGCATCGCCCAGCAGCCCCCGCATCCGGTAAACAATCCTCATGGGCTCGCCCTGAGCAGACAGAGTTGGAGAAATGTGCTTGTGAACAGGCCCAGAAAATGCAAAGGACTCGACACCTGGTCTTGCTTAATGCTTCGGCGGTGTGGGCAACTTCTATTTCTCTGCAGAGTCTTAACCACAAAATCTAGAATCCAGACGCACTACAATTCACTTAGTGGAAAGAAAGCTCATTTTATTTAAGGTCTACGACAGGCCAGGAGTTGTGTGAAGCATTTTACAGACACTACCTCACTTAATTTCATTCAAACTATGTAAGAACTGTAACAACTAGTATTTATTGCTTTCACTCTGCACTAAGCCCGTTGCTAATTAGGCACTTTATATTACCCTTCTATACAAGGTTACACAGCTTGTTCAGAGTTATCCAGCTATAAGCCCAGTTCTGTTTCCAAGCCTGTGCCTCCTTCAGGAGTATAAATTCTCTCTAATCAATAGGGATCAGGACGAGGGAAGTCAATTAGATCAAAGGGCTGCGATTCAAGTCTCAGGAATCAAAAGCAAGAAAACAGAATACACCAATCTCTGCCTAGGGAGATCCTGAGGTCTTCATATAACCCCACAGCAAGGAGAGGATTCATCCAAATTTCCTCAAGCTAAACCTACAACCTGAGAGAATGACTAGAAATAAGTCTTGTAAATTAGAAGATTCCAGCAACTTCCCTAAACTGGAGGATCATGAGACTTCATGCTCCACCAGGTACCAGCTCAGGCACTCTAGCACAGGTAGTATTATCCTCATTTTGGAGGTGAGAAACGGAGGCTTGAAGTTACATTCTAGCAAATTAAGTGGGAGAGCAGGTACCATACTAATTCAAGCTGCCTGCCTCTAAGCCATGCTCAGCTTCAGGAGACGAAACCCTGGAGGGAGAGAACCTGTCAGGCCAGGTCCCAGAGCATTTCCAGCTGTGGAAGCCCAGTGGGAACTAAGAGAGGGGACAGCCATAGACCATGGACAGAGAGAGAGAGACACAGAAAACAGACCCTTGTCTGTAGCTGAAGAGATGGGCTGCTTATCAGGGAAATGGGGGATAAAGTAAAAAGGGAGGCTGATGAAGGCCCGGATAAAAAGGTGCCACAAACTCCGGACTTTGCCGGAAGAACCCCTTGGTGGATTAAGCACATTAATGCGAGGGACAAATGATCCCCAACTTCTTGCCTCCTGGTTCAAAAGGGGAGGCTGACGATGTATATTCTTTGGGTTCCATACCACCATTTACAAGGGTGCCCAGAAAAGCTTGTCCTGAATTCTTTTGGTGCATCAGGGATTAAATCTGTATGGTTGTTTTGATGCTAAAATGTCAGTGGGGGAAGTGGAATATCTGACTTTTATAAGCGGACAAATGGTACTGAGGTGGCCAAAAGGACCACAGCGCCATGCTTCCTTCATTTCCCTTTTCCACTCCTTCAGAACTGCCTTTTGAGTCTCAGTTTCCCAACTAGTAAAATAAAAACTATGCTCCTCGACACAGTACTGGAAAATGTTCTGAAAAGTGAGCAAGCCCATAATAGTTGAGATTAATCTCAGTCAAGAGGTGTCCACTCTTGACAGCAAGCCCTCCCCATCACCGGGCTTCCTCAGACTTCGCCCGGGCCGGCTGCACGGCCAGGAAACGCTCACCCCTCCTGAAACTCCTCTCCCCTCACCTGTAAGCTGCCTCACAAGGAGGACAAGGTGACCGGTTTTCTCCACACCAACACCGACAGGGGAAGTAAAGGTCCTTACATGCTGCTACCACCTGGGCAAGTGACGATGAACAACAGCTCTTCCTAGTACAAGTCTGCAAGTCAAACCACACCTCCAAGCAGGAAAACAAACACATACCTCATTCGTGGTACACCAGACCTTCTTGTAAACCTCGGCCACAGGAAGGTCCAAACTAATGATTTTATTGTTCACTAGAAGCTGAACAGAAAAGAAAATGATGCTGTTATTTGGAAATAATTGTAAGGCAAGTAAACTTCAAGATCAAAGGGCGCTTATGGCATAATGTCTGCGTCAGGGACCTATCGACTCTCTCTCTCTAAAACATGCACATGTGTGCGCAACACGCAGAATTTTGTGTACAAGTTCAGGGGTTACAAACAGCTCTAACCCAAACCATGGACTCCAGGTTAAAACACTGCTGAGGACCTTCTCCTATCCTGAATCCATTTCAGCTCAGCACCAAAGAAGACAATTTTCTCTATTTCACCAACAAGCTTTTCACCATGTATACGATAACGCCAGACCCTAGTGTTGTCTGCCAGAAGGTACCAGATACAGGGCCAGAAACCTGCACAGGGGCTAAAGTGCCAGTATTTAGGGCGCTTAATTAACTTGGAATCCCTGGAAAGCCTCTGCCACAGCAACAAGAACAATGCAAGCCTGCGCCATGATACGCAACAGTCACCAACCATTCGCTTCCCATGCGCCAGGCAGTGGGCAGAGCCCTTTACAGGTGATTACCCTGAACTCCAGGTGGGGTAGGCAGGTGGAGATCCTTAGCCCACCTTTACAAAGGCCCAGTTAATCGGCTCCTGAGGGAAAGGAACCCTAACCATGACAGTGGTGTCCTATGCTTGTTACCTCCATTCCACTATCATCCTCCAGGAGAGCCACCAAGTCACAGTCCTGGCAAATCTTGTTCTTTATATCCCTCATGAGTGGCCCAATGCCTGGCTCATTGCTGCTGTATGGGTTCCCGGGCATCCTGCCCTGTAAGAAGTCTTCTTGTTGGGGATCCTTCTCCAGGGTCACAAAGAATTCAGTGACTTCATTCTCCTCCTAAAGGACAGAGAGAAGGAAGCAGAAGGGATGGCATAAATATACGTGCAGAGGGATGGCAGAGACCTTTTTGATTTAGACCATGCTACCCTGCTCACGGACACCCTGAGGAAAACACACCAAACTCATCCAGCCCCTTACACATTTAAAGACATAAAGCATAAGAAGCTCAGAGGTGATTCAAAAAATCCAAATATAATTCAAATAGCCTTAAATATCAAGCACCTCCTCTGAAACTTAAGGAGAGATTAGAAGGGAAAGCCTAACAAAATAAGCAGATGAGGAGTGACCCATGAAAGCCGGATCACTGACACGAGGGCAGAGAGGGCTCTCCTCCTGCTCGTCTCATGCGATGCCAACCAATCTGGGGCCAGATGACTTTGTCCCTGGTGACCCTCCAGTCAAGGAAAGGGTCTTCTCTATATTATACAATATTCAGGCACGCCCAACCCCACTGATCTCTCATCGTTAACTGACGATGCCGGTGTCCTTCATTCTTCCTCAATAACAGGAGGGGATCTTTGGATCATACCACGCTTCTATATAGTTCGGGCTACGGAAACAAATACACCGGCATCCAAGCGTGCACAAAACATGGGCAGGGAAAGAAGGAAGAGGGTGAAAATTTCCTTACGCCCTAGCTCAGCGTTGCTTCTTTCACAGCATATTGGATTAATACCAGGATTTGGGCAACGGGAGGTTAGACCTAGCTCAAAAAGAAAGATTGATTTTGACTTTGAATCTAGGAAATGAGACCAAGGAAGGTCTTTAGATTTCCCACCATTTATGAGGTTGCTTCTGTTTTACATGCGGTGCTTCCTAAAACACTGCCTGAACAGGCCACCTCTGGTAAGATTACCCATGACTATAATGAATCACCAAGAGGCTTCATGGAGAAATGGCTCATGCTGACACCCCGAGAGCCACGGGAAGCACCACTGCTTATGCTTACAGGATAGATGATGCTGCAGAGCCTCTCAAAGATGAAGACAGGAGTCCGGTAGTCATCCAGATTGTAGCGCTTGGCTGTCTCAATGCACACGGCCATGAAAGCCTTGGTTTCCGATTCTGTACCTACCAGAAATCAGTGTGGCCAAGTCAGTTAGGAAAGAGCTTCGCACACGGAAACTAAGATGAGACTTTAAATGAAGTTCCGTCACTGACAGATTCTTTCTGCCTAGCAAGTCTTTCAATGTCCTATGTGGCAGTATCAGTATTTCAACTGGAAACCTGAAGCTGACTGATTCTTATACTCAGACCACATTCCATTTGAAAGCCTTAATACCCAAGTCAACACAGAGCATCACAGTTGTGTACACGTCTTGCTCCCTCTGGGAATTATAACCTTGCATCCTCTTGCCCAAAATAGGTACCCAAAAATGTCAAATAATGATCCTAACTGCATTCCAGTCAAATCAAAAGGAGGTTATAGTTTTCAGTTTCATTCTAAAAGGTTAAGTAGATCGCCCTCTATAAACGAAAGAGATAAACTTCAAGTCATACATGCAAGTGCTGTAATAACGCTCTCGAAAAGGGTCCAGTTGCCAAGGTCACAAACCAGCTCAGCAAGACAGCTGAAAATGGCACCAGAAGGACCTCCATGTCTGGCAATACAGCAGACTATGTCCCCTGACCTACTTTCCACTCCTCCACTTAAAAACAATTTAAAATATTGAATAAAAAGGTATCAGTGAACTGCCACACTAGCAAAGAAAGCCACAGTCCCAAAATTAAGAAAAATTGGGAACCCAGGGAGGTTAGCAAAGCACGGAGGCGAATTTTTGCCATGAGCTTTCATTTCAATAACCTGCCAGGATCTGAGAGCTGGATACAAAGCCACAAATCTGCCAAGGTGGAGAATCTGGCAGGAACCACCCCGCTATACACATACATGTAAATCTGGTACCCCAAAAGAGCTACATCCTTGGTATAAGGGTCAACTAAAAATAACTCTCCCTTTCCCCCAAGCAAATCAATGAAAGGACATTGTCTTCCCTCAAAATGCAGCACTGAGTAGAGGGGGAAAAAAAATCTCCTCCAAGAACTCATAACAAGCTGTTCCTCACAGGGTTTGTGGCTCAAACTATCTAGGAGGTCTGAAAAATCTAAGGTCAGAACTTTGTTGAAGGCGGCCCTGGGATGGCTGTACCCTGAGATGCCTCACAGAAGTGGTTACAAATCTTCTCTGGAAAAACCCACCTTTGACTCAGGTCCTGAAGAATTTCCATAGATAAACCCTCAAAACACGAGCTCACAGTCAAAAACATCACAAAATGCAAAAAGATTTAAGGCACCATAAGCAAGAGCCAGAAAAACAAACAACAGAATTAGATCAATAAATACTTCAAATTTTAGAATCATCAGACACAGAAATAAGTTTGCTATGCTGAAAGATTATAAAAGGAGAAGGAAATGTCAGTAAAAAACTAGAGACTATAAAGTCTACACAGAACTGCAAGAATTCAATGGGTAGATTAAAAAGACAACAAAGTGAAGAAAAAATCAATGAACTGAATGACACGGTACAGGATGGAAGACATTATCCAAAATCAGCATAAAGATACAATGAGATGGACACTATGAAAGAGAAAGGAAGACACAGGGATGACAGAGTGAGAGCAGAGCTCCACAAGGACAAGGAGAAAGAAGACAGCAGAGGCAACTGAAGAGATGATGGCTGAGAATCTTCCAGAACCAGTGAAAGACACCAACATGAGAACTTTTGACCTCGTCCCACACTATGAGCTCAATATAAAAAGTCCAAACTGGGAACTCCCTGGCGGTCCAGTGGTTAGGACTCTGTGCTTCCACTGCGGGGGGCACGGGTTCGATCCCTGGTCGGGGAACTAAGATCCCACAAGCTACGTGGTGCAGTCAGTATAAAATAAGTCCCAAATGACTGAGGCCAGCTCTGGAATTTTACAACCCCAGGAACCAATCGTCTCAAGAGAAATTTCTTCTCCTTCTTTCCTTGAATGTGAGATGTTTGCTGCCCCTGTTCTGGCTCTGAGGAAGTTGGGGAAATCAGACCAGTGTACCTAAGTGGAGCCAGAAGGGACATGGGAATCTCGGGCTGCAGGCTGCTGGGTGGTGCTACCTGTGGTCATGTCCTCCAGCATCTCCAGCAGCATGTCCTGGGTCTCGTCAATCAGCTTGGTCCTCTGCACCACCAGCTTCCGCAAGCACAGGTATCCATTCAGCACAGTACCCACCAAGCGACTTTTAAAGTGCCTTTTGATGGATTCCACCTCCACGAAGGAGGAAAGAAGGCCTGTGGGGACAGGAAAAAGTTGCTACAAGAGTTCTGAATGAGAATTAAGCAAAGAAGGCTTAATTCATCCTCAAAAGATGACGAGCAACTCAAAAGCAGGGAAACACTATCTTTGTGCTTGGCATGGGGCATGCTCAATGATGTGAACTGGTCAATAGCCAACAGATGCTCAAAGACATAAAGCCATCCCTGAGGAGAGGGCTTCCCTGGTGGCGCAGTGGTTGAGAGTCCGCCTGCCGACGCAGGGGACACGGGTTCGTGCCCCGGTCCGGGAAGATCCCACGTGCCACAGAGCGGCTAGGCCCGTGAGCCATGGCCGCTGAGCCTGCACGTCCGGAGCCTGTGCTCCGCAACGGAAGAGGCCACAGCAGTGAGAGGCCCGCGTACCGCAAAAAAAAAAAAAAAAAGAAAGACGTAAAGCCATCCCTGAGGAGAAAAACGCAGACCTTAAAAGTGCAGTGTGGTCAACATGAGAGAGAAGAGAGTCAACCACAGCATCCAAGGAACTCAGGGTCAGTCCCCAAACTATACCCAGGGTGCCCTAAAGGAAGGGCTGGGAGGCGCTCTCTACCTGTGAGACTCTTGAGGGCATAGCCCTGCTGCAGATCAGTGCTCAGGGTGGCCTCCTCCAGGGCCAACAAGCGGGCTATTTCCTAAACAGGACAATAAGCACAGTTAGTGTGACAGCACTGCCAACGACACTGGTCCACCCCACCACTGGTCCAGGAACTGGCAGCACCATCTTTTTATTCTAATGCTCTCTCAAGCTGAGAGAGCATTTGCAGAACTTTGCAGAACTCCTTTCCAAGAAGCCAAGGACAGTTGCAATGATGTTAAGGGACTGCTTAAAAATGGAGAACAGTCAAAGTGACCCCAACAGACTGCATAACCTCATGATGAACACAATGAAGTCACAGAAGTACCACACGCAGATCTCAGAAATACTGCAGGTTCAGTTCCAGACCACCGCAATAAAGCGATTACTGCAATAAAGCGAGTCACACAACTTTGTTTGTTTTTTCCCATGAATATAAAACTCATGTCTACACTCGACTGTAATCTATTAAGTGTGCAATAGCTTGTGTCTAAGAAAGCAATGTCTATACCTTAATTTAAACATAATGTTGTTGGAAAAGTGGCGCCGATAGTCTTACTTGATGCAGCATTGCCACAAACCTTCAATTTATCAAAAACCCGCAGTCGCCTGCAAAGTGCAATGAGGCAAGGTATGCCTGCATTTTCAACAAATGTTTCTTCTTGGTATAAAAGAACACCACAAAGTTCACGCAGAGAAAGGGGACAACGAAAGCAGAGCTAGGGAAAGGGGCTCTGCTGGGCTGGGTGAGATGGAGGTACCTTGGTGATGAGGTTGCCCACGTAGGGCAGGACTCCTCGAGCTGCCAGGTAGACTTTCCAGTGAGCAGAAGTGATGAGCTTCTGGTAGAGCGCCAGGTACTCGGCGGCACACTCCCCTGCTACGCTCAACTCGTCCAGGTAACTGCCATGGAGAGACAGGCACTGAGAGAGAACTCAAACAGCTGCAACAGTCCTAACAGCTCCTCTTTGCTTCTTCCATCTTTCATGCCTCTGCTGTCCTTCACTCCCTCTTCCATGGAAGGAAGGGGGTGGGGCGAGAAAACCCCAAACTCCCCACTCGGGAACTCCCCACACTTGGGGAAAGCTCAAGAGCACACAACAGGGAATGCAGTGCAACAAACTATACACGTTTGGAACAATAAAGCACCAAAATATGAATGGCGGTTATTGGGGCAGCACGAGTATGGCTGTGACTGAGTCACTCACAAGGTAAGTTTACCAGAGTTTAGTGGCCAATAATGTGGGCTCTGGAATTAGACTGCCTGGATTCAAATCTTGCCTTCCAGTAGACAAGTTAATTAACCACTTTAAGCCCAGATAAGGATTAAATGAGACAGTGCATGCCAAGCATTTATAAGCTCGTAAGATCTCAGAAAATACTAGCTGCTGAAATTCTGCTGCTCTATTACCACCACCACCGTTACTACCACTACAATTGCACTATCACGACAATTCAGCTTTTTAGAACTTTTTTGTTTCTGTGATCTTCTACAAGGAATGAGACAGTTACAGAGCACAGGTGCGCCTCCAGTCACCCTGATCTGTGGATTCCCCTGGGAAAGCGGGAAGGGCTCGAGATGAAGTCCAACCACCCTGCCCATCCCACTCTCAAACGGTACCTGGTGAGGAGATCGAGGACCTGCTGCTTGCGGCTGGGAATGGTGGCCAGAGCTTCCACGATGGTACAGGCTGCCTGCCGTGCAGCCTGCGTCGCGGGAGTAAAGAGCACCTGTGGGGTATGGACAGAAGCCCCGGCTCAACTAACAGCCTCTCATCAGGCCCCGCAGGGCACAGTCAACTGCCACCCATCCAGAGGAAGTCCTCTGAGTACCTCTCTAGGAAAGGTTAAAGGT
Organism: Neophocaena asiaeorientalis asiaeorientalis; assembly: GCF_003031525.2. Lineage (NCBI taxonomy): Eukaryota > Metazoa > Chordata > Mammalia > Artiodactyla > Phocoenidae > Neophocaena > Neophocaena asiaeorientalis. Next base: position 1,488,699 of record NW_020173679.1, on the reverse strand, counting down.
AAAAATCACCAGCTAACACAAGATCAGACTGCTGCAGGCTGGTAAAGAGGCTGCCTAAGAGCCACCTTCTTCATGGAGATTTTCTCTATCAACTACTTTGGAGAATGTACCCAAGATGACTGAGGTAGGAAAAAAGACAAGCAGGAATTCTCCTTAGCAAAGACATCTGTAATTCTATTTTGGGGACAGCTACACGGTGAACACTTAACATTTAATGTAAACCAGTTATTTATGTTATGAACCAATGGACAAACGAATTCTCTAAAATATAATTACTTTAATCTTTAAGAACATTAGCTGGAAAGAGGAAGAGGACAGCAGAAGATATGAAAGGTGGAAGGAGAAAGGGGAGTACAGGCACTGAGGCTCAGGTCTGTTCAGTGTTCAGGGAGGAGACCAGAGATCACGAGCTTGATGAGAAGGCGGAAAGAGTTCTGTTTCGGCCAGTCCACCACGCTGGCGGCGGCAACCGAGAACCTCTACCTATGTGAAAGGAAGCAATAATAACAAAGAGAAAGAAGAGAAAGCAGAGCAGACAAGTGGGGAGGAGTAGAAACACCCTGCTCGGGATCTGAGGCCAGCACAGCAGGGCGAGGGGCCCAGGGGACGCTCACTCACTTGCCGCAGCCAGTTGTTGTGGCCCAGCTTGAGATCCAAGGGGGAGGTCCTCTTCCCCCGACGACTCAGGAACTGCTTCCACCGCCACACGTACTTCTCAGTCAAATAGAGATGGTGGAGCTCTGATTTGCTGGGGGACTTCCCGTTGCCATCGATCCCTGGCAGGCAAAGGGGTGCAGAGAGACGTAAGGAGAAGAAAGGGACAGAAAGGGGGGGGATTGTGGGGCTGCTGGGATGGGGTAGGAATGACCGATTTCTCAAGTCTTGAAGAGACAGACAGACACACCTCTGATAGGAAGACACTTCTTCCAGGCTTCATAGGATGCCTTGGGGTCTCTCTTGAGCCAGAGCTGAGCCTGGGCATGGATCTCATTGCAGTATGGCTTAACTGTGGTAAGGGCCTCGACAGGAACATCCTGCAGGAGGAAAGCGGACAAGGGGAGAGAGCTTGAGGGCACATCTGAGCCACAGCTGCAATACAATAGCACTGGCACCCCAAGGGGACATATGCAAAGGCAAGAATGTTGCAGGATCAACATTCATATCTTTTATGCCCCCTATATGCTGCTTTAAAGCATTTTGATCTAATTTAGCAGTAGTAACTCCATGCTGAGCTTAGGGTCACTGATTCTGACTGTGCAGGATAAGGTGTAACTGGCTTCCTGCAGACAGTCTTATAGCCACATATACTAATTCCTATCCCAAGGCTGATTTGTAGTTTCGCAAACATAAATCTTCAAGGGGTCACTAAGCAGCCTCCAGAATTTAAAGAGCCATAACTAATCCCAAGGAGCCTACACAGCAGAGCCCCAGACTCTGGGTTCTCAAACTTTTTGACCTCAGGATCCCATTACTCTTAAAAATTACTAACTCCAGGGCTTCCCTGGTGGCGCAGTGGTTGAGAGTCCGCCTGCCGATGCAGGAGACACGGGTTCGTGCCCCGGTCTGGGAGGGTCCCACATGCCGTGGAGTGGCTGGGCTTGTGAGCCATGGCCGCTGAGCCTGCGCGTCCGGAGCCTGTGCTCCGCAACGGGAGAGGCCACAGCAGTGGGAGGCCCGCGTACCGCAAAAAAAAAAAAAAAAAAAAAAAAATTACTGACTCCGAAGAGTTCTTATGTGTGTAGCTCTCTCCATCAATATGTACCTATTAAAAATTAAGGTTCAGCAATTCTTAAAATATTTATTAATTCATTTAAAAGTAAGAATAAATCCATTACCTGGCAACCTAAATAACATTTTTTATATTTTCCCAAACAAAAATAATCTAGAGAAAGGAGTTGCACTGTTTTATATTTTTGAAACTGCTTAAAGACTGCCTTAATAAGACAGCTGGATTCTTATACCTGCTTCTGAGTTCAAACTGTTGTGATATGTTGTTTGAGGTGAAGTACTACTCACACAGATATTTAGTTGGAAAAAAGAATATTTTAATAGGTTTTTCAATTAATTGTGGATTTTTCCTTTGATACTAAACCAAAATTTAACAAATTATAGGTTCTTAAAGACTGGCTAGAATGAGGAATCTGAAACCAATCAATCAATGTCTCGTATTCCATTCCACTAAAATTCATCGTTTACTCTCACATGATTCGGTAACATGTACTGGTCATTTGGAAAATACTGGTTCACCAAGTTACATCAATTCCTCTTCAAGTGACCAGCTCACTTCATTCACTTTATAAGAAAATGTCTACCAAACACCCGATTCTGAACAACCACAATTTGCCCATCAGCCCTCCTTTCAAGCACAAACGGGTTCCATGAAAACAGCAACTGGTTCAGCTTGCAGCGCAGTCACACAAGTGCTTTTCCCCAGGACAACCGCTGCACTGCAGTGCGCCAGGGCACTGTCTCTGGGCCTCGCACATCGTCTTGCTGAATATTAAAAAGATTAGCTGGGCTTCCCTGGTGGTGCAGTGGTTAAGAATCCGCCTGACAATGCAGGGGACATGGGTTCGAGCCCTGGTCCGGGAAGATCCCACATGCCGCGGAGCAACGAAGCCCGGGCGCCACAACTACTGAGCCTGCACTCTAGAGCCCGCGAGTCACAACTACCGAAGCCCACGTGACTAGAGCCCACGCTCCGCAACAAGAGAAGCCACCGCAATGAGAAGCCCGCGCACCACAACGAAGAGTAGCCCCCACTCGCCACAACTAGAGGAAGCCTGCACGCAGCAACGAAGACCCAACACAGCCATAAATAAATAAATTAAATAAATAAAATGTTTAAAATCATTTAAAAAAAAGATTAGCACTCAGGAGTCAAGATTTACTAAAATTAACCTGCAATGCTTCATCAAGGACACTCTAGAGGGAAAGTGCACGGCAGGGAAGAGCACGGCTCTGAGTGGAGCTGGGCCCACAGCCTCTTCGGGCTAAGCCTCCAGTGGCCTCACCATCACTGACTTGGCACCATCAGCACAAACACCACGAAACAGCGAAGAGGGCAAATCACATCTTAGGGTAATTATGAAAGCAATGTTGACCTCACAGATTCCCTGGGAGTCTTGGGAACACCCAGGGATCTACGAGCCAAACTTTGAGAACTGCTGCTCTCTTTAGGCTAAAACTAAGCAAAATGTGAGGCTTCAGTGCTCAGAGAGTAAGAACCCTGTGGAAATCTTTTACCTCACACTGTGGGAAAAATGACAGTTACGTGGGGATGAGGTTCCTCTTTTCAATCAAGAACCAATTTTTATTTGCTGAGACTTAGCTCTGAGGCGAAGTAAACCTTCATCAAAGGGAAGGAAGGGGGGTCTTTTCTGAGGACTGTCCGGGCAGACCAGGGAAGGGAAACAGAGTAAACTGTTCATTGCCCAGCTTCCTCCCTACTGCTTACTACTCAGAACCCTACAATGAAGACTTCGTTTCCCACCAAGGGATCCCATCAGGATGGAGCAGGAAGGAGAGTGGCCCAAGGACTACAAAGATGGATAAGAGGCACTGACGGCCTCAGGCACGGCCGAGGGAAAGAATTACGGCCTGACCGGTGTAAGCAAGTCCATCCGTGGCTAGGCCATTTTAGGATTAAAAACCTGGCTTTATTCATTCACTTAACAATGATTTGCTGAGTGGCTATTAGAATGCTAGATACCACGCTATGCAATGGACACAAAAACATCTTAGTAAGACAACCCCTGGATTCGAGGAGCTCATAGCCAGCCTAGCAGAGAACTGGTTAATTGAAGGAGCAGCTGACAAAATGAAGGTGAGCATTCCAGGCAGAGGAGACACCATACAGCCACAAGTAACAGTTATTAAGGATTAACATGGGCCAGGCACTGCTCTGAGCACTTGATCTGCATTAAGTCATTTATTCTTCCCAACACTTCAGGTGGAAACTGTATTCCCATTTTATAGATGGGGTAACCAAGCAACCTAAGTTAAATAACGTGCCCAAGTCACAGTGCTAGTGAATGGAAGAGCTGGGATTTGAAATCAAGAGGTCTGCCTCAGAGCCCAGGACTTCCACCACTGCGCAAAACTGCATGTACAAAGGCACGGGGGTAGGAAAGAACACTGTGTCCTCTGGGAGCTGCGAGTCATCTGACGGGACCAGAGAAAGAGGCAGTCCTCCACGGCTAACCACTTTGTCCTATGTGTTTGTATTTCTGTGTTTGTTTTTCTCTTGAGTTCCCTCTGAGAAACCTTCCTTCTCAAAAACCCCAACCCATCTCTGCTGAACTGCCGCAAAGGAAGCATCGGTACCGCCCAGGGAGAGCGAGTTCAGGTGAGCAGAGGCCTTTAGAGGCAGGTCAGGTGCTGGCCGGGGCCTGTACCCCGCCCTCCCTCTCGGCCCCGTACCTTGTTCTTCTTGCTGGTGGGAGCAGGTGGTTTAATCAGCTTCTGCAAGATCCGCAGGCACATGAGGGTAATGTTCTCAACAACCACGGGAGTCTTAATGTTCACGGCCATGAGGAAAAGGCTGAGTGCTGGGCAGAGGAAGGAAAGGCAGAGTCAGACGTGATCACAGAACACATCACGCCTGCCGTGGCAAGGCTGCCCAAGCACAGCTTCCCCTGTCCTCTCCCGCCCTGCGCCTAGGACTGCGCCCTGAAGCCTCCTCTCCTTTCTCTGGCAAGCTGCTAACCAGACGTCCCCCCAAACTCACCACAGCGTAAGCGGAGCTCCCAGCAGCTGTCCTCCTTCGAGATAGAGTCTGTCAGCAACAGCATTTCATACTGAAGGCTACTTGCCTAGAAGGCCAACAGGAAGAGACATGAGTAGAGGAGGGTCTGCAGGGTCAATCCCAGGACTAGGGCTCACGTCCATGCTCAGATCCAGGGACTCAGCATTAGAACGTCTGGTCACAGGTGGACCATCAGAGAGACAGTGGAGAGATGGAGACCCTCCACAGGGCCAACCACTCATTTCTCTTCTCTCTGAGGCTGACTCTGACCTGGGAAAATTTTTGTGGGACATGAGCTCTGCAAATGTGCCTCTCCCTCCCTCCCTCTCGTCTCTGCAAACGAGACCAGCGGGGAGGAAGCCGAGCGAATGAAGGCAGAGAGTGAGGAGACGGCCAGCCTGCTCACCAGATCAGGATTGGCCCAGTGGCCCTTCAGGGCTGTGGAGACTTTGCCAATAATCAGGTCGTTCATTTGCTGGGTGGCCTCTGGATTGTCCCTAGGGAAGCAGAGAAAGGAGTCCTGTTATTCACCATTGGCTGTGTCCCTCCTTTGCACTTGAAGGAGCCCAGAGAAAAGGAAATCAATGTCTAGGGCTACCCAGCCTTCCCAGGGGCAAGAAGACACGCTAGCCCCACAAAACCCCGCTGTGTAATAAAAAGGGCACGCCCCAGCCGCCTTTCCTGGGAGGAGACGCCGACTGAGAACAGAGCAGCACTGACACACGGGGGATTTTCTCCCCAGCCCACATCCCAGGCTGCACAGCCCCCAGACACTGCCTGGTGTGTCAGTCTCCAGAATCTAGGTGTCCACCCTCAGCCTTGGCCACAACTCTTTCCTCATCTTCGCCAACTGCCCTCACTTCATTTCCCACAAGGCATCCACATTTCCCATCTATGTCCCTTTGTAATAATGTATATTTTAATAATAAAAAAAACCCACGAATTGTGTCACATCCCTTTCTTGCTTCCCAACGTGTCTTGAATAAAATCCAAGTCCTTATAATGGCCTACGAGACCCTACAGGACCAGGGCCCTGGCGATCTCTCACTAAATCCCCTCCCCTTTGTTCCCCCACTGGTATCCTTCACTCCATGCACAAGGGCTCCCCCGCCCCTCACACCCCGGGCACACCCCTGCCTCTCCTCCTGACACTTGCTATTTCCTCTGTGTGTAGCCCGCGCCTTCAGTATCTGCATGACTTGCCCCCTCACCCCACACAGGGCTCTGCTCAAGTATCACCCCTCAGAGATCGTCCTTGACCACTTTATCCTCCGCAGCAACCCCACCCACAATCAGAGTTGCCATCCCAGCAGTACCGCTCTTCACATCTAATCTCCTGACACTGTACCGTGTAATTACCTGTTTACTGCCCTTCTCCCCTGTAGAACGTAAGCTACATGAGTGCGGGGACTTTGTTTCATCTACCACTGTATCCTCAGAGTTTAGAACGGTGCCTAGCATTCAGCAGATGCTCAATAAATATTTGTTAGATGAGTGAATAAATAATACAGCAAGTAATACTTACCAACCAGCTAACATGTTCCAGAACTTATGCAACATACTCAGTAAATAATCCAAATCCAGCTGTGGGTACTGTATGGGTACAGACTAAGTACTCCACAAATATGAGTTATTACTTGCATGAATTATGTTAGTCTATCCTCACCACAAGACTTTAAGGTATTTGCCACTGTCAGTATTTCTCAGATAAGGAAACCTTAGGCTCAGAGAAGTTAAGAAATGTGTCCAAGGCACATAGTACAAAATATCCGCTACTGGGTCTTTCTGATCCAGATCCAAGCTCTTAATCCCTAGGCTCCACTGCTCCAACTGTCTTCTTCTGGGTGAGTCTTGAGTCCAAGTGCCCTGCTGCACCCTTCTCCTCCCTCACCAAAACTCAGAAACTGCTTCCTCAGGAAACCCCACTGGTACCAACCAAGTACAAGCCAAACATACTATCTACACGGAAACCCGGGCTTCAAATGCTCCCCAAGTTTGTTCAGCTATACCCAGGACCTCTTCCCATTTTTTTCCTCTATTATAAGCTAGCGAAGCTGTTTGGCAGGGAGAAGCACGGTTCCGTGCACCCTCTGGTGCTCCCAGCACCGCTGCCGCCCCCACCAAAGCACGAGCAGGCATGACCGGCCCCCGTCACCACGGCGCAAGCTCTGACCGGGTCAGGAGGCACATGAGCTGGCGGACCTCCTCCCGCATGGCCGCAGAGCCTCTGCGAAGATTATAATCAAAGAGCTCCCTGATGAGGCCCTGGGAGACGAGGATGTGCCTCAGGGCGGGGTTGGTGGCCAGGGCCCGGAGCAGGGTGATACAGTGCTCTGTGACGGCCGAGGCGCAGCCGTAGCACTTGGTGGAGGATGTGTGGCCACAGCCCAGGACGGACAAGGCGCGGTACTGGCTGGCAGTGAAGGTGGGCTGCACGGAGGTCCGAGATGATTTGGTGGCTGCTTCCCTCTGCTGCAGGTCGTATTCCAGCAACTCTTTGCGTGAAGCAAAAACTTTCTAAGGAAAAAGAAAAGACAAAGAAGAAAGAAATCAGCAATTAAAATAAAGAAAAAGAGGAAGTTAACTAGAAATCAGCTTTGGTTTGAAGAAACACTTTACATGCATTATCTAATTTAGCCCTCTTGATAACCTTACCAGTTAGATACTTTATCCCCATTTTATAGAGGAGGAAACAAGCTTAGAGGGGTTGGCTTGACCAAAGTAAGTGACAGAGTTAGAACTCAGCCTCTGATCACAGGCCCACGCCCTTAACTCCCACGTAACACTGTCTCATAAAGAACAAAGTCAGGAACGTAGGCACGTGTAGCAAAGATGGCACACCAGCAACTTAAGGGACAAGGACCCTGGCTCCTCTTGTCTGCGGCTAGCCTTCCCTCCCATGGGGGTGGGGTCGGTAACATGCCATCCACCGTATGGCCCACCCTGGTTGACTGGAGTTGGTGTGCCCTACCCTTCAAGCCTGCAAACACGTCTATCAGAAAAAACAGGAACAAAATCTTGGCACCTCATTTTTTTAAAACCAGTTAACCCCTCTACTAAAAGATGGGCTGTGAATGGTCAAGAAAAACACATCTATAATAATCTCCGTTATTCTGTTTTCCGGAATGAACTCAGCTCTCTACCGAGCACCCAAAACCGCTGTGGGTGAGAAGCTATGAGGCTGGGCAAGGGCACCCCTGGAGCTGAGCTGCTGGGGGAGAGCAAAGAACTGCTTTGGAAACGACATCGATAACACACGACAAAGCACACTGTCCAGCTGCTCCCGTTTCTCTACCTGGATGATTTTGGAGAGTTCATCGAAAGAGTTCTTGCAGTCCCCACAGTACTCCTGCGCCAACTGCAGGATGTACCGGTTCACACTGGCTGAGGTGGAACTGATGCCCCCAGCCGTCCCCGAGTCATCCTGCAACCAAGAGGGAAGCTGTCAGCCTTCCACCATGAGATGGCCTCACCCAGGGGCTAGTCTTCTGCTTCTGATCCAGAACCCTCTCCAAATGTCCCTCCAGCTTTGGACTACCTGCGGCTTTTCAGGAGCTGCCTCGTTCACTTTGCAGAGCAGGTTCTCCAGCTGTGGCCGATGTCCCATCAGCTGGTGATACACTCGATCAGCTTTGTCCAGAAGTGTGTTAATGTTGGAAACAGCCTAGACAGGAAGAGACAGGGGCGTGCGTGAAGGCTCGTCAGCATGAAGATTTTCCCCGAGTGATCAGTCAGGGACCTCTAGGTCAGGTACTGTGTTTCATACGTTATTTCTATTCTTCACAATAATCCTGTGGGGAGGGTATGTTATTTTCAATAAGACACAACGTATACGACATACGTATAAATAAACAATGCTGAGAGCAGTGACTGAGGCCAGGTCACACAGTACTAAAAAGCACAGGTGGAACTGGAACTTTCAATCTTCTGACTCCAAAGCCAGGTGTTCTTTTGCTTTGCCAGGCTGCTGCTGCTAGTGACTATCCTGACAGTTGCCCCCTCTTCCCTGTCCTCCCATATCCAGTCCCACCACATCAGGCTGGCAGAGAACCAGCCCCTGGACAAGCCAACAATGAGGGAAGGCCAGCAGCTGCAATTTGAAGCAGCCTGTGGAACAAATGCAGGGCAAGTCACCCAACTTCTATCTGCCTTTCCAAATCTTGTCATTTGTCGCTTGAGATATTCTAGTTTCATTAACATGTCTCCAAAATCCTACACAAACCATGTGTTCCAATATATCTGTCTTACTTGTTGCCACTCAAAAGCTGAGCCCTGAAAACAGTGCTGAGTTGAGAAAACTTCAGCTAGAAGGAAAAGCACACTCCCCACATCAGCTCAGTCCACAGCTCAGATCAAAGCCCTGCCTGAGTCTCGGACGGATGCGGCCTTACCTTCTTCCGATCTTCTTCATTCTCAATGGGATCCACTGCACAGCAAGGCTTGGCATAGAGCATGAAGTCGAAGCGAGCGTATTTACAGAAGCCACAGGCATTGCACAGGAAGGGGTCCTTTTCATCATAGTTGATGGATCTGAAAAACCACAGTGATTGGGTCAGGGGGCAGCAGAGGATTTGTAGGGAGGGGAGATGGACCACGCCACATCTGTACACTGCAAACTATTGCAGGGACTCTCGGAGGGGCAGCAGCAAATAGGCGAGGATGACTTAAGCAACCAGGTAACAAGAAAGGGAGACCCAGAACCAAGCCTAGGGACCCCAGCACCACCCACCACTGGATGGTCTCGTGACTTCACATGCATGCGCACGCCCACACACACCCCACTCTTCCCCTTCCCTCCCCTTTTCCATCCTTGAACTCTGCACTCTACAAACCCATAATCCTGTAGTTATTATGAGGGCACCACACAATGAAATTGAGCACAAGGAGACTCTTACAGAAAAATACAAGGAATGTGCCTGGCCTGGGTGACAACCACTCACTTACCTGCATTTGTGACACTGGTAGACATTCTCTCCACAGTTGCCGCAGACCCCTGGGTTGGCAGGGACTGACGCACTACAGCGTGGGCACTGCAGGGTCTCCGTGGAGGCCTGATAGTTTTCATAGAAGTCTGCAAACTCAATCATCAGGTTGGAAGCCACTATTGGCAAAGGCAGGTCGATCTTCACCTCTGTCTGCCCGGGGGTCAGCTGAACCTTCTTGGCTTTGTGCCAGCGAGCTGGCCTAGGAGAGACAGTGTCAGACAGAGGGGCAGATGGCCTAAGAGCCTCTCTCTCACAAGACCCTCAGCAGTGACAGTCTGATGAGACGAAGAGAAGACTGTCCCTACCTATTCTTCTAAGGCAATTAAGTCTAAGGAAAGGAAATCTGGCAAATAAAAGCAACTTAATTTAAAAAATGTTTCCTCTATTCTTTCTCTCTTAAAAAAAGGGGGGGGGGAGAACATACAGGTGCTTTAAGACATTATATATGATAATTTTTGATACTCCAGAAAAACAAGGGAATGCACATCAAGGGAAGATATTACTCCAAGAGCATGCCACGCTGAAGCCCGGAATCCCAAGAGGTACCGTGATGACGACTGCCATGAGTTCCTATCAAGACAACTACCTTGGAAGGATAACACTCAGGTTACTTTAGAGAGGCAGAGGGACATACCAGGATCCGGACCAAGTGCCAAGTAGAGTCAGAAAGAGTAAAGGCATGGGATAATTTAGAGGTAATTATATGACTACGATTAGACCTAATATTTACTGAGCGCTTACTATGCGTCAGGCTCTGTTCTCAGCACTTCACATATACTAATACATTTAATCCTTAAAATAACACCCTGAAAGTGTGTTATTTTTACAGTTAAGGAAACTTTTTTACATTTTACAGTTAAGGAAACTGAGGCTACGTAAATTCTACAAGGGATGTGAACCCACAGTCTCATTCCAGAGTCTGAGGTCTTTACCAGCAGCTACGCTGACTCTACACAACAGAAAATCAAATCCACCTTCTCCAGAGGGAACTGGGTCATCCCAATGAGCAGCTTCTACTTGCAGATCATCAATGTCAACTATGCTTTTCAAACGACAAAGAGAAAACTTCCTTTAAGCAGAGCTCCTGTGGCCATTTGTTCATGTGGTACATGCTAGCTTTATGCTACCTTTAGAGTAATACCAACACTTCCATTCTATGCACAGAGCAGCACTCCCTGTAGGTCTAAACATTCAAGTAGCAACTACTTACATTCTCTGCCCAACATAAATGCCTGAGTCTTCAACAACAAGTGGTCTGTCTCTGTAAAAGCTGACACTATATAACCCATGCTAGTGTCTTCTTTGGCCCATATACAACATGCCTTGAGATTCAGGTGTTGGGACAGATAGTCTAGAAAGATCCAACATCAACATATGTAGAGGGAATGCACCATGCAGAAATGGAAGGACTTCAAACTAGAGAACCTCCTTGAGAAATACTGCCTGCTCTGTGAACAAGAGAACAGTGTCTTAATCCAAGAAACAACTACTTCCCCTATAGAATCGTCTATCTAAAAATAGAACCGCTCTAGTTAACATGGGTATGAGAAGCCTAGAGTCCCCGTCACTCAGCTTCCTTTCAGGCTGTTGAAGATCTTAGACCCTGAGGGCTCCATGGGACATACATAATTTCAAAATAGTTTTCGTCAGCATCCTTAAGAACTGGTGTTTCACCTGTGTCCTTCAGCCATGACCTAAGGAGGCAAGAGGACATACTAGGCCTCCAGGAATGTGCTGCTTTACCTGATTCCAGCAATCAAAGGCAACAACTGGTATTGAGCCTCATAAGCCTGCTGCCCCTCCCCAGGTCTGAAAAGCCCGTACTTGTTTTTCAGCTCCACGATGGCCTGCACAGTTCGGTTGTTGTAATAGAGGTTGATAGTCCGCACCATCTTGGTCCGTTTCAGGTCCCCAATTTTCACCGTCACTTTGCTGATGGTGTGGCTGCCAATGAGCTTCACAACCTGCTGGGTGGTGGTGTACCTTGTGTCCACTTTAATGGAAGACAGCTTGATATACTAAACGCAAAAGTAAACACGAAACAGTGTGTTAGTTCAAGGCTAACGGCTCCTCCTGTCCTCTTCAAAACTCATCAGTGTAACCCACTCTTCACCCATGGATGAAGTTTCTATTTAAGGTAGCAGGGCAGGTAAGGCTTAATACAACTGCAACCAACCACTGGGAGAGGGATGCCTATGCAGTAATAATCAACCTCTAAAAACAAGAAACCCACTGGCCCTGTAAGTCTCGGGACTGTCCATGTTAAAGATGTCACTTACACAAAATGGCACTTCTGGATTATTACACACCAGGCAGGGATCACTCTCCAGGTAATAGCCATCAAACTCCACTAGGCCAGACAAGGTGCTAAGGAAGAAAGCAGTCTTAGCATAAGGAGATTTTCATTTTAGAAAGCATGGAGCTTCACAAAGAAGCCATGAGAAAACCATGGCTCAATATTCCCCAAGGCAAGCTCCACTCTAGTGAGAACACAAGGAAATGTGAGAAATCCCAACAGAGTTAAGTCACAGGAAGGGAATTTCAACTGAGTGACCTTAGACGTTCCCTATTTCTGAGCTGTTCTGAGGACACAGGAATCCTAAATGTTACATTAAAATTTGACTCAAAGAAGAGTCACAATTTAATTTACTAAAAATCACTGAATTGTACGCTTGTAATGCATAAATTTTGTTGTATGTAAATTATACCCCAATCAAGTTTGGAGGAAAAAAAAGAACAGTCACTAATAAACCAGGGAAATAATAAACTGACAGTTTTAAACAACAGTGTCTTCCAAAATTTTTTTTTTTTTTTAATGCAGCCATTTCTGTAAACTTGCCTTATGTGATTTACACTTAGTCCCTTGAAAACTAGAGACCTTCTTAAATCATTGCTTACCAAACCCTAATTCAGCAGTTACATTTTGAGCACCTTCTATGCACAAGGCCCCAACTACAAGGGAGGGATTCAAAGACCAACTAGACAGGAGAGTATTGATTCATAAATAAGAGCCAATCAATGTGGAAATAGCAACTGGACTGTTGACCGAGCTTCAAATAGGAAGAAAGCAGAACAAAACTCACTTGTAAATGTTGGAGTTGGGATGGTTGGTAAGAATGTGGTTCTGAGTACGAAGAATCTCCACAGCCTTCTGTGAATATTCTTTCAACTGAAAACAGAAGTCCATATAGGACCAGAATTAAAGCCCAAGGGAAAGTCTTACTGGCAAAGACTTTTCCTCTGCTTTCTAGCTGATACCGCCCTAGAAGTAGCAGCCCTCATTCAGAATCAAACAAAGCTGAGCCTAACTCCTAGTCATTTAAAGGATTCTATCTTCTTTAGTAGTTTCCACGATCTTAGTGACAGCCCCTCTTTCTATATCTTGTGGAGGAAGAGAAATTTTATTATTATGGAGAAGCCATGAAATGGTTATCTAATTGCAAAAACACGTTGGATATGTGATCAGGACTGCCAGGAAACCCAGAGGAGCACTTTCTTTCCCAAGCAACTTTAATGAGTTGCATTTTCTTCCCCACTTTATCTACTTCTACTGGCTAAGCCAAATTCAGACGATACTTATTTGCTAGCGTCTATTATCTAGGTGGCATACATACTGGGAGTGCTTAATATATACTTAAAAGAGATTTCATATATGTACTCCCATGTGGGTTGATCATAACGTTAACTCAAGATAAAAAAGGTTAAAATGTGGCAAGTCAGCCTCTCCAACCATCAATCATCTGTTACCTTCTTCTCTGTTTGTGGGGTTTTCAAGGAGAAATATCCTAGTAGGTCCACAAATTGGGCAGCCTTACGACCATAGGCTGGGAGTTCTGGCCATATAGACCACATCAGATCTAGCAGGAGCTCCTGCTGAGATTTGCTAGAGTTTCTGTAGATAAATGACAGTTCATATTATAAGCAGCAGAAAACCCTGAGGTTCCTTTATTTATCAACAAGGCCCAGGTACCGTTTTGGAGATGTATCTATTTCCCCACAACTATGGGTTAAGTCTGAATGGCTCTACTGTTCCTTTGACAATCAACCTTAACAGATGTAGCATGATCCTTTCCTGTCTTCAGGAGGTGATTTATTCCCATCATCTGACATCTCTCAATGGCAGAAACTGAGCTTTGTTACCCTAAAGAGTCAAGCCTGGTCATTTCACAAACTTGTAAACATAGCCTTCTCAGTGGAAAACAGATCATCTCTTGCTTCTGACATCAGTTTAATAGCCAAAAAGCAGATAACTCAATGAAGAAATCTGTAATAGTCAAGAGGATTCAGATTGGTGTAAATACTTATAGTATGGACGACCTTGAGTATGGAACATAGAGCCAAGACAGAACTGTTGATACATCACCCACTCTGGTCCCAGACCCACAGTCTGCTAAAACTAAGCCCCGGACCCTACCTGTAGATATGCAGTGTCAGGCAGTGGGCCTGCCAGCGCACCGAGGAAGAATTGGACTCTAAGAGGAAGCAACGCAGAAACTGGACCAAGGTCTCCTTATCTGCAAATTTGTTCAGCTGGTTCACCAGAGCTGTGCACAGCTGATCCTCCTGGCTTCCTGAGCTCTCACCTGCAAGATCAAGGCAGGACTGAAGGGCTGAAAAGTAGGAAGAAGTGGTCTAGGGTCCTACAGCCAGTGCTCAGGTGGAAAGAGAGGGAATTCTGTCCATGTTTTAAAGTTTCACCAAAATGGTTATGATTTGAAAACAACTTTCAGGGGCTTCCCTGGTGGCACAGTGGTTGGGAGTCCGCCTGCCGATGCAGGGGACGCGGGCTCGTGCCCCGGTCCAGGAGGATCCCATGTGCTGCGGAGCGGCGGGGCCCGTGAACCATGGCCGCTGGGCCTGCGCGTCCGGAGCCTGTGCTCCGCAACGGGAGAGGCCACAACAGTGAGAGGCCCGCGTACCGCAGGGGGAAAAAAAAAAAACTTTCAGTTGGTTACTGAGAGACAAAAAGTCAGCCCCAGATATAATAATCCTACCAAAAAAAGTACCTCTACAAGCCTGGCACCGAAAAAGATAGTCACATTGGAGAAGGAATTTCCTTTCAGAAGTTTGCTACCTACAACAGTCAACATTACCACAGACTGGCACAGAGAGATCTGAATAATTCATTGGGGAATGTGAACCTCAACTGCTCTCCACCAATCACCTGTCTCAGGCCTCCAAGGACCATGAAAATCAGGAACGCAGAAAAACGCTTTTGCCTTTCTGATGGCAAGGAATCAGCTAAAGCTCACTACAGTGTCCATTTGTAGAGCATTTACCAGTTTACAAGGCACGTTTATAAGCATAGTTTCATTTAACACCGACAATCTCTCCACGAAGCAAGTGTTATTATTTCATATTAAAAGAAACTTGGGCCTAGTAAAAATGTTTGGTGCACTTTGACCTTTCCCGTTACAGACACTAGGTACGGAAGTCACACTCTTTAAGGTGTCACCTTCAACATAACTGAAAATGACACTAGAGGGCATTTGGGTTTTAGGTCCCTGTAAATCAGGATGAAAAACCTTTCAGAAGAAGAGAATGACAAACTTATGGTTACCAAGGGGGGAAGGGGGGAATGCAATGAACTGGGAGATTGGGACTGACATGTATACACTACTACGCGTAAAACAGATAACTAATGAGAACCTACTGTATAGCACAGGGAACTCTACTCAATGCTCAGTGGTGAACTAAGTGGGAAGGAAATCTAAAAAAAAAGGTTATATATGTATACGTATGACTGATTCACTTTGCAATACAGTAAGAAACTAACACAACGTTGTAAAGCAACTATACGCCAATAAAAATTAATAAAAAAGAAGAAGAAGAGAATGAACGATGTGCTCTCAGAGAGACTAGAACACATCACCCTGGTCACTGAGACAAGAAGGTGACCCTTACCCTCTTTCTCCTTTTCCTTTTCTTCTTTCTTACTCTTCTTTGTGGACGACTTTGACTGTGTTGTGGCTTGTCCAGAACCAGTGGCCACAGGGGCTGAGGAGGAGGAAGCACTGGAGGGCCCTGCCGAGGCCGCCAGTGCAGCGAGGACTTTGCTGCCGCACAGAGCACAGGAGAGCAGCTGCAGCAGCACGGGAGACACCCCCTCATCCACCAAGAAGCTGACTTGGAGGAGGAAGTACAGGACAGCTGCAGGCAGAGGAGACAAGGGCTCAGCTCTGACACAACTGCGAGACTCACACACAAGAACGGGAGCACCTGCTCCAGACGCCAGGGCTGCCCTACTCCCACCACCTCCTTTGTCCAGGTTCTCTGCTGGAAGTTCCCAGAAGAATTTACACCCTCTTTGGAAATATCTGACAAGTACTGCAACAACTACACAGAGGCTGGCTCCCAGCCCCCACTCCTGTGAAGATGATTCTCCTCCTTAGTTGACCACAACAATATGCTTGTTGTGGTCCCACCGCACCCCACATTTTGTCTATGGACGCTTAGCAATCTTGTAAGTTTTTACTTGTCTTCTTTGCTGGGCAGAGTTCTGTCTATCTTGCTCATGGCTGTATCTCTAGAACCCAGTTTAACGCTTGGCATATAGTGGGCTTCGATGAACAGTTCTTGAAGGAATGAATGAGTAACAGCAACCAAAAGGAGAAGCACTGCTTACAGTCATCTTTGATGCAGAATTTCTGCCAGTTGATGGTTCGCTGGGCAGCAATCTCTGCACAGGCTTTCAGGTGCTCCATCTGAAATGGAAAGCAATCACCAGAAACGACCCACACCTGCTGTCTTGAGGGGTCATCACCTCAGCTTTGGACTACAAACCCTCGCCCTCTGTGCAAGGTTGATCGGTGCCCCGGTGAACCTGGGGCCAAGGCCCAAACACTGAGCCTCCTACATTCAACGTCCCACCACACAAAGCCCTTTTGTTTTCAGGGATTCTTCAGACCACTCAATAATGCAGCAGGAAAGGTAGGTCATGACGTAAGACACTACAATCCAGTTTATTTTTTTCTTGCTAAAAGCATAATAGTAAGAACACTGGATTAGGAGTCTTTAACACTGAAGATGTTCTTCCTAGATGTTCCTATGCAGTATATTCAATTTACTCCCCAAAGTCAAACAACTGATCTTAGGCGATAATACATCATTTCTTTAGTATTCAGGGACAAAAATGAGAGGTGCACAGATCCCGGGTTGATCCTGTCCACGACATGAGCAAATGACACTGGTAGAAAGCCCAAGCCACCCCTCCTCACAACAGAGGAACCACTGCCAGGTGGGGGTGGGACCAGGGAGGGGCAATCGCAGACCCTGAAGCCAACTGCATGTGGTATAGCACCCAGTTGGGTATCATGGATCTACCCTGCTCGCAACCCTGGCCATGATGTTCTCAAAATACTGAAAAGCCCTGTGTGTGCTGCTCCATCCTATTACCTACTTGGCTGCGCCTCGTCCACAGCCTCCCCTGCCCTACCACACCACCCCAACACCGGCCGTACCAGGCTGATGAGCGTGTCATACTGCAGGGCAGAGCCAGAGCTGGCTGTAACCACACTTGCCCGGAGGAAGATCCCCTGCTCCTCCAGCAGCTTCTTGATCCCGCGCACATGGGAGTCGAGGGTGTGCAAATCCCGGAGCTGGCGGTATTTCTCCTTTGACCCACAGATGAAGAGCAGAAGTTTGCGGACTTGCCGGCGCACAAATGGAGTTTGCTGGATCATCAGGTACTTGAGGGGAGAAACGACACAAAGAGTCAATGACTCTGGAACTGTATCTGTACCAGCCACAGCGCCTTGGGTTTTCATGAGCTGTTACTAAAAACTGGTAACACAAACCAAGCTACTTCCCTGCAGTCAAGCTAGGCCCTGGTGAACTTTAGTATTCCTTACAAGGACCAGCAGAAAGAAAGGCATAGAAAGAAAAACGTCAAAAAGGGAAAAGGAGCAACATTCCTGCTACCGCTCATGGAGTACTTAGGAATCTATAGGAGGCTGGTCTGCACTCCAGCCCACCCAGAATGAACGTGTGAAGAAAAATAACATTCAGAATCTCTCTTTCAGGTAAAAGAGGTGGGGAAGAAGCTGCGCCGTTCCATCTACATGACTTGAAATGGCTGTTTGGGGTTTGCGAACATTATTCTTCCCAGAGTTCATCTCATGCTTGCTGTGCAGGTTATTCAGCCATTTCCTCTCGGCTCCAAAGCCACCCCACCACACCCTGCTCTGTGACGTCCAGTCCAGAACTAAAGCTAGCTGCGCTGTTTCTTGCCGGCTGGTCCCCTCTTAGGTTCTGCCAGTGGGGAGCACTGGAGGGACACCAAAAGGCGGGAGGGAGAGAAGGGACTTGCTCCTTCCCACCTGCCTGCCATCCTAGGAGCAGCCCTTCACCCTAGCGGCCTCCAGCATCTCTTCAACAGTCAAGGACAAACCAGGTCCGGACGGTCCTGTTCGCCGGCTTCTTTTAGAACTTCCAGAGTCCACCACATCACACCCCTTCCGGGCTCCTGAGGTGCGAGCAGCAACAGCCCCTCCTCAGCCCCACCGGGCCTCTCCGCTGCCTTCAGGGGGCTGTTGGCGGCTGCTGCCTGCGGTTACTACCCCTGTGTTACCACAATGTGCCCTCTTTATCTTTTCGGTTCTTCAGTGGCTGCTTAACCAATTCTCTATATTAAAATCCCTCAGTTCATTTAACCAGCATACTTTCTGTTTTCCGGGCAGAGTCCAAACTATGAAACTTGTCCATTATCACCACATGTGGGGGAAGGTAAAGTGGATGGCTTGCTCTGATACGCATCTTCCACAGTCTCACCACATAGTACACTCTGGAGGGGCAAGCCCTAAATGGTGGGAGGGGCTCTGATGGGGGAAATACCACATGATGGTTAGGATGCCAGGGAGCCACAAAGGCAGTCACAGCCGCTGTGTCCTCTCCTCGACTGGGACCTTCACTCACCTCTGAGAGAAAGTAAAACCACGAATGATCAAAGACCGGAGGTGGGATTCGAGAATTGGTGTCAGCGATCTTTTTGATTTGGTATGGCAGCCTCAGTACCATCTCTGTGAGAAGCTGAGTATAGGCCTCAAACACGTCAGCAGCATGGCCCTGGGAGAAGAACATTTGTATAAGAACCTGTGATTGACAACTTCCCCTGACCACAGTTAGGAATAAGGCTGGTCTATTGCTCACTAGGAGTACCTCACGTTGGAGATGGTAAATGGCACCTTTCAAAGCTGGAGCCTTCACTGACGGATAGTTTAGTTTACAAACCCAGGAAGACCCCAGGCTCCCGGGGGCAATTTCACTACATGCAAAGCTTATTGTGGAGGCAGATCTCACTGCTCTTTAAAAGTTCTAACATTTCACTCTGGTTTTTGACACTGGATTGATTTTACTCTGCTTACACAAAAATCAGAATAGGAAAAAATTGAAAAAACAGTAATGGAGAAGGATTTCTGACTTTCTATGAGATGTATTCCATTCCCTAGAACCAAAGCTTTCCATGACAACAAGAAACATCCGTGTAACCAAGGGGGTGTCAAAGATCACTAAACTCAGTCGAGATCCTGGGCCCACACACAGAGGCAGGGGTACCGAGAGATTGAGGACAACGGAAACAACAGCTATCCTACAACCTGTGTGGTCCCCAGGAAGAGACTGTGAGAGTTTGGGGGCATGTGTCCCACATATTCAATCACCAGCTGTTTATCAGATCTATGTCAAGCACTGGGCGTGTGAAGAGAAATAAAATATGGTCTTTGCTGATAGTCTGGAGGGGAAGACTCCACATGTGTGCACAGGGCGCTCTGGGACCCAAGGAAAGGCCATCTCGCTCAGACAGCAGAAAAGTGTTCTGGGGAAAGATCCAATACTTGAGCTGGGTCTTGAAGAAGGGCTAGGAGTTAACTAGACAGGGGAAGGAAGGGATGCAGAAGGAGAGGGAAAAATTTCTGAAGGGACAGCATGTACGCTGGGAGAGACACACAGATTAGCAGGGCTGCATGCAGGGGTGTTACAGTTGATAAAGTAGAGAGAGTTAAGTAGATAGCTGGATCGGCAAAGAACTTTTTGGCTGAAAAGTTATGGAAAACCACTAGAAGGTTATACAAAGAGACGGACATGACCAGATTCACAATTTGTGCCCTGTTACACTCCCTTACTATTCGAAGCAGTCCTGAGTATGCAATAAGCAGCACAGCTACCCCAGGCCATCTTGCTCCACTACGTGGACTCCAATGGAACAGAAATGGTAATAATAATTTACATTTATTGAGCACTGCTATGTGCTAGGCACTGCGCTTTACCAACATCACCTCATCCGATGCTCACAACAACTCTATAAAGCAGATACTATGTGTGCTCATTTTCCAGGTGTGCCAACTGAGGCTTACGAAGGTTAGACAGAACTTCTCCAAGCTTCATGGCTGGTAAGTGGGAACACTTGTTCCCGAGGGACATGTTCCCAGACTCACCTGACCAGAAAGCCCATCTTCTAAACTAGGGCATCCTGTAACAGCAGGGGGAGTATGTGACATCCTCGGCTCCTTCAGCGCTACTCACTGAGACTGAAGAGGACAGTGCCCTAGATGAGGGACAGGAGTGGTTCACTGCCCGCGGAAGGACCTCACCTTCACATACTGGCGGAGGAAGAATGGGCTCATGTCGGGTGGGGATGACGTAGTATGTGGTTTCAGCAGCTGGCTGGTAGCCACGGGTTCCTCATCGTTCTGCTGGCTCTTCCAGTACTCCAGCAGGGACTTGAGCACGTGCAGGCAGTAGTCCACAGCACCAGAGCTCAGCAGGGCTGCTGCTGTGGCACTGGAGATGAGGGAAGATGACTGGGGAAAAACCAGGGAGAAGCTAAGAACGGCCTGTAGAACAGTGTGGCATTCAGCTGAGTGTTGCGGGTAGGAAACGCACTCACAACAGCCTTAGGAGAAGCTGTCATGGAACTGAGGGAGTCAGTCTCTTGAGTTAAAAGTTTCCCGACTAGGGGCTTCCCTGGTGGCACATTGGTTGAGAGTCCGCCTGCCGATGCAGGGGACACGGGTTCGTGCCCCGGTCCGGGAGGATCCCACATGCCACGGAGCGGCTGGGCCCGTGAGCCATGGCCGCTGAGCCTGCGCGTCCGGAGCCTGTGCTCCGCAACGGGAGAGGCCGTAACAGTGAGAGGCCCGCGTACCGCAAAAATAAATAAATAAATAAAAACGTTTCCCGACTAACTCAAACATCTCCCCCACTCTTCTGAACAGCAGCATGGTAAGAGAAAACAAAGGAACACCAGTTCCCAAATCTAATCTCCCTACACATATGTGCCAGAGGCCAAGGAGGCCAGGATTAGATAACCCTTCCACCTGCAGGGAAGAGGTTTTCTCTTTCTCCTTGGGCAGCTAGAAAAGAAGCCCATTTATGTTAAAAAGAGAGAAAACTTTCCACTATAGGCACTTCTTTGCAGCCCCACCCTCCTAGTAGGGGCTCTTTCCATAGAACCAGCTTCCAAAGGAGGTGGGGTGAGTGATCACATGAACAGAAAAGCGGGAGAAAAGCTACTGTAAATAAAACCATTAGGAGAGCCTGGCAAGCCCCAGCCACCCACACAGCTCAGAAGCTCATTAAGACTGGATGCAGTTCAGCCCCATTTCTACCTTCTCTGCTTTGTGTTAATCTCCTTTCCACCACACACCACTGCTTTCTCTCTGCTCTATTACCATACCTTATAGCAACATACAGGAGGGGAATCCTCTTAGCCACTCTGCGCCTTGCAGAACAGTCTCCTGCTTTTCAATAATGGAACTTCCAAACGCTTTAACCGCCCCCAGGGGAGGGATTGTTGGAAAAGATCAGAGCTTGGAAGGGACCCCGAGAAAGGTAGATGCTCTGCCCCTGAGCGGTGGCAGCTTAGAATGTTACTGCTCTCAAGTGACAATGGCCTGGCTCTAACAGAGGCCTCTGCCCACTGTCCGAGTGCCAACCAGACCATCCTCTTTCCTTTCCCCACACCCATTAGCCCAAAGCAAAATACCTCGCATATGGAAGACTTGGATCCGGATTTGGTCCTGGACATGAAGACACTCAGGAGTCTCATCACCACCAGGTGGACCTCATTCAGGGCACTGCGTTCGTTCTTCTTGGAGACGTCCTGGGGACAGAGGCGGAGCCCAGAAGACCACACTTACTTTAACCTTGAGGCGTCCTCTCAACAAGATTGCCTCACTTGGACTCAGAGACAAAACAAGCTCCAATGTACCTGTGGTCTCTATGTGGATGATCTAGAGTCTGATACACCTAGGAAGCCATGTTAAGATACAAACAACCAGTTCACTGTTTTCACCCTGTGGAGCTACAAAAGGTCTATGAGGGCAGGGACTTGGTCTTGTTCCTCATTTATAGCCAGAGCCAAAAGTATGCCAGGGCCAAAGCAGGCACTAAAAACGTTTCTGATGAATCAACACAACTGGAGCCCTCAGTGGAGGGTCACCCCTTGAAACTAGGTGAAGTTCCTCTAAGAGAGGAATGAAAAACTGAAAACTGATCTCAGCCAATCCCTGCCTCTCACACAGTATGACTCTCAAATTTCACCTTCTTATCCATGCCCAGTTCAGCAATAAGCTGGGCGAGCAGGTTGTCCAGGGCCCCCTTGTCTTTCTCATCTTCTCCATCCAGATCTGTAGTAAGCATCAGAATGACCTGGACGTCAACAGAGAGATAAAACATGAAAGCCAATTCCCTAAAGAACAATTCTAAACACAAGGTGTTTCAGAAGAAATCCCAGTCTTCCTGACTGCCCTGTCAATCATAACAATAATCCATGAAAAGGTTCTCTAAGTCCTAAGGTAACCAAAGTTGAAGTGTCCAGAGTCACAAGAGTCAAATTATGGCATATGCTACCCTTGGCATCACAGAAAATGTTCTGCAAAAAGTCTGCAAAACTAATTGACTAGCCTACACTATACTATATCCAACCAAAGTGGTTTAAGATATGGCACTGTGGTATTCTAATTAAAGAACAATTTTGCCTAAGACGAAGGCAGCTAGTGGGAGAACAGCTATCAGAAGACACTCTACTACTATTATTAATAAAGAGTTACTAGGGCTTCCCTGGTGGCGCAGTGGTTGAGAGTCCGCCTGCCAATGCAGGGGACACAGGTTCGTGCCCCGGTCTGGGAAGATTCCACGGTCTGGGCCCATGAGCCGTGGCCGCTGAGCCTGTGCTCCGCAACAGGAGAGGCCATGAAAATGAGAGGCCTGCGTCCCCCAAAAAAAAAAAAAAAAAAAAAGAGTTACTGAACACTAAGAATCTCTGGAGCAGGGCGTCCCTGGTGGCACAGTGGTTGAGAGTCTGCCTGCCGATGCAGGGGACATGGGTTTGTGCCCCGGGCCGGGAAGATCCCGCATGCCACGGAGCGGCTGGGCCCGTGAGCCATGGCCGCTGAGCCTGCGCTCCGCAACAGGAGAGGCCACAACAGTGAGAGGCCCGCGTACCGCTAAGAAAGGAAAAAAAAAGACTCTCTGGAGCAGACTTTTGTTCCTGGCTCTGTCAATAACTAGCTGGATGGCTGTAGAAAATTTTTAATCTCATTCTCTGATCCTCGGCCTTCTCACCTATAAAATGAAGGGCTGTAACTTGCAATTCAAAATTACATCCATTATTCTATGAGCTAATACCAAACCAAGTCTTACATAGCCTCAGAAGGAGAGCGGTGGGCATGCTTAAGGATGGTCCAACTCTGATGTGACAGACCCAAGTGAACTGAGGGATACCTGCATGTATGGAATGGCCCGGACACCTCCAACACTTCGCAACTGGGGCAAAGTTTGCAGTAGTCTCTCCAACAGCATCAGACGGACCATGTGCAGCCTAAAAGACCAGGGAAAACACATGAAACATGAGCTAATACACAAACACTAACCAGCTGAATATAGTTCTTTCCTCCTGCCACTGACGTAAATAAGGAAGCTATTTCTTAGGAACAATCCTAGCATTAAAAAAAACTGTTAAGACATGCCTTTGGTGTACCAGCAACATAGAAGGAAAAATCTCACTCTGTTAAAGTGGAGCAAAACTATTCCAAGATACAACTGATGGTACTGAAAACTTACTACAGGAAAGTTAAAAAATTTCTCAAGCAACCAGGTCCTAGCTGTTCTCACTATTCAAACCAAACCTTCAATAGTAAGCTCTATGGCTTTTCCCAACACATGGCCCTATTCTGCCTCCAGGCATTATTTTCTGGAATTCTCCCGTCTACAAATTTTACACCATCCAATCGTATAGTGACCTAGCCCTTTTTCCTTGCTTCCCAAGTCCTTAGGAAGGCCAGTCACTGCTTTGCCCTCTCACAGCTTAGTCATCATTTTTCCTAGTATAAAACTCAACCTCAGCATCAATACTAGAACCGTGAGTTCTCCCACATATGCAGTTGGCCACTACCTAGCCTTCTTCATCTGCAGATATACAGCTGGGCTTCTGTAGTATAACAAATGTGTGTTTCTGGATCTCTAGCGAATATGCTGATTCAAGAGGACCAATACGAACATGAATTAGGGTCTTGTCAACAGGTGGGTTGGCAGTCTCACCTAACACAGTCTTACACAGATTAACAGTGCATTTGCTAAACCAATTAATGGATTCACTCTCAAAATTAATAAACCATTTTGCTTCATTTTACTTCACGTGTGTAAGAAACCACATGCCCTCATATTTTTTAAGTGTGATTTTCATGCATTCCATATCCTAGCAGGTATCCACAATATTTTCAGTATAATAAAAGTCTGAATGAAAATAGAGTCTTGAATAATAAATGACAATTGTTCTAAAAAGAACTTGAAGGAATGAGCTAAACCACCTTCAGAATATAGTAATACACAAAAGCCCAGGCATGCGTCTTCAAATAATTACACCAGCTGTGTGAGGACTACAAATGAATAAAATTGCTCAGGAACAGATAAGGTACAAGTGATGAAAGGTGAGATGACAGCAGCAGCTTAATACTTTTAGGATAAAACATAACAAGTTCTGAGATGGATTAAAATCCTCAGATTTGGAGAACGTGCATGTGAATATACACAGAAAGGAAAGAGCCAACATAATGAGTAGAGTCTGGATCTGGACCAAGATCATGCCAGATTACTGACTTTTCAAACTCTTACGACACTAGTACTCTTGCCACTTAAAAAAATTAAACAGTGTACCAAAGTTACAATTCCCTCCTCGTGACAAAGTAAAACCAATTCAGTTATTCTATTATTTAAAACAATAAGTTACTTAACAATTCTTTAACTAACTTATTCCTGAAAAATACAGTTAACTTAAAACAACTTTAGAGAATTTCATTAGCAATATGGCTAGGTTACCTAAATTGACCCTCCAGCTAAAAACAAATGAAAATCCTAAAAAGATATAAAAACATTTTCGAAATAATGAGTCTCGAGAAATTTCAAAGGATCGAAATCACATAGTATGTTCCCCAACCACAGTAAATTAAACTGTCAATCAATAATAGAAAAATAATCAGAAAATCCCCAAATGTTTGGAAATTTGGCAACATATTTCTAAATAGCCCATGGGCCAAAGACTAAATTACAAAAGAATTTAGAAAACATTTTGAACTGAACAGCAATGAAAATACAACGTATAAAAATACGTGAGCTCCAGCCAAAGCAATGTTAAAGGGAATTTTAGAGAGAAATATATAGCTTCAAATATGTATTGAAAAAGAAAGGTTTAAAATCAATGATTTAACCTTCCATCTTACAACGCTAAAAAAAAAACAGAAAATTATCCCCCCCCCCCCCGCCAAAAATTAAGATACTAAAACAAAAAAGTTAGTAAGAAGAGAAAGGAAATAATCAAGAGTGGAAATGAAACAGAAAGTAGGCATACAACAGAGAAAGATCAAAGCCAAATGTTGGTTCTTTGTAAATAAAATTGATAACTTCTAGCAAGACTGACATTTTTGGGGAAAAATATTTGTTACCCATACTAGAAATGAAAAAAGGTATATCACTACAAATCCTACAGACATTAAAAGGATGATAAGGTATATTATGAACAACTTTATGCCAGTAAAATGAATGAATTCCTTGAAAAGCACAACATACCAAAATTAACACGTGAAGGAACAGTAATAATTCTGTGTCATTTAAAGAATGAATCTATAGTTGAAAGTCTTCCCTTAAAGAAAGTCTTCCCTTAGAGACCCAGGTGACTTCACAGCTAAATTTTTCCAAGAATTCAGATGAAATAAAACCAATCTTACACAAACTCTTGTAGAGAACAGAGAAATGCGAAACATGTCCTCACTTACTTTTTGAGGCCAGAGTAACACGAACACCGGTAACTGACAAAAACACTTCAAAGAAGAAAAATTACAGGCCTAAATAAAATATCAGCAAATCAAACCCAGTGATGCAAAGGGTAAGACATCACGATCAGGTGTCCCCAGAAGGTTGGTTTGATAATGGAAAATATCAATTACTGTAATTTACAACCTTAAACAGAATAAAGGAGAAAAACATATAATCAACTAAGCACCACAAAAGCAACTGGAAAGCTTCAAAAACCAACCCAAGATAAAATATCTCCCAGCAAACTACTAACAAAACTTAATTTGATAAAGAATATCCTAGAAGGGCTTCCCTGGTGGCGCAGTGGTTGAGAGTCCGCCTGCCGATGCAGGGGACACGGGTTCGTGCCCCAGTCCGGGAAGATCCCACATGCCGCGGAGCGGCTGGGCCCGTGAGCCATGGCCGCTGAGCCTGCGCGTCCGGAGCCTGTGCTCCGCAACGGGAGAGGTCACAACAGTGAGAGGCCTGCGTACCACACACACACACACAAAATATAAACTTAAATAAATAAATAAATAAAAAGAATATCCTAGGAAACCTTCCAGTTAACATCACACTTCATGGTAAAATAGGAAACCTTTTCTCCTGTGTCTGGGAATGAGGTAAGGATTTCCACCATCACTACTTCTCTCCTACCCAATACAATAAGGCAAGAGAAAACAGTTAAAAAGTGTAAAGATTGAAGGGAAAAAAGTTGAATGTCATTATTTACAGGAGACAAGATTGTTCATGCAGAATCTGTGATAAGAATTAATCTAATTACCAAATCCATAATTAGGATTAATCTAATTATCAAAACCGATGGTAATTAGAATTTAAGTGAATTTAGAAAGATCACAGAATACAAGGTCAAAATAAAAGCAATAATGAGCTCACCAGCAATCAAGAAATTATTAGGCCAGGAAATGAGTGAAGACAGAAATCCAGAGGGGTAAGCAGAGCCCTGAGACTGATTTCAGGGCATCCGAAAACTTGAGGCTATGATGCTCTAAAGGCAACTTGTACATCAGGGTGCTAGGCGTCTGGACTAGGAAAAGACGCCTAGAATCTGCCCCAAGTGAGGAGAGTCTTCTAAGAGAATCTCATAAAAAAACACAGAAGGCTACACCCTGAGTTTCAAAGTAAACAAATATACCGCTTCCCCCCATACCACTTTTTCCCCATCCAGGAGTCTGTAAAAAAAATTAGCTGACTCAAATCCTGACGCTGAGACAAAAGGAGGAAAAAAAGAATCAGCTGCTGAAATATAGTCTAATCTATGTATCTTTTTCCTTCTGGTTAACACTTTTTGTGTCCTATTTAAGAAATCTTTGCCCACCCTAAGTTATGAAGATATTTTGTCTTCTAAAACCAGTACGGTGTTACCTTTTGTGTTTAAATCCATAGCAACTGATTTTTGTGTATGATCAGATCAAGACTCATTTTATTCCATATTAATTTCCAACCAACCTATTGCCATTGATTGAAAAGACCATCTTTCTTCCACTGTACAGAAGTCTCATCCGTGTCATAAATCAGGTGACTATGTATGTGTGAATCTGTTTCTGAACCCGTCTGTTTCGTTAATCTATTTTGTCTATCCTTGCACCAATATCCCACTGTCTTACTGAGCACAGCTTTATAAGCTATAGTTGTGTGGTC
Source organism: Neophocaena asiaeorientalis asiaeorientalis (assembly GCF_003031525.2). NCBI lineage: Eukaryota > Metazoa > Chordata > Mammalia > Artiodactyla > Phocoenidae > Neophocaena > Neophocaena asiaeorientalis. Next base: position 1,461,021 of record NW_020173679.1, on the reverse strand, counting down.
CTCTAATTTTGTAGCTTTTCTTCTATATTGCCTTAGCTAATCTTAGTCCCTTGCTCTTCCAAATAAATGTTAGGATCAGCTTGTCAGTTTTGACACATATATAAAGCCAGCTAAGATTTGGGACTGGGATTATACTGAACCTGTATCAACGTTAAGACAATTGTTCTCTTTATAATAATGAGTCTTTCAATCCATAACATGGTATATCCCTTCATTTATTTAGACCTTCTTTCATTTCTCTCAATTAGCTTTTATAGTTTTCAGTGTAGAAGTGTTATATATCTTCCAAACCTATAACTATGTATTTGATGTTTTCTGATGTCACTCAAATAAATCTTAGGAAACTATAAATAACTAAGCACAGGAATTTAAAAAAGAAAGAAAAGAGATATTAAGATACATGAAGAGAATATGATGGTCTAACATCTACTGAAGTCCCAGAAAGAGAAATAACAGAAAATGAGGCAGAAGCAATGCCCAATGAGATTAATGAATGAGATATTTGAATGAGATTAATGAATGAGAAGTTTCTAGAATTAATAAAAGACACTAACCCAAACATTCAAGCAGAACAAATGTAAAGAAATCCATCCTAAACCTATCCTAGTAAAACTACAAATAACAGTGACAAGATAAAGACCTTAAAAGCAGCAGTAAAAACATTGTTTTCAAAGAAGCAATAATTGTAACAGCAGGTGACATCTCATTGGCAATAACAATGGATACCATTTTCAATTCTGGGAGGATAAAACCATCAACACAAAATTGTATACCCATCAAAAATACATCCACAAAATGTAAGCTAAATAAAGACATTTCCAGACTAACAAAACCTGAGATTTTGAAACTAGGGGACCTCCCCTAAAGGAAAATCTAAATGACATACTTCAAGAAGGAAATTATCCTAGATGGAAGGTCTGAGATGCACAAAGAAAACATGGGCATAGAAAGTGGTAAACATGTGAGCAAATCTAAACAGACACTGACTACGTAAATCATATAAAAGAGCAATAATATCTTGAAAGCTTTAAAAAGACTTTTCTGAAAACACACAAATATAATTGCTTAAATTGATAAGAATGAGCAAAGTATTCTAAGGTACTCATTCAGGAAGAAGATATAGCTCTTAGTTAACTTTAGTTTTGGTTAAGTAGGCATGTTGAAGTGATTAGTATAACTACTAAAAGACTGGAAACAGAGTGAATGACCTCCAAACTTGCAAAGTTGGGGCAGGGGGGAATGAGAAAAGAGCAAATCAACCCACAAGAGGGCTACAAAGAAAAAGAAACACAGAAACAAGCAGAACAAATAAGAAGCACAAAATAAATTCAAATATATCAGTAATTAACATTAGTTATAAACGAACTTAACTGTTCTAATTAAAAAGCAAAGGTAGACTGGATTAAAAATATTTTGAAAAATAAACTTCAAAGAACCAAAAATCACAAAGATCACATTATCTGAACACATGGAATTAACCTAGAAATCACATGAAGAGGAAAAATAAAAGATTAAGTAGAAAATGCCTTTTAGGTTAAGCAGTTAAGAAACAAATCCCATCAAAATATCATCAGTTAACTGAGCCAGAGGTCATCTTCCCCAAAGGGATGCTGCAAGAGTTTAAGTGGATGGACACAGGGAACAGAGGAAACACTCACTGATGCTCTCCCAAAATGTCTCCGAAGCCTGACTGTTCAGTTGCCTCTTTTTCTGATAGAAATCATTCAGTTCAAAATACTGATTTCTGCACTAATGCAATAACTATGGGCCTCACCAAATTTAACAAACATTGTATCATGAGTATATTCTTAGGTTTCTTTTCTTCCTCCTCTTCTATTTCTCTAGTCACCTCTTGGTCCAGTACCAAACACCACCAGAATTTCTTCAGGGGCCTGGATTAGGATTTTATGGATTACTTTCAATATGCCAAATGCCCCACCACTGGTACTTCTAATCATAAACTTGTATTTGCTGTTTGATCTCTCTATTACCTAATAAACATGCTGAACAAGCAGTTATTTCTAATATTTACTTAATCACTATCACTTTTGAGCCCAGAATAGTGTCACTTATAAAGAGAATGCTACAAACTGAGTGTATGGTTAATGATGAAACAAGAAAGATTTGACTAAGGAGGATACGTGTTTTTACGACAACCCCTTTACTAAGGGATATAGGGGGGCCCTACGCGAAGAACCACTTCCTATTCTCTCTGCAATTGATTTGATGAAATTCTAATTAGGACCAGAAGACAGACCTAGAACACTTCTTAAGGTTTTTACACTGTTTCACGAGTCTATTACCTTTACATTTCAAAAGAAATAAACTGTTATCACCACTCCACCTCCTGCAACTGATCCATCACCCTACTCCTGAAACATTCTCCCGTAGGAAAGCCTCTTGAGTGCAAGTGGCCAGCTCCTGACCTGTTGCTAGCGTGGACATCTCCTTCCCCTTCCCCTTCTCCTTCTCCCTCGGAGCCATCTCCTTCCTGATGTCCGGTGGTGGTGCTGATGGCGCCAGTGCTTGAACTGACACTTCCTGGTCCAGCCGGATGCCCCTCTGCTGTGGCATCACCATAAGCACTGCTCCGGCCAGATACTAGAGGGAAATGGTTTAAAAAGTGCAAATCAACTCCCAAAGCACGGTGGAATCCAGTGCATTCTGAAGTCAGCAATTACCTGACTGGTAGCTTTAGAAAATTTTTTTCTTCTGTGTGAAGGTCAATAAGGATTGAATTCACGATTTCGGCCCCACAGGACTAAATGACCAAATGACTCTCTGGGTACCCAAAGAACAGAAGATCCACCCACAAGAACAATTAATCTCAACTGTGGATAAATTTCCCTCTCATACTCCAGAAGAAACATATACTGATTTGGGAATCTCAAAGTTATCAGCTACTCTATATCTCTTCCACAAAAAATTTTCATATCCAATTTTTAAGCAGAGACTGATTTTTGAGATCAAACCAAAATGGCTTGTCATGCTTCCTCATTCTAGAATCCCAACCCCCACCAGCCAGTACAGATGGCCTGCTATATTAATATACCAGATCATTAACAATGGGACTGCCCAAAATCTCTTCCCCAACAGAAGAAGCAAAAACCACCGTAGGACTGATTTCAAAGTCATACCATAACTGTTTTCAATTAATCATGATTTGGGATTATGTATGCCATTTCTTTCTTCCACTAACAGATAATTAAACTTCCCCTTGCTGAAACCAATCCTAGGGCCCAGGCAGGGATTTCTATTTTGTCCCCACCCTCTCTGCCCAAGGATATCAGGACCTCCAGCCACATTACCACTGTGCTCGCCAGCCACCGAGTCCACTGCGCTTCCCCCGCTCTCCGAGCCCACACTACCACCGTGGTCAGCAGGGGAGGTCCGAAGGGTGGAACCATCAGTTGCTGCTGTGCTGCCCTCGTCGTCTGAGGCTGGAGCTGAGAGAGTAACGAGAGCTGTTACAGGTAAAAACCCCTCTTCGGGGCAAAAGCATCAAACTACATAGTGCAGAAGACACAATGCAGTTTATACATCCTGTTGTCAAAGAAAAAAGGGAAGGATCTGCTTTGCTGGTTAATCACTAACAGGAACAAACACTATACATGGTGCATTGCAAACAGTACTTAGACAGAAGTGAAAACCCAGTTCACTGGGCATTTCCTTCGCTGTTACATCACAGTGCAAGTAAAGCAGTGCAGAGATTCAAGAAGAATCTGTGACATGGACACTCAGTTTTCTAGCTAAAATGCTTCACGGTCACCATAGTCTAGGTGTTACTGACACCTGCTGAGATCGGAAAATAGCCACTACCATTCAAAAGCATAGATTCTGAATTTTCATGAGATTTGTTTTGCCATCAATTTATGCTTATGCTAGGAAATCACTTATCATGAGCTCTCAAATCAACCCTGTTTTTTTAATCAGGTGGTTCAGAGGGGAGCTCATTCGGAAATTTCAAACTTCCTAATCGTCCTCATCAGATGCTAATAACGAAGCAAGGAAATTCCCCAGAGACAGCCACAGCATCCAGGATCAGGGCTGAGCTGAGACAGGAGGAAAATGCTGGATGAGACACATGGGGGAGAAAAGCCAAGACAGCCACAGAGCACAGTAGGAACATACTGGCACAGCACAACAGTGACCCCCAAGCCTGAAATGACAGCAACTAAAGAGACCTAAGAAAAGCAACAAGCCATGACAGCAGGCGAGAGGGGACAGCCCGTTTCTCCCTTTCTTATCTATCCAAGATAAAACGCCCAAAACAAAAAAACAAAGAAAAAAAAAAAGAAACAAATAGAGGGACACATCAGTCTGGAAACTCTCAATCAACCCTTAAATTACTCAGGGGCCGATTTTCCAGTAGATTCTTCAGATGTCCCATCCTCCTCTATTTGGTCCAACTCTCCACTCAGGACATATTTTTTTTCTTATCAGATTAGGAAAAGTGATTGAAAGTACACACAAAATGAGGTCTGAAGATTTCCTATGCATTTGAATTGTCCATAAAAACCCTATCCACCAAGCTCAGATCCCACGCTGACCTGAAGTGTAACTCAGCTTCTTGTAGCTTCACTTTTATTTGCAAATGAAGAGAAAAAAGTTAAAAGGTTTGAGCTCCATTTCTCGTCTCCCTTTTGAAACTGTCTAAAATGTTAGAACTCTGGTGAAGAACCCTGAAAGCTGTGATTTAAGCTCTAAAGCCGATCAACCTGCAAGCTGTTCTCTTGGCCTTTCCTTGGGGAATTAGCTGAAGCCAGGCAGCATGCAAAGTGTAGGGAAGCAGAGCCATGAATGCCTTTGCCAAGCTGCATCACTATGCCTTCCACACCCGCATTTCTAAAGCAAAGGCACAAGCAGGAAGTCCAGGATGGCCTGTCAAAGCAGCTGCCCATTACACTCTCACAGCGTTGGAAACGAGGCCTGAGGGTCCTGGGGCCCTGAGCCGCGCTCCTTGCTGTGGACAGTTACCTGATGCTGTGGTGTCAGAGAGGGTTCCTGCGTCCAGAGAGGAAGAGCTGGGTGCCTGGCCGGACAGCCCCAGGCTCTGCAGGCCCAGGGCACTGCTGCTGCTGCCTGGGAAACAAGTGGAGAGTGAGCACAGCATCCCCTCCAGACCCCATCCACAGCGCCGCTTGGCCACCTGCTGCCCTCAGGAGTCTAAACTCACCAGCGTGTGACCCCCTTTGGCCTAGAGGAAGTTACTCAACAGCCACTGCTGTCCACCCACCAAATTTAGTTACAGAGATGGTGGAAGCCTTCCTTCAGCTCAGGCAGGACACAGGCTGGAGGAATCTAACAGATTTGGGAGGAAACAATCCAAAAGACCAAACTAACAGAAACTATGAGATTGGCTCCCAGACTAAAAATCCCACCGTGATCCCTCTCACTCTCCACCTGTATCTCTGAACAGCTCTCACCCAGATCAACCTCTCCCCAAATCTGGGGACGAGTTAAGTCAGCTGGATATCAGTAACTGCCAAACCCTCTTTCCTGTGCAAGGCCAATGGGCCACTGTGTTCCTGGCATTGCCTTCTACCTTGCTGGTCCTGCTGCAGGCTCAGGGCAATGGCTAGTTCAACCATAGTCTCGTCATCTGCATCAGGCGGGATGTCCAGCATGGGGGGGAAGCCCTCTGCGCCTGCCAGCAGGGCCTCCAGGGGAGAGGGGTTGCCATTGTTGACATTTTCAGCTGTCTCCAGGACCATCGACTCAGACTGCAGAGAGAAAGCTCCGTCAGTGTCCCGTGGTAAACGGCAGCTTGTGGAAGTACACTGAATAAGAGCTAGAGGAGAGTTCTGAGGCTCCTCCTCCCCTCTCCTGCTGCCAGAGACTCACCACCATCTCAAAATCTCCGTGGTCCACCTCACTCTGTTCCTGGCTTTCCTGACGGATGTGACCACCATTCGGGATCCCTGACGACTGCATTTTCTCATCTGCGTCATCATCGTCATCATCATCCTTGTCTCCTGAGTCAAAGAAACCCCAGTCACCTGAGGGTGCTTGCTCCTTCCTTCCTCGGCGTGTGGTAAGATAAGCTATTACATAGCAAACAAAAACCAAGACAAGCAAGCTACCAGCTAGTGCCCTGTGCTTTAGAGATAAATTCCAGGGAGCCGTGCCTGGCCTTGTTCTCCTGCTTCCTGGACCTAGCAGGATCTGGGAAGGTGGGGCTGGCAGTGACAGCCTGCTCCAATTAGGAGAAGTCTTTTCCAGCTGATGAAGGAAAACAGAAACAAAAACCCTTGGATTCCATAAAGCAGAAAAATCTAGGACCAGCAGGTCCCATGAGCTTGTGCCAACCCTCAGGAGACCCTGGACAAGACAGGGAAAATAATACAATTGAGATGTTTCTTTATTATCTGTCACGGCAGCTTGGAGTGTTATCTTACTTTTCTTCCCCCAAAACAACTGGGTCAGTGAGATTTTCACACTACATAATCATTAAGAGAAGAACCAATTGTGATGTGAAACCATCGAATGAAAGCTGGTTCTTTCAGCACAGCACTACAGGTCCTACCCGGACCAGCTTCTGTATGAAGGGGAAAAGCCTTCTAAAAAGGTTGAAGCCCAGGTTAGACTCCTAATTATCAGAAAAGGATGGAGACCTTGCCTTCCACTCAATGGGCTGAAAAAGTATGTGGATATGACCTTAACCGGAAACATAAGCTATCCGGACTCTAGCTTCTCCACAGAGAAAAGATGCACAAACCGTTGCCTGACTCATCAAAAGCTTAAGATGAATGATACTCGAGGAAGGTTGTCTGAAGGTCGTGAAGCTGCATGCGCTCCTCTAAACCTGCACTGGACCACACAGTAGTAGCCACAGCCACTAGTTACAACGTGGCTAGTCCACATGGAGATGTGATGTTAGTGTATACAGTATGCACTAGATTTTTTTATTATTGGAGTATAATTGCTTTACAATGTTGTTAGTTTCTGCTATACAATGAAGTGAATCAGCTGTATGTATACCTATATCCCCTCCCTCTTGGACCTCCCTCGCACCCACCGCCCCACACTAGATTTTTAAGACAGTACAAAAAACATTTTTAAGAATGGAAAATATTTTACTAATAATCTTTTATATTAATTATGTGTTGAAATAATATTTTTGATATATTGAATTATCAGTAAGTTAATTTCAAATATTTCTTTACTCTTTATCAGGTGACTAAAATAAAATTTTAAACTATGTATGTGACTTACATTGGAAGTTTAACTTCTGAGCTAAACCAAGTAACCGGAGTTACACAATATACTGCTGCTAAGATTTAGACAATTGGTAGAACTGCTTTTCCTAAAATGTTAAATGCTACGTCCTTGACTTGTATCCAAGTGTATTAAGAGGGAAATTTGCTGTCAATCTTATTGTAGGTAAGTCCCCTGAAGACACTACCCATTAGGCAACAAAATGGACCCTTAATGTAAGAGCTCTCATGCGGGGAAATTTCTCATTTCCTGGAAAATGGTGGGTTTCTTCTTTAGTCACTGTGATTTTTGAACTGTTCTCATTTTATTTTCACTCTGGCTTTTGGGAAGCTTTCAGCCAAAAATAAGATCTTCACTTAACAACCATGCAGGACTTTGTGATGTAGATTTTATGCTCTTGGCTTGATTTTACTACTGTACCTTTATTTTCCCCTGGCCTCGATTTTCCTTCTTTTTATTCTACTTACTATGCGTTTTTTATACACCACCTTCAATTCTTCATGGAATAAGGCGGCGTAAAACAATGGATACATAACCAGAAGTCTCCAGGGCCTTGGTCAACACGAGCAGCACGTCCTAGTGCTTTATTTCCCTTCTCCCCCCGCCACACTTGCACAAGCCTAAACCCAGACCTCACATTACCCATTGGAGTGTTGCTTCGAGGGGAGGAGGGCAACGTCACATGTCTCCGCTTGTTCCTCGGCCTTAGGACTCGAATTAGAGCTTGTTTACAAGAGAAGCTCACGGCAGGATCCTGAGGTTGAAAGGAAACCATCATTCTTAGGTTTTAATATTATTCATGAAACTGCCTATAAACACTTTCCTTTCTTGGACAATCACATGCATGTGGAAGATCTGCCTGCTCTCACCTGCAACCTGCGGAATCAGGTCAGCAGTTAAGCCCATTTCCCTGACCTGGCATATAGAAGCCCCATATGCTACATTCTTGTATCTTAGCTCCTGGTAATAGACTGGCAGGTCATTTGGCCCTGAAGTCCCTCTGGCTGTCTACAAATTGGTTTTGGCTTTTCATCAGATGACCAGGCTCACTTAGCTCTGCTATAAAATCAGTACTTCCAACACTAGCTTCTATGCCAGAGTCACTGGAAATAGATCTTGATGATGTTCCTTCAGGTACTCATTTAATTAATACTTACTTAGCATTAACTATGAAGCAACCATCAGCATATTCCCTGGGGACTCAGCACTGAATAAAACAAACCAAGTCCATTCCCTTTTCAAACCCTTCTTTCCATGGAATGAGTAAGATGTTAAAGGTTTTACTGATATGTAAAATTCTTAATTCCCATTACACCCTCCTTTAAGTCTGTTTTATTTCATTAATTAGCAAACTTATAAAAAAAATTTTTTCCAGACATTCCCAGATAAGGATTATCTGGGGTTGTAATGATACGTACAGGACACAGTAGCATCTGCATGTATATCTTGGATGCTGTATTAATACAGTCCAGCTCACAGGTACAGTAGCCATGGATAATGTCTACCAGAGCATTAACGGTAGCTTCAATATGAGTTAGGCCTAAAGGGGAGAAATAGATGGTGAAAAAACTTCTAACTACTTGACAGTCAAAGACAAAAGTACAAATTCTTATGCCCACGTAAAGGTCAAGCTAACAAGAAAATGACAAGCACACACAGCAAAACAACACACACACGTAGAATGTAGGCTGTAGGCATTGTTTGTGATTTATTAATAGTCTCCTAAATCTCCCAAACTGTCTCCAAAAGCCTTTCCAAATATCCTGCACCACAGAAATAAATAGGTGTCTACTCTCTATGGATATCAAGAGACAGGGCAGAGAAATGTGAAGAGCTGAGCAGAGTCTGAATGTTCCCTACTATCTCCAAACCTTAGGTGATAAAGATGACCCTAACAGGCCTTTTGGGTTTACTGCCCAAGCAATGTCCAAACACAAATGAGTAACAGGGGTCCTTCTACTTTTCTAGATTGCTATTCAGAACCTTATTACTCTTCCACCTAAAAACCTTAGTGTGAAAAGTTAGATACCAAAGGCAGCAGTAGCTTAGAAATAAAATAATTCTCTAGTATGATGCTTTTTGGGTTTTGTTTTAAATAAATAAATTTACTTATTTATTTGTTTGTTTACGGCTGCACTGGGTCCTTGTTACTGCGTGCGGGCTTTCTCTAGTTGCGGCAAGTGGGCTTCTCATTGCGGTGGCTTCTCTTGTTGTGAAGCATGCTCTCTAGGTGCGCGGGCTTCAGTAGTTGAGGCACACGGGCTCAGTAGTTGTGGCTCGCAGGCTCTAGAGCACGGGCTCAGTAGTTGTGGCGCACGGGCTTAGCTGCTCCGTGGCATGTGGGATCTCCCCGGACCAGGGATCAAACCCGTGCCCCCTGCACTGGCAGGCGGATTCTTAACTACTGCGCCACCAGGGTAGCCCCCTCAAAGACTTTTTTGAAAACAATTATAAACACCACTAAGGGGACACGCACGCACACACTTCTTTACGTGAAGTATTCAATCCGACATGAGAGATACAAGAAAGTCCTACTTCTCTGCTACACTGCTAAATTCCTCTAATCAGGAACATTGATCTCACAGGCTTCTGTTTCCTAAATATTCACTAAATATCCACTCTGGAAGAGACAGATGATGAAGGCTAAAGGTGAAGAGTTCAATCTGTTCCAAGAAAAAACTTACATCAGGCTTCACTATCAAGTATCCCTTTTAACATGATACCTGGCAGGCAGGCAGGTGCCAAGAAGGCATTCTTGGGTTTGGATGCATGGAGTTTCCAGAAGTGGTTCACCAGCTGGGTGATGAAACTACAGCAGTCCCCCTCCAACTGCTTCTGAGGTTCTCTCCCCTCATCCGCTCCTTCTAAGCAGGAGAAAAAACAAATTATTAACGATGGTAAATCTAAGATGGAATTTAATTTAAGGTTAACTCAGGTCAAGGAAGCTTGCCTGGGGAGGGAGTTTCAAGTGGGGCCCCAGTCAATATGCCAACTATCCCTAGACTCCAGCAGGCACATCTAGGAAAAAAACAGTCTGGGAAAGGAATATCACAGAAAACATTGTATGTTAGAATTAAGTAGAAGGGGAGCATTCAGGAGCTTACAGCAGATTCAGAGATCTCAGGTGCAACTGTTCAACTTCTAAAAGCTAGGGGAACATCTGCAATTTTCTAGAATGATTCGTGAATTACAGTATTAGAGGAGGAACAGGATGATGACAGCATATGGAAATATGTAAGTAACAGAACTGTAAAGGCATCAATAAGCTCTATTTGATGAAAGCAAAGCAGGTTTGGTACACAGCCAATGTGAGGAGAGAGGAGGAAATAGAATCAAGCACTGAGAAAGGCTACAGATATTAATAAAATACTGGCAAAAGTACAGCACGAAAGCAAAAGACATGATCCTATTACTTTCAAGCAACCAGGGCACAAGCTTAACTTTACCCTGAAGATCTTAAAGAAGTAGTAAATTCAGAGACAGATTATATCTGATGTCCAGAGCACTAAATAAACTCAAGAGTAATGCAAGGGGTAAGTACTGGAAACAGTATTTACTTAGAACGATACAATTCTAATGTCAAAAGCCCTTCAAGATATAAAGACAAGAGAGTAAAATCCCTGTCTCAGAGCATGATGTCAGTCAGAAGCCAGTGAGAACAAGAAGACGACGAGAGAGTAAAGAAGGTGGTGTAGCAAGCAGATTTCAGGACCACGGCCACACAGGCCAAGTTCACCTGTTTCCATCTGGGGCAGCTTTGACTCCGTAAAGTGGACAAGGTTATTAGGGCGCATGATGGCAATGGAGCGAGCTGTGACCACCAGCCTCTGGAAGACCTCAGGGTCCAAATCCTTGCCTTCTTTGCTGGATGTGCTGAGACACTGCACAGCTTTGCTCAGCAAGGCCTGATCCTACAACAAAAGAATCACAGAGGATGAACCAAAAGCAAGGAAGGCCTGGGCACTAAAGCACAGAGGAGAGGGGAACCGACAGATCATCAGGCTGGCTACCTCCACTCGAGAGAACAGGTTAATTACCATGGACTACCTGGAACAAACCTTCAAAGCAGCCCAACACAGTTCAACTTCTTCATATAATAAAACGCTAAAGACACTTAAAAAAAAAAAAATCGAAAGCCATGAAATCAGTACCAAAGTATGACAGGAAAACTAGAAATACCAGCCAATTCTCCAGAGCTACATACAACATCCCGGATCTCCTCCCTATGGAAGTCATTTCTTCGCAGCTTCATACCAAAACTATGTTTCCAAAAGCGCCTTTCCTTGACAGGTTCAGCAGGTTAGCTCGCACTTCTCAGCTCTCTGGGTCGGAGGCACCAAGGCATCTGGGCTGGCGGCTTCCTCCTCACGGATCTGAACTGTCAACAGTCTCTCCCATTTTTAGAAACTGGCCTAACTTACTGCCTTCAGTCGCTACTTACTTTTATAGGTGAGACCCTCTCTCCCCAGATTTCCCCCTCAGTCTCTCCAACAACCACTTACCAAATTCATCACAAGCAAGTACACCTCACTGAGGGCTGTGGCACAGGTGCAGGAGTGGAAACACCAGGAGCCCTGACCTCCTGAGTGACTTCCCGCCCCACTCTTCCAGTGAGCAGCCACCCCTCCTCAAGCATCCCTCCCCTCCCTTCCTTAAATCTTCCTGATCCTATTAGATAACAGAACAAAATGAATGCAAACCAGGGGCCCATTACTGGCTTGTCCTCATTTTGAGTGATAGTTATTAATTTCTCAGGAGAAACTTTAGGATGTGTGGGTCTAATCTCAACGCTCTCCTCTCCCCACCTTACTTTGCTACGCCTTTGCTTTACATCCAAAAAGCCAACTTGCTCGATTCCCTGTCAGTACCACAACTTACGCTTCGACAGAAGGCACCCCTGATTACCTTGTGGCTGTGATAGGCTGAGCGGCTGGTGTGCAGGCTGGCCAGAAGGCTCTTGGACTGCTGCTGGACACTGGCAGGCGCTGGCAGGGACAGCAGCAGAGTGGCCAGCTCCTGAGCTGCATTCTTGTTTCTCTCCTGATGCAGAAGACAGCAGGGTTGTCACTAACCCCACCAAATCCATGCAGGATAAACTGCCCACACGCTGCCCCCCACGCCTTCCTCCCTTCTCAGCCACCAGGACTAGGTTAGGCTCCACGGACCGCAAGGAGCAAAACAAAGAATTTCAGAAATTACAATCCTCCCACAATACAGGTAAAGAGAGTCCAAGGTCATGACTCCCAGAACAATGTTCTTTAATCAGAACATTGATTATTCATCCTATTGTACAAAACACTCTCACTATGGGTCCCCCAAAAGTAGGACATAAGGCCTTAAGCTGAAGACTCCTCTGGATCACCTTTGCAAATCAAGATTATGCTATGAATGTTCTTTAGCTGCGAGGCTTCAAGGCCTCTGATGACTCCACTGACTTCCTGCCTCTTCAGAAAGCTCCCATGTGCTTTAAAAAAGTAACTTGGGGCTTCCCTGGTGGCGCAGTGGTTGAGAGTCCGCCTGCCGATGCAGGGGACACGGGTTCGTGCCCCGGTCCGGGAAGATCCCACGTGCCGCGGAGTGGCTGGGCCCGTGAGCCATAGCTGCTGAGCCTGCGCGTCCGGAGCCTGTGCTCCACAACGGGAGAGGCCACGGCAATGAGAGGCCCGCGTACCGCAAAAAAAAAAAGTAACTTGCCTTCTCGATGATTGGGCCAACAGCAAAGCAGCTTTCCAGGGCTTCTAAAGAACTCACAACCAGCCTAGGGAGACAGAAGAGTGGTGTGAGTATGACAACCCTTCTCTCTGCCTGGTGCTTTAGCCTGCAGACTACAGTCGTGAGGACCTTGGGGACAGCTAATGAATGCCAAACACAAAATCAAAGCACAATAAGACCTGCCACAGGCACCATGCATATCGTTTCCTTGTATTACAGGCCAGAAGAAACCTGGCTCCTGCTCGGAGATCAACCTGAGGCCATGTTCATAATCTGTAACTCAAAGACAGGGCTTTTCTTCCTCAAAGCGGATAAATGTGCTTCCTCCTGCTGCCTGCGGCAGGGATCCCTGAGAAGGGCTTAACAGTCTTGATGCAATGGGACCCGAAGCTCAGGTGCCCCATAGATCAGTAGGCAGAGGGGACACACAAAGGGAAAGGTTAAAACCATCTTCTTATACTGGGAGAGCTGGGGTTATATTTTACTTACACCTCCAAGAAAATGCACAAAGGCACTTCGTATGAATTCCCCAAGTACGGAGAAGAGAACAAACTGTATTTTCAGGTGCATGCCAATTGCCAACGTTCAAAGGGTACTATAAAGCACCTTTAGGAAACTGGGCAATTTTCTCTAAGGGAAGGACAGGAAACCCAACCACTGAAGGGTACCAAGTGACACGCTCCCAAGGGCTCACTCCTGTGGGTTTAATGCAGCACAGTGAAAAGACCAACATCCTGAGGGCTGAAGCTCTGGACAGAGAGGGCAAAGTGTGGAGAAGGCAGCTGGAGAGAAAAAGGTCAAGGGGCAGAGGAAGGCAGTAAAGAGCCAGGAAAGAGAGACCTGGGACATAAAACCACGGTGGACAGAACAAGCTCTCTGGTGGCTTTTCAGACAGTAGAACTTTTCCACTGTCCCGGCGCCCCCTCCCCGCTTCTCATCCACTGTAGAGAGGGAGCAGAGAGGGATGGGGTAAGGAAGGGGACGCCAAGAGTCTGAAGCGGCCGACACCAAGCACGCACGTACAACCCTCCGCATTCTCCACTTTGACACGGGACAGCTCTGCAGCCATGCAATGACCAGAACAGAAAGAAGCAGGAGGACTTTTCCACAGAAGCGGAATCAACGCAAAGCCACGCCATCGGTTACACCGCTCTCTGACACACACTCGCTCGTGCAGAGAAAAGAAAGAGGGCATACTAACCGGTCCAGCTTGGTTAGGGACTCAGTTTCAGAACTTGGGGGAGAAGCAAAAGAAAAAAAAGGAAAAAAATGTGAAGCTCAGAGAAACCCGGAAATACATCCTAAGCAAACAATATAAGAATAGGGTGGGGGGCGGAAGAAAGAGAGAGAAAAGGGGTTGGGTGGGGAGGCTGCTGGCAGGAGGCCGTGATTCCAAGCCAGGCTATTCCTACGACTTACAATGTAGGAACTAAACGTCTTACATCCCGCATCTGCCACGGCAAACCAGCAGCTCCCCAGCGCAAAGAAGCCAAGCGCAATGCTCAAGAAGGCCACTGGGGGGAGCCTCAGGAGGCTCTGCACTCTGCTACAAGATGCCTGGGACAGCCTCTTGCCAGCAGCGTTATTACCACATGAAATAGCTGCTGCAGAGGAAGATGAGAAGACGATGAAATCGGAATGAAAGGGAAGATTTTCCCCTATAACTTCAGCAAGACTAGATCCTAATCTATAATACTGGCTTAAGCATCTTCTGGTCAGCAGCCTCTGGCTACTCCAAAGGGTACCTGAGCTTATTAAGAGAAGGGAAGGGACAGAAGGGTCCAGGCAGAGCCCTGGGAGTCAGATGGCTCTGAGCTGCCTCCAGGCCTTGTCGGCACACTAAGGAGACACTGCGTGAAATCCTGAAAAAATCACAGGCCAGACTTGGGACACTTAGAGGCTCACTCTCTCGAGACACAGGTTCTGCTGGGAGAGTGAGAACCGGTGAGAACTGAATTCAGCCCCTGTCAGTGCCGGTACCTCTCCAGGACAGTTCCACTCGTGGTGGTAGGGGCAGCTGAATCACTGTCTCCCGTGCCATTGCTCTGGCTCAGGTTTGCAGGACAGATGTTGCTGACGGAGGCAGAAGGGAACTCTTCCGGGGGCTCATCAGGCCAGCCAAACTGCTCCTTAGTCTTGCCATAGACTTTCACAGCATCGATCATGGTGACACCTGCTGGATCCACCGAGGCCCCAACTGCAGTGAGCAAGAGCAAGCTTTTAGGAGGCACATTCCCTGAAGGGTCGCCGCCACCGCCTACAAAGCAAAGACCAGACTAGCTGGGACAAAGTCCCAAGCCTCATCCGTTTCACAGGCATAGAGGGACTTTATCTCCTGAGACTTCAGTAGCACTTTCATCGTGTATAGGTGCTGAATACGTGTAGAAACAGTTCCATGGACCAAAAGCCCATGAAGTCTCCTACTCAGAAGAAGAGGCCCCAAACACCGGTGTAGGGATCCTCTGGTGCTATCAGGGTACCGTACCTCCCAACTCCACCCCCAGGGATCTCTAAACACTCCTTTTGTTCAAAGCACAGATCATCATCATGAATGAATACCAAGAGCAACTGTTTCTGGAAGGAAAAGTATCAGACAGGTGGCCAGTAAACGGTAGGGAACGTTGCCCGCCCTATGAAAGGCTCAGGGATGTGTACTCTGAGGGTTTAAAGGCATTGCTAACCATCTCTCAGTGACATGTGCCCTGAGGCCTGCATCTGCGCCTTAAGAAAGCCTTGCAATTTCACATGCTAAGCTTGCTGCCTACACATGCAGGCAGCACCATCAGCAAGGCTACCCAACCCTACAGAAGTGAGCCCTGAAGCAGAGTTTTGCCCTGTCTTTACCCCTCCCATTCTCGAGTATATCCCTTTCCTGTAATCTTGTTTCCTTTATATCGCAAACGAAGCTCAAAGTTTCATGATGGCAGAGACCACAGAGCTATCAGCAGAGCAGACGGTTCCTAGAATACTGGAAAGCCACAGAGAAGTGGCCACCCAGTCAGAATTCATAACGAGAAGGATACAGTCTATGCCAGGGGCTGGGGACTCACTGAAGAGGTTCAGCTTCTTATCGGCCTGCAGGGCTTCTTCTCTGGTGAAGGGGAAGTCAAACCAGCGTGAGCGACTCAGGTTAAGCTGCATGGTTCTGCCGAAGATCTCAATATATGATGGGGCCCGTTCAATTGCCTGGGTCCCAATCTGGATCCGCATGCCTGTCATCACCATAGTGCTGTTGTTGTTACTGATCTCAATGGTGAAGCCACCAGGCTGGAGGGAGAAGAGGCACATATCATACAATTACTGCAAGTTCTTAAGGGCAAACTTTCAATCCTTCCTGTGACAGTGACACAATGCGTGATCCTACAAAAGACCTTTATCCTTTTTAACTCCTCAGCACTGACTTCTTTTCTTCCAAGGATGGGAAAACAGAAGCAGGGAGTAGACTCTTCAGTTTCAGGCTTCTTTCTCCCCAGCATTAACCACCTCCTGCCGCCCTGTGCACAGGAACCCTATGACAACATGGGAATAGGAGCCCTCTGGCATGGAAGCGAGAACATTCATTCATTCTAGGGACCACGAAACTAGAATCAAGGGCTAATGACTGTGAGTCTTGCATTCTAAGACGAGATGTGTCCTCAAACCTTCTAAATGTGTCCTCGAGTCCTTCTACCCAGCACGGTGCAGTCAGTCCTCACCTTGGTGTTGGCCACATACATGCCAGTGGAATTCAGCCGGTGCTTTATCTGTTGTGCGTTGTAGACCTGCAGGAGGTCATTACCACCAAACTCCACATCTGTCAGCTGCTGGTTGTGTTCAAAGAAGTCAATGGGGAAGGTCACTTGGCTAGATGTGCGAGTCGCTGTGGAGAACAGCATCAGATTGCCACGGAGCAACATTAGTGCGATCCCTACCACCTCTGTGCTCCTAAGCTCACACGTGCTCCCTAATCTTTCTAGGCCAACTCGGGATTATAAGGTTTGCATCGGTATGATGCCTACACGCGGTCAGCTGTCCAACAGTCATCATCCCCAACCACAACACAACCTAGCGGGGCGAAGAAATCTGATGTCAGTATTGGGTACGCTTGGTAACAACAAGCTCTCTCGGAGCCGGTTTATTTAAAATAAACAAAGGAAACGATTTCTTTACAGGAAGATGAGCTGCATGATATCTCAAACACAGACTCTAGAACAAATTCCGGAGAGTGGGGTGAACCTGTAAAGATCTTTGCTCAACCCGAGTCACTCACTCCTAAACTCAAGCTTTCACTCCCTGAAGAGTCCTCCTCCATCACTCAAGAGCAAAGACTTCCAGCTCAGACACCTATGACGGCTTCTACACCAGTCGGCGAGGATGAACCAGCCAAAGGATCTACTCCTCCATCAGTTCCATCCTGCACACCACCTCAGGGAAGCCATTTTTCTTAAACCCAGAGAAAGCCATCTCAAACCAGGTCCAAGAGAGAATTCTTTCCTGGGCACCTAGGAACTGCTGCCTGAAGTGGACAGCCAACAGGTGCCTGCCGTGCACAGAATGCTGAGCGGCCTCCGGAACCTTGACCCTGCTTCTGAGAAACTAGCCAGCACAGCCTCTACCTTTATGAGCCACACAGCAGGACAGTCCCTGTTTCTTCACGGCTATCTACAACAGTCTACTCTAAGTCCCCGACCCCTACCAGTCTTCTGAGGAGGGGCCTTACTGATGGTAGCTGTTTTGCGCTTTCGAACAGGCTTCATTATGCTGATGACACTGCTGGGCTGCAGGGAGGGCTGAAGCCAGTAGGAGGTGTTCTCCACGTTGGCCATGTAGATGCGCAGGCTGCCATCCTCACACAGCAAGATCATCGTTGTCCGCTGCTGCTCATTGCAGGCTGTGTGCCTGATGGCGACCATGTCCTGGATCTAGGAGGAGGGGACAGAGGAGTGGTAGTTCCCGCACCTATAGATCAGAACCTACAGAAAGAGGCAGAGAAGCAACTGGATTCGTGGTCAACTGAGGGGGTGCCGAGGCTGCCAAAGAAAAGGCGTCTAGGAGAAAATTCTTCTATAGGCCTCCATTGAAAGAGCTGGCAAAGTGACATGACATACAAATATAAAAAGAGAGCAGGTTCACAGTCTATTCAAGTGATGGGAGAACGGGGCACTGACCTTTGCTTTGGCAGGAAGAGTCTTAATCTCCTGGATGAGGAAAGTGTCTGGTTTCACCATAACTACCAGGGGCACTCCTGTAGTTTGCTGGACACAACACACCAAGCCAGGGTGGTTCATCACCTCAGACCACTGGCAAAGGGCAGGAGACGTCTTACTGCCACCATTGGAACTACAGACAACAAAAGTGGCCACAGTTAGGGTGTCAATCACCATCTAACAGTTCTTTTCTTGACCTAAAGGCCATCCTCACGAACCACTGGACTCTCAGAGCAATATACCCACCCAAGGACTCAAATTACCCACGAGTCTCAGTCTTATTCTGAGCCACATAAATACTCTCATACACCCCAATGTGCGCCCCCAGCAAGAGTCCTGGTTTAGGATCTCAGTCAGCTGCTGGGTTCTACGGTCTGGAGAATAGGTGGCCCTATGTGCGTAAGGCTGTCAACTGCATAGGGTCACGGAGCTGCCAGAGGCTGATGACCCATTGTCCTTTTAAGAATTTCCAAGCACATCAAGCTACGTATGAATGGTATCCATTTTATTTCATCTCAAACC
The DNA here is from genome assembly GCF_003031525.2 of Neophocaena asiaeorientalis asiaeorientalis. Taxonomy (NCBI): domain Eukaryota; kingdom Metazoa; phylum Chordata; class Mammalia; order Artiodactyla; family Phocoenidae; genus Neophocaena; species Neophocaena asiaeorientalis. The sequence goes on along the minus strand of NW_020173679.1, from coordinate 1,442,383 downwards.
ATACAGGCCAGAGAGAAAGTGCTTTTCAGTGGCAGATAAGAAAGAGGGGAAGAGACCCTAAAACTTTGCTGCCTCCTCCTTAAATAAAGCACTCACTACCTCACACACCCCTGTCACCTAGAAGTCTGATGGCAGCCTCCACCTCCCCAAGCTCCAAGCTCGCCCCATCTGCTGACACCATGTTCTATTTACTGATCAACCCCCCAGGAGGGAAACTTAAAGGGCATCTTAGCAACACGAGTGTCTAGGAGAAACTTACATTCTCTTCTCAAAACTCAGTAATCAAATTAAAGTCACATTTGCTACCCTGACCCTAGCTTTTCCTTCTGAGTGACAGTGGCTCCCCAAACTACCTGTTACAGCTTGGGGTCTCCACGGTGGGAGACAAACCATGCAGGCCGCCCAACCTACCAACACTGGACACCGCTTGATTTAAGGACACCAAGCAGGGAAGGGCGAGCCCTTGTGAGGGGCGGAGCTCTCCTGCCGAACATGGGCGCTGTGGCAGTTCACCTTTAAGTGCCCATCCCCACCTCTTGATGCTGATGGAGAAGAGCTGCAACACCTCCAGCGTCGTCCTACTGATGGTGGCTGCAAACGACCTGCCCTGACAGTAGCTGAAGAACAGCATCTGCAACACGTGCGAGTAGTAGACAGACACACCGCCACCTGCCACCTGGCTGTTACTGTCCTATCACAACAGAGACACAACATCCGCATTAACTTCTCATGCTGCCTGGGCACCAGCTTCTGCTCTGGCTGCTCATTCATTTTACACCATGATTATGGGGTCTCATTCTTAAAGTATGAGATCCCCGCAGGAAACCTTAAAAATACCAAGAGAATACAGGAACTTCAAGTTTAGTCCTAAAGGACTAAAGTTTTTGCTATTAGATAAATAGTTAGAAGAAAAAAGAGAAACGAACAACAGAAGCCTTGCTAGGCTGATTAAACCTGGCACAGAAGGGAACAGTGCCATGTGCTCTAACCTTCAGGTCCTCGTGGTTTATTTCCAGCACATTAGTGACATAGAAGGGTCCCTGCTGGGCACTGCTGGCCTCTTCCATGAGCTGGGTATAGATGTACCCAGCCGAAGACATTATAACAATGATGTTCTTTCCCTCTTCGTTGAAGAGGAAGGTAACATCTCTTATCTTTGAGCTGGGCAGGAGAAAGTAGAAGGTTGGACTCAAGGCATCAACGGACAGGTCATAAATCTGCAGAATGGAAGGAAGAAAGATCAAATAAGGGAGATCCATTTCAGTCCCGTGCCCAAACTATCCTGGTGCACCCACAGAGCTGCAATCAGTGAGGAATGAGCACTCAATCTCCACTCAGCAAGCACCTGTAAATGCTGGACAATGAGCACAAGATGATAAAGTATCTCTTCACTGCCTCTTAGGAATGAGCAGAGGAGAGATACACATCAACAAATTCTACACCAAGTACAGTAATTAACGGCTGTGAACTGGACACAGCGGGTGTTGAACCAGAATCAATTTTCTGCTATCTGCACACAGATAGGTCCTGCTCAACAACATAACAAAAGGCAACAAAATGTTAGGATTTTTCATTTCTAAGAGACGCTAGCACATATAACGGAGATCAGGCATTCTGGATTTGAAAGCAAAACCATTCTAGGATGAGATCATCAAAGGGCTGTAACTATACCTTGACAAAATCTGCAGTGACGATCGCTAGCTCAGTCTGTGAACCAGGTAACCACACGGCTTTGATGATGAAGTTCCCTGTTGCCAACTGGGGGTGCAAAACCAAATGATCCGACACAGAGCCTGAGCTACTGAAGGTCAGCACGTGGCAGTCCTGGACATGGTGGAAGGAACAGAATGGTTAAAAACGGATTTGGAAAGTAGCCTAATTAATTTCAGAGTTCTAACGCTGCCTTTTCTTCCCTAATATTCCCTGCCTCCAGACAGTACTCAGACTGTCTAGTAACATGTTCAAGTGTCAAGAACACACAAGGATTATTTCCAATACAAAAGAAATCTGGAAGATCTGGAAGAAATTTAGAGATTTCTTTTGTGTTCCCAATGGCTTTTAAGTTCTGATCTCAACAATGAATAAGAGAAAGTGGTGCTGAAAACAGGGGAGAGAAGGTGACTGGGATCCATAGCTTAACAGAACCGAACCTGGATCAGGATTGTTACCTTCAGCCCACAAACAGCAAGGTAGTCCTCCTTGCACGGATTCCCCGTGAGGCTCAGCACAGTAAAGGGGACTGGGGCAGAAGCCAGGCGGGTCAGAGTCAGCTTCCTTTTGCTGGAATCTGCTTGCTTCAGGAGAGCTGAGAGCTGCAGGACAGTGATCTGCAAAGGAATAATTACCAATTTATTCCTAACCCACATCCTCTCAGAGAACACAGAGCAATAAAAAAACGTTCCTTCACTAGAGCTACTGATTTGGAGGCTTTTTTTGTGGGCAAGTCTCTTAGGAAACTCCAAGATCAATACTAGTCATACATTCCCTGGTTAAAAGAATGGAATGCCTTTCATCTCCTCCTTCTAGAGATGACAAAAGAAACCAACTTCTCTTCGTGTAATCAGTTCATAAAATTTTTAAACAATTCCCATATACTGTCCCTTCTCATTTTCACTGAGAATGTTTTTGAAAGGATTTTAGAGCTATTTTAATCTCTAGTTTGTTTTTCACTTAAGCTGTGATTAAAACAACTTTACTGATAATGAAGAAGTCAGAATATAGAAAAGTGTGACTTAGGATACTCTCCTCCAGCCTCTCCTGGTTCTATAAAACACGATAAACTTCCTTGTGCCCTTAGAGGGCTGGGAGGGCAGGAAAGAACTAAATAAGGATCACTGAGCCTTCCTATGAAGACTCTTCTCTCCCCACTTGTGTCCTCAGAGTGGCCAAAATGGGAAAGACTGGGAGCCACGGTGTCCTAGGAAACCACCAGTCGTTACCTTCGCCTAGGGGTTCCCACAATAGAGTGGGAATTAACTATTTAGACTCTCTGTTCTAGTCACACTGGTCCTAAGTCTAATAAAGTAACTCAGGGTTCAAGTAGAAAAGTTTGTTGAGCTCTGTCCCTGAAGCTTTGCTGGAACCCAATAGACATTTTCCCTGAGGGCCAATCTGAGTATAGTCATCTATTTGTTTTGCTCAGCACCTAAGACAAACATGACCTCAGATGAAAGGGAAGGAATTGGAAGACCCACCTTGCCTTTCTCATGGCTGACAGCCAAATGCTGGCGGCGCCCATGAGGGGAGGAGAGCACACACATAGCCACCCTCCTGAGCACATGGGCGCTGATTAGCTGTCGAATAGTCTGGCCCTGGTCTCCGCTGTAATTCATCCGAACATTCTCAAAGGCACCTTCCTGGGAACCTAATGTGGGAACCTGGCAAAGAGGGAAGCAGAGAGAGAAGGCAGTAATAAGGCAAAAAAGATCAAGTGGATTCATACACATGCTATTCACGTGACTGAGACATTGCACAATTTAGTTATTCAAGAGCAACGGGACTGGGCTTCCCTGGTGGCGCAGTGGTTAAGAATCCGCCTGCCATGCAGGGGACATGGGTTTGAGCCCTAGTCCAGGAAGATCCCACATGCCGCGGAGCAACCAAGCCCATGCGCCACAACTACTGAGCCAGCACTCTAGAGCCCACGAGCCACAGCTACTAAAGCCCGCACGCCACAACCACTGAAGCCCGTGCACCTAGAGCCCGAGCTCCGCAACAAGAGAAGCCACGAGAATGAGAAGCCCGCGCGCCACAACAGAGAGTAGTCCCCGCTGGCTGCAACCAGAGAAAGCCCGAGCACAGCAACGACAACACAACGCGGCCAAAAATTAATTAATTAATTAAAGCAATGGATTCCAATCTCTAATCCATAGACAGCTAGGTAAATTCATCAAAATTATTGTCAGTCCAATAAGAACAATGCAGTGAATGTTGCATAGAGCTAAATTAATACAAAGTATTCACTTTTTAAAAATGTTAAAACGCCTTTTTTTTTTGGCTGCGCCACATGGCTTGCAGGATCTTAGTTCCCTGCCCAGGGATTGAACCCAGGCCACAGCAGTGAAAGCGCCAAGTCCTAACCACTGGGCCACCAGGGAATTCCCAACTGTGACTGATGTTTAATAAAATACCAGAATATATGTGTGTGTATTACCAAGTGATGATGTTTCCCTTAAAAGCAGTCACCTTGTGAGATCTATTTGTGTACCTCACTCATTCTCACATTTCCCTTCCGGAAATGCCGACACTTTACTTCCTACTACTTTACACAGCTGCTGAAGACTCCAGGCAGACCACGCCAGGGGTCCTACAGTCAGTGCTAAGCAGCAGGTGTAAAGTGGATAATGACTTACAACTTACAACCCAAGTCATAGGAAGAATTAAAGGAAGATGACCTAAAGGTAATCTTTGGCTCTAAGCCGAAGAGGACAAGCATTATTTTTGTAAACAAGGTGAACCTTAGGGGAGAAGATACAATAAGGAGGTATTCTATTTTACATACAGAAGAAATTTCTAACCATTGTAATTTCCCCCAAATGTCGTTCCTCACAACCAGGGGTTCACATGTTTATGTGAACTGAAAAGGAAACTTACTCACTGGGTTTGTCCGAATGACCTCTGGATTCCCTTCCCTGGAAGACACACCTCACATGCTGATTTTCACACTGGATGTCACGGTATCTTAAATTCTAAGTTCTGAATGGCCAGGGGTTGACTGTTCTAAGGATATTCCTCCGAGTGTCTAGAACACTTTGGCATCTCAGTCAACGTGCTGGTTCCCACATGCACCTAACTCCCAGACCCTGACACACTCACCATCAGCTGGTCTGTCATCTCAACAACCTTGTCCACTGTGTGCAGCTCCCGGAGGGCCTGCTGAGCCCGGCTGCTGCTCCCCACAGCTGAAGCCTGCTGGAAGTTGGTCTGAATGGCATCCATGAGGAAATTGAGCATGTCTAACACGAGAGGAGCGAAGGAGAAATTGGCCTGAGAAAAATCCAAATACACAAGTGAAAAAAAAAAGAGAGACAGAAAAATAATGGGTCATACTCATCACCACAATCTTGCTAGTAACTACCTACAGAATCCAGAACCCACCTTCCTCACTTCGGTCTGATATTCTAGCCCTCATCTCACTCTCTCCAGTAACACTGGATTTGATTCCAGTCAATACGCTATTGTGCTACTAACCCAAAGCAATCCTCCTAAACCAGGGACCCCATGTCGATATCCTACTGCTTGAACGCACCCACCATGTATAATTAGTTAACTTCTCCCCAATGCATCTAGAATGCCTCTAGTGAAAACTGAGAAAATAATCGCTCAAATCATTTTCTGTATTCTGTGCTTCAGATGAGAAAGCCTGACCAAGAAAGTGTGCTCTCGAGTGTTACACAACTAAAATTTACCCTCCCACAAACTTCCCAAACACTCCTCAGTCATAAACTCTTCCTTATGAAGTAGTGACTGACAACACACACTATTCACATTCCACCGTGAAAATCAGTAAATTTAGAGAGAGGAGAAAACAACCCCACGCCCACTAGTGGAGTCGTAAGGAGAGCCTGGTGCACTGATCGCTCATGGACCAGCTGGCCAGGCTCTGTGCTCTGGCCCCCGTGCCGGACGCCACCGGAGCCCACCTGGTTCTGCAGCTCCTCCCGGCAGCCCTCCACTGTGCGGCACAGGCTGCTCTTCTTGGGCTTCTCTTCATCAGCAACCTTTCCGTCACTGATGGTGACTTTGGCCTTGTCAGCCGGGGAGGTGCTGGTGTGGCGCACGAGACTCTCTGAAACTCTGGGTTCACTCTGAAATGCTGACTCCTTCATGGTGGAGCTCATGCCGCTGCTGGGAGTTCGCTTCACTAGAGCCTAGGGACAGAAAACGTCAGAGACCCCAAGTCTTGCCACAAGCATAGATGAAATACTGCCTAAGATGTTGAAGGAAAATCTGACCCAAAGGAGACACTGGCTAACCATTTAAAGATTATCCAAAAGCCTGAATTCTGGTCTTCATTGTATGCACCTAGTGTCTGGTACTTTACCCACTCAGAGCAATAGGTCTTGAAATTGTGGAGGGGGTCTTTGAAAAAACTGCAAGATCTCTAGGGACATTGCAAGTTCTAATATTCTAAGTGAAGTGCATAGGCCATGATTATATAGCTAATCAATGACAACCAGAACTTAGTCCTAGACCCAGGCCACCATGAAGGTGACATGGGAATTTCCCAGTTTGGCTTAAGCATTTGTGTCACAAGTCACCCTTTATAGCCGAGAGAATGTTCCAATCTCTCACCAGACAGCTGCCATCTTCCTTGGCTCCACAGTCACAGAAGAAGGATCCATACTTGGCATAGGAAATCTCATGATCCTTGTGGCACACCTTGGCACATACTGTACACACACCCACCCCATCAACCATTTTGCAGGTGTGACAGTGGTACCTACGAAGAAGGAGAACCAGCCAATGAGCCCAGAAGTCCCAACAATCAAGGCCCAGCAAACCCTCACCTGAAACGAAAAACTACTCTTACCAATGCTGGTTCATGAATTCTTTCTGAGTGATGGTAAAAGTGCACAATTTATTGCAAAGAGAATCTTCATCCTTCAAAGATAATAAATAGTTTTAATCAGAAATATATCCTTCTACACAGGGACCCATAAAAACACACCCTACGGAGAGTAAACCACTGACTCATAAATGACCAGTAGAAACCTACTCCAACTGGAGATAGCTTGCAGGCTATAAATATGCTGCAATTTCAGGTGAGACCTTAAGGTTTTGTGGCTAAGAAAAAAATAAATCTTATGCTTTCTCTACAAGGAAGCTCACACCATCCCCATGAAGACTCATCTTTGAAACTCCATTTTGGATGCAAAAACCAAGGAAGTGTATGACAAGTACCTCTAGATGGGAGAAAGGCACGTGTTTATTAAACGGTCCTTCCCCTAGGAGATTAGAGCCCTACAGCTAGCTCTGCAGGCCTGGAAAGTCAGTCTGGCATTAGTCATGTAAGCTGTGAGAAAGCAACAAGGGCTGGGAAGAGTTCTGAAGCTCCCAGGGGCTAGAGGGAGGGCCAAAGGACTGTCAGTGTGAGCTCTGCAAGTGCCGATCAGCCATGACCATGGTGGTTACTTTACTTACTGAATCCTCAGCCTGGGAGTCTTCCTCTTCCACTGCCAGCTCCTCCACCCAGTCTGAGTCCACTTCAATGGCCCGCTCTTCCCCATCCACTGAGAGGTGACTTGGGCCTTGACCGTTACTCTGGCTCAAGGCATTGGTGACATCAGCCAAGTAAGACATAACATGGCAGGTACACTCCAGGACTACCACATGCTGTAAGAGAAGACCACCACACCATGGAAACCTCAGTTCTCCATATTCAGTTATTATGTAAACTGTGTTTTCTCAAGCTTTTTCTAATAAAGCTCAATATCAAAGGAATAGTATAAAAGCAGAGAAGAAAAACAACATGTTTTAATTATCTATTTCCCCATCTCGTAGCACTATGACTACATGTAGTTGGTCAATAAACTGTACTGAATCAGTGTGATTCATTCTTTCTTAAGCACAAAGACAACTCTTTAAAAAATTTTATAAAATAAAGTACGATGGAAATCAAGAAAAAAGAGTTAAAATGGAGACAAAAATCATTCAAGAAAAAAATAGACTGATACAAAGAACAGACTGGTGGTGCCAGAGGCAGTGGGTAGGAGGGTGGGCGAAATGGGTGATGGGAGTCAAAAGGTACAAACTTCCAGTTATAAAATAAATAAGTCATGGAGAGGTAATGTCCAACATAGTGACTAGAGTTAATAAATACTATTGTATGCATATCTGAAAGTTACGAAGAGAGTAGGTCTTAAAAGTCCTCATTGCAAGAAAAAACAAATTTTGTTAACTACGTATGGTGATGTATTAACTAGACTTACTGTGATCATTCTGCAATAAAAACAAATATCAAATCATTATGTTGTACACCTGACACTAATATAATATTCTATGTCAATTATACCTCAAGAAGAAAGAAAAAAGCTATATTAAAAGTATGAATAAGCTCTCATTGGCTTTTTTCCTGCTGTTACCATTTTTTTTAACCATTAGTGGAAGATATTTAAATTACTGGCTTTTTAATTAATGCAGTAGGGGAGGAAGAGCTTCAGAGATCAAGGGAAAATTTTTCCAGCAAATCACTGCAGAGAGTTCGTGCTTGCCTAAAAAAACCCAAAAGTCTGGCATCAAAGCCTCAGATTTCTAAGTTCCTTCACTCTGCACTCAGTGTGGAAAGGATAAAGATCAGCAAGAAAGCAGGGAGAGATGAATGGTGCTGTGGGGGGTCAGAGGCCAGTTATCTGCTCTTAGCCACTATGTCAGGTTCATGGGTTGGGTGGGGGGAGAAAATGCCTGAATGCAAGATTTCTACCAGTTTCCACCCTTTTTCTCGGCACAGTGACCTGAACTTTCAGGTAAAGTAAACAATTCTAGCATCTGGACTGGAGCTGAGGAGGGAGACTGCAACTCTGTATAACACTCAGAGCACACAGTTCCAATGCAGGAGCAGGGGACAATTTTCCAGAGCGTGCCAATACCTAAAAACAGCAGGAATTCACTGTTTTAAGAAGGACTCTGTTGGATGTCTGCTTACCAGAATATTTCCTTCCTATCACTTCTTGCCACCGAGAAGAGGCCTAAGAGCATGCAGTTAGCAATTACACACTTCCAGGCCTTTGAGATTATAGGCCTTATCCTCTGTAGGCTAGCCAGGGACAGAAACCAACAGGAAGGAGACTTCCACCTGGCCACAAAGATAAGAATCACCACTCCCTGACTGCTGTCACTCCTCACTTGTCTTACCTTTCCATGCATTACATTGGCATTCAGTTTTTCGACCACATTCTTCTGTGACAGGTATTTCTTGCTGTCCCAAAGGAAAAAAAGGGGGGGGGGGGACACAAAATCATCTAAGGAATCAAAGAAAGGAAGCATCTTCACATATCTCACATCAATTTGTGGACACTGTGAACCAAAGGCATTCTTAGAAAATTATGTGGGTAATCAGAAGTTGGGGGCTCTGTTCCTATCAGTGGCAGGTGGTACACTTTCCCCAAGACTTCTCCCAGGAATAATGAACAGAAAATCCTACTAATAAAATAATGAAGATTAAATCTAAACTGAACAGTTACTGGCTACTCCCTCAATCCCCAATAAAAAGGTAGAGATTCAAATTTCTTTTATACTCACTCTGAGCTACAGAAAATTGCCTGTAATTAATTATCCCCCTTTTCTCTAAGAGCAATGCTGTAACATACAGATGCGTTCCTCCAATTTCACCCTCTTACCATCTACTCAGCCAGTCCACAGCAGCATTATGAAGCTGAAGATGGCCAGCACCTTGACCTGCACTGGCCAGGGTAGCCATCACAACCATGAGTTCAGGGAAACCAGTCCCATCACCATTGGCCAGCATCTCTGTTGCCATGGGGATCAGGGTGCCCAACAGCACAGCACACACACCTTCCCCGACTTGGCTGATAGAGAAGAAATAGGAAGTTGGTAAGTAATCAACAGGAATCTGACTGTACACTTCTAAATTTATAAGAGTTAATTAAGGAGTTTAAATTTAAACATTAAATGCATGACTATACACACTAAGCCCAGTTGTGGACTTGGGCTACTAGAGCACAAAACATTCATCCCCGTTACAACTGACATGCCAAGTCACTGCAAAAGTTTTTCCATGGGAAAAATCAAGAAGAACCACTAGATTTCTTGAGTCTACTGAGAGGGAGCTATGGAATCACCGAAAATGCTCACGACTGATTCCTGAAAGAAAGACAGCGGCATGATCTCACCTTATTTCTGGGGCCGTTAGAACATGTGAAATAAATGCAGGTGCCCTACCTGTTTTCCCGAACAATGTACGTGGTCAACAACTGTAGAAGCTGCCTGTTCTCCTGGATCACATCCAGCTGATCGGAATCTTTGGGGGGCGATGCAGTCATGCGGGTGAGCCAGGCCTGGAGACGCACAGGCTCCACACAAGCCAGCTGTGCCAGGGAACCACAGAGATGCAGAAGGCTCGGGTTAGGGCTCTTCTCAGCTGGAGACAGACCGAGAGGCGAAGGTCAGTGAAGGAGGGCAGGGGGAAAGGAAGGAAGGCGCAGACTGTGAGCCTGGAAAGGGGGAAAGGCTCCAAGGAAGTTTTCGACTTCCTTCCAAACTACCTCTGAGGGATTCTCTCCACATGTTAGCATTTTCATGCCATAGTTATACTTGGGCAGAAGATAGGCACAGTCATTAGGTGGACATCAAAGTTCCCTTAAGAAGATTACTAAAAGCTGTCACTCACTCAGCTGGAAGAGTTTGGTGAAGAATTTCAAAACTCGGTTACAGAATTTAGCAGAGAGGTTCTCATTGGCTGTTGCCATCATGACCTGCACAAGTTCTCCACTGAAAGGCAAGAGGGTAAAAATGGAAGAATCACGTTAAGCTTCACATAAAAGGCATCCGTTTCTATTTCTTCACAATCTCATCCCCTCTAGGGGAACTGGTCATTTGTGAGTCAACAATGCCAGGTGTTCATGAAATCAACCCCCTCCACCAATAACCTCAAGGAGTCAGCAGTTAACTGAAGTCCTCCCAGAGGTACAAACACCTAAGCAGGCTTTTGTATTCCCTGAGAAAGAACACCCAAGTCAACAAAGACAGGTCCCTACTTCCAGGAGATATTCAAAAATGTTCACTGAGGAGAACAAAACATAGCTCACCTGTCAGAGAAAAATTCCTCCATAGCTTTACGAGCCTGACTGCTTTCCAGTTGCTTTTCCAAATATTGGAGACATTCCTCTAAGATGGATTCATCCAGTCCACTGAAAATCCAAAAGAAAAATTAACTACCAGAAACAAGGGCTGTTTCAGTGTCCTGCTAATCCTGACCTTTAAAAATCCAAAGTCTGTTTACAGCTACACCTTTTGAGGGCAATATTCAATTTTGTTTTGTCAAAGCTTAGCATAAACCCTGGCATACAGTAGGTGCTCAATAAATTTTTGAGGAATTAAACTGAAATAAAATTTTAAAATTCCTAAAATCTGAGATAACTGATGTAGTCGATGGCTAAGAGTTCCAAGAATCACTGTTGTTATTTCAAACTGTTAGAAAGAGGAAGGAAGGGAGGGAAACACTGAAGGCGGGAGGGGGGACGAAAGAGAAGTGGGGAGGGAGAGAAAAAGAAAAGGCAGCCCCTGATGAAAACCTGGATTCCTCAACAACAAAAAGGCAGGAAATCCCAATACCTGGAGCCCTTTATCTGTACAGTTCTCAGTGGGATAAAACTGTAACTTATTCAAGTGTTCTGTAAGACTCTCCTACATCAACATGGCCTACACTATCAAGGTCAAACAATGCTATGAGACCGCCTAATTCCACAGAACGCCTATCTCAGAAGCATGGTTACAAAAATATTAGAAATTTTATCATGCTCCTTTGTACACTTCATCACATCTAGTACAGCATGTTTATTCCTAAGAATTAATCACAAAAGAAGATTCCAAGTAACCTTTCATGCGTGTCCACAGGAACACAAAACGCACACAAGTATAGAACTTTCTGTTAAAAAGCACAATCACAATCTATTAATTAGCGACATAAAGAAGCTAGTGTTGGTACATTTCGCTGATGGTAGCAGGAGGTCACAGGAACCGGAGGCTTCTCCCCAGTCAGGCTCACCTATTGGGATCTGCATGATTAGCCAGAATGTTGTAACAGCCAGTGATCAGTTTCTCATAAACGCGAGCCAAGAACTCATCAGACTCTGCAGGGCCCAGGATGCGCTCCAGAGAGTTGCTACTGATCTCAGCGACACTCTCAGTGCTCGACTCCAGAAGAAGGGGAAGCAGGGTCCGAATTACCTGTGGCGGGTTCATCTCATCGGACCAACTTCAGCAAAGAAAACAGAACCAAATTAGTGAATATACTCCTCTCAAAAGCTGCGAGGGGAGGAGAGAGCAATCTACTCATTTACTGAGAAGGGCTTTTTTCCTTTGATAGTTCTTTTTTACATAGGTATAATCATGCAACTTCATGGTCTCCTTTCTCATTACCATATCAGACGTTAAAATCATTTCCATATAAAAAGTTCACTTATTAAGATGTTAAATCAATACTATAAAATGTATTTTATAATATTTAGAAAAGAAGATTAACTGAAACCTAAACTAGTAACCCTCCCAGACAACCTTTCTAGAAGAATTCCCAGGAATCTGGATCACTTTTAAGGCAATGAGATATAGGACTTTACCCGTGACCTATGTACAGGAAAACAAAATAGTCCCTCCACTGGCCTGCCCTTAGTCTCCACGATGGCAGCATCTAACTTCCGCAACGAATCTGGAGAAGCACGACTTCAAATACATCATTGTCACCTTGAAACTTAAACCCAGAGTACCTCCAAATCACAATATGGTTTAAAACCAGCATGCCTTTTCTGAAACATACTACACAGAAGGAGGGGGGAGGTACTCGGCTGCCCTTCACATCTAAGCCAAAAATCATTCTAGGTAAACGTTCATACTCTAAGGCAACAGGCTCTCTCTGCTATAGCAGGCAAAAAAAGTATTATTATGCAGTTATTAAAACTCTCATTGTCTTCCCTTAGCTGTGACAGAATACAGGAGTAGAGAGCACTTAGGGCTACATAAAAGGTACTCACACTATAAGATCTCCAGTCAACCTGACCAGTGAGAGGAGGGTGTGCTTCAGGGAAGCAGCCAGGGGCAGACTCTGGCCACAAAGAGTCCCCAGGTGAGCGGCCTGCACAGCACTGATGTAACTCTCAGAAGGGATGGTGTCATTGGCAAAGGCATTGCGCTGAAAGGAGGCAAAGCAGACATCAACGGATAGACCATCTATCTCCCAGGACCAAATTCTTACGTGAGAAAAAAGAAACCATGATGACATAACCGAAGACCCCATTGAGATTTACAGACAATGACTCTATTCAGTATACACTCTTATTCATCCTGGGAAGGAAAGTGGGGTGGAGTGAAGGAAACAGTTAACAAATTTTAATTAGCACAAAGTCGAGTTAAAAGTTAAAGTTAAGCTAAGGGCTTCCCTGGTGGCGCAGTGGTTGAGAGTCCGCCTGCAGATGCAGGGGACACGGGTTCGTGCCCCGGTCCGGGAAGATCCCACATGCCACGGAGCAGCTGGGCCCGTGAGCCATGGCCGCTGAGCCTCCGCGTCCGGAGCCTGTGCTCCGGGAGAGGCCTCAACAGTGGGAGGCCCGCGAACCGCAAAAAAAAAAAAAAAAAAAAGTTAAGCTAAAATTTAGTTAGCACATAGTTAAGATACCCAATACCACTTTTCAAATAATTAGAATATATTATATTTAACATTAAAACTATGTTTGTTTGCCTCTAGTAACTGAGAAAGATCTGGATTTTACAATGCGTCTGGGTCCGCATTACAAATATCTTAATTATCCTTGCACTATAGCTCTGGGTGATGTAAACAGAGGTCACAATTACAAAGCAGGGATAACTAGATTATAACACTTGGCTTTTCCAAAGAACTGTGATAATGCAATAATCTGTTAATAGAGGTAATCTGAGTAGAGCACACAGAAAGATCAAGGAAACTAACAGAGGACTCAACAGCCTTCCAAAAGCCTAGAGAACTTAAAAGCTACCCCATAAAATTATGTACGACAAAAGGAGCAGGCTCTTGACATATAACCTAAAAAGGAAAGGAAACAGTTAACATTTACTGAGAATTCATGTCACAGATAATGTGCTAAGCACTTTACATTTAATATCCTTAATCTTTACATCCCAGTATTTAGCAGATGAAGAAACTGAGGCTCCTAGCAGTTGACCCTTAAGTACCACAGGGGTTAGGGGTGCTGACTGTGCAGTCAACAATCCAGGTACAACTTTACAGTCAGCCCCCCATATGTGCAGTTCCACATCCACAGATTCAACCAACCACAGATCATTTAGTACTGCAGTCCAGATTTAGTGAAAAGAATCGTGTGTAAGTGGACCCATGCTGTTCAACCCTGTACTGTTCAAGGGTCCGCTGTAATAAAGCAGTTACTCTATAACCCAGTAACAGACTTCTTATTCTTAGCAAAATGATCATATGAGTACCATTTGAGTAATTCAAGGCCTTGATCATTGATTCAGCCATAGCAAGTACTACTGCAGCATATTAAGATCTCTTGGTGGCTAGTTTAAGCCTAAAGAGTAAGAAGAGAACACGGAAACAGAACAGTGCTCCTCATTTCTACTCCTGGGAACAGACAGACGCTCACCCAGGATCCAATGTTTGGAAACTCATTGGTGTTGATGTTGTTCCAGGATTCACACACAGCCTGCACTGAAGATGGTAAATTCTGAACCAGTGTTGGACCTGGAGGAGACAGAAGGGACAAGGAGTCATCGTAAGAGAGAAAGAATGACACACAGCATTTTAAAAGCCAAGCCCAAATGCAGAGAGAAACACACCACAGCCCGGGCTGTCAACATAATCACTAAGATAGCTTAGATGGATATTTATTTCAGTAGTAGCACTATGTCCAAGAACTTGCTAAGTGCTTAACAGCTAACAATCTCAACTGTAAGGTTTTCATTTCCCATCGTATTCACTTTCTAATCTTGCAAGTAAAGAAGACAACTGAAAAAAAGATGCAAAGTGAGAGCAAGTCACTACAAGTCACTATTAAACGTCTAGACCTTCTATGAATAGGTATCACTTTGATCTCTTTTCTACTTAACACAAATCTTGAGGGCAGGGATCATTAATGCACATTAAGAACAGTATTCAAAGAAGTAATGGAATTAAATTTCTAAAAGTGAGAATATCTGAACATTAAAAGGGTCCTTGAAGCTTGAAATTCAGGAATACACAAATGCCTGTAAATTTTAAAGGGTAACTATTGCACTTAACTCCAATCCTGCTCAAGTCCTCTTGATTCCCCAACCTAAATTTCGATCAGATCATTCCGAACACAAGGAAGAAGTTCTCCCAAGCACTAAGCAGTAGCTTGCTAGTTTTCCTAATCTCTATAAATGAAAAGAACAAAGGTCTTTGCCAACAGCGAAATAGCCTAATGCCTTGGAATCAACTTATCTTGGTTTGGATCCCAGCTCTGCCACTTGCAAGATGTAGGATTTGGGCAAATAACTTCTCTAAGCCTCAATTTCCTAATGAGTAATGGGGGATAATAACAAAACTTACCTAATAAGGTTACTGTGAAGATCAAAACAGATAAACCTATGTCAATGCTTGACACTCAGAAAGATTCCAATAAATGATAAATGCAGTAGACAGGTAGAAAGGGAGAAAACTAGCACTACTAGTCATACTAGTGTTAACAGTCTTATTCAAAAGCACATTCACTTACCCAGAGTGTTCGCCTTGCACCTACTAGAGCCAATAGCCAAAACAGCAGCAAAGCCGTGCAATTTCTCCTGGGAAGGTTTTTCAGTGGATCCCTCCTCATTAAAGTTCTGCAGCAAATAGGCTCTGGAGAAAAAAATAGGGGGTTATGTCAAAGCTGAAGGAATCTAGTGCCATTTTGGTTAGGAAAAACTAACCCTAGACAAATCGAAAAACCTTTATCTCAGTTGGGTCTCCTAAGGATTACAATGGGTAATTGTTTCCCAAAGCATATGCCACCCTCTGAAATGCTTACAAAACTCGATTTCCAGGACATATCTACCACACTCTTCCTGGCCTCAGAAGACTGGCAATGTATATATTAAAGGCTCTGAGAAGTATTATTTTTTCTCTTTTAAAAAAAGCACTTCCTAAACTTATTTGCCCAGGAACATGTATTAACAGCTCAGTTTAGAAAGTCTTAGCCTGATGGGCCAGATTAGAGCCTAGACACTCTCAGAGGGCAGTGACTTGGTCAGCTTTGCTACCACTGTACCCCCAACACCTAGAAAAGTACTTGACATGTAGCAAACATTCTCACTTGTCATTCAAGTTTATTGCTCATATTCGTTCAAAAGTTTTGCCTCAAGCAATAGTCCTCTGTCTACTGCAAAGCATTCACACTAAGACATTAGTTAAGTTTTACAACGATCTAAGTCCCTTTCACCATCAACGCCCCATAAAACAGGAACTGAACAGTGAAATCCTACAGGGACCAGATAAAGTAAATGAGCTTAAAGGGGCCCAGTGAGAATGGCTAACGAGAAGCAGCCAGTCCTTAGCTGCAGTTTGTCCCTGTCATGTGGGGAGACACGCCCAGTTTTGCCAGTTCTTCCAAAGGAAGAAAAGCCAGAAATCTTGATTTGTGAATAAATTCCCAATTTTTATAAATGAATTCTAAAATATTTAAACATCATGCAGAATAAACAAAGCAAGTCTACAGGGTGTGTAACTTGCAATCTTTATTACAGAAAGGGCTGGGTTTCAAAATACTCTCTAGGGGATTTCCCTGGTAGTGCAGTAGTTAAGACTCTGTGCTCCCAATGCAGGGGGCCCGGGTTCGATCCTGGTCAGGGAACTAGACCCCACATGCATGCTGCAACTAAGAGTTCACACGCCACAACTAAGGAGCCCGCCTGCCGCAACTAAGACCCAGCGCAACCAAATAAATAAATGAGTATTTTTTTAAAATACTCTCTAACTCATTAAGAAAATTTTTTCTCTACCTACATACCATGAAATTTAAAGAGCTTCAACTTAGTAAATAACAGAAATGATAGTGTTTGGAAAAATTACATTATCTTTCTTTGCACCCTACAAAAAAATGCTAGAAAATATTTAAAGATGAAAGTAAACCACCCAAGCATCTGCATTCCCCCATCTCCGACATCTCTGGGCAGGCAGCCCATCACACCTAGTGAATGATGCGTAGGTGTCAATGAGCTGCAGTGTGGCTGGAAGCAGGTTCTTGGTGATCTCAGATGACTTATGAGGATCGGTCTCGGCAGCCATCTTAGAAAAATGTTCATCCAGAGAGACCTGGACCTTCGAGATAGCAGCATCGAGGGTGTAGATGGACTGCAGACTGGGAACTTCATGGAGCTGCAGGATGGTGGTACAGTCGATGCTACAGAAGGACGAGATCTTTAAAGATACATGAGATATTAATTAGTTGTAGCAAAAAAAAACTGTGGCATAAGCCAAGTTCTATCATTATGGACCCCCAACCTCCATACCTGTCGAGCAAAGTATTCCTCTACAATTTCAACGTCGTATTTCACTGAGCTGCACTTGCTTGATGCCAGTTCTAGGAGAGAACCAGCATGTTCAGCCTTCATTCCCTGTTTGATAAGGTGGTCCTATTTACAGCAAGAAAAAAGTGTTCAGGAGATCAACACAGACAGCGTCTAAGGCTTTCATTAGCCTTAAATTTAAAAGTTCCTAGAATTAGAGTATGTTGGCTTTGAATACTCCATAGCAGCAAGCCTTGTGGTACCTTTATCCAGTTGACATAGGAGCTGATCCGGAGGCGGGAAGACCACCGCAGAGTGTGTAGGATGTCACATTCACTCATCTCTGGTGAGTTCACGGCCAGCTGGTTCATGTAAGTCTTTGATGGTGGCAAAATCCCTAGAATCCTCCAGAGTATCAAGAAGTAATATTGAAGGGCACAGGCCTCCTGGAAGAAGCAAAAAGAGCAATCACAGAGGTTGAAGCTTTTGGTATTGCCTCAACAGCTCCCTAACTGTAAGAATTGTTCCAAATTCAATTTTCAAAGCAGAAATGGGTGGAGTCCCAACCTTCAACTGAGATTTGGCTCTCAAGTCTGCTCACCAGGTCTTTCTAGAGAATACACCCAAAGCAGAAAATGGTAAAACGCATACTTTATATCTATATAAAACTTGTTCCATATTCTGCACATTTCACAGGCCAAGAAAGCAATTCTGAGACAACTTTGGCTCCCCAGTAATTCACCAAGTAACTGAAAGAGAGCAAGACATTCTCCTCAGCACGCCCGCAATCAGCTGGCCCTTTCTGTGGCCTTAATTGCTGTTATGAGCTCTATAGGCACGGGACACATTCACAGGACCACAGGAAAAGCTCAAGTGTGAGGCTTTCAATATCATACAACAACCAGCATTCACAGGAGATACAGAACTTAGGAGACGCTTACTCTCAAAGTCACATTCTTCTAAATGTTAGCAAAAAAATGCAAAAATGATAAAAAATTATCTCTAAGGTGAACATAACCACCCAAACTAGACAGAAATAATGAAGTATCTAGTCAGTTTTGCAAACAGATATCCAATAAACTGCTAGATGCCAGAAGGAAATTTCTGGTAGACTGCTACCCAATCATCAAACATATCCCAAACTCTTCTTAATTAGCCCAGGTTTCCACGGTCTTACCAGGGCTGTTACATTCTTGTTTTCCTTTCTCCTGACTGTATCAAGCTGGGATCCAGCCGCCAGCAGGGATGTCAGTGCAATGTAGAGCTCATCATGCTTGACAAGCTTGGAGTAAAGAACATCACATGCCTAATATCAAGGAAGAAAGACAATCGTTTTTTCTTATTTTTTGAAATATCTTTTTCCTACTACCCATACACTGCCACTTAAACTCAGGATTGACAAAACAGCTCACTCCAGATATAGTTATTAATTTCTCATTGCAGCGTGATTCCCACTTAGGGACCAGCTCAGTTTATGGATTATTGTGAGCACACAAGTGCAGGCTTTAGAATGAGGCAACTATTTTGTCCATTAAAATAGCTGCGTGTGGGGCTTCCCTGGTGGTGCAGTGGTTGAGAGTCCGCCTGCCGATGCGGGGGACGCGGGTTCGTGCCCCGGTCCGGGAGGATCCCGCGTGCCGCGGAGTGGCTGGGCCTGTGAGCCATGGCCACTGAGCCGGAGCCTGTGCCCCGCAACGGGGGAGGACACGGCAGTGAGAGGCCCGCGTACCGCAAAAAAAAGAAGAAAAAAAAAAAAAAAATAGCTGCGTGTGAAAATGCTAACAGATAGTCTTCAGGAATAATGTATCAGAGGTGTCAACCGCCAAGAAGGACATCCCCTTCCGCCAAACTGGAGCCCAGTGAATAAATCTCAAAACAAGACTTTCCTTTTAGAATAAACTCAAATCCTAATACAGACCAAATTCCCTCATTACAAAAAGTTAAGTCATTCCCTTTCCCCTGATAGACTGATTTTGGTGGAGACCACCTAACCAACATGTAAAATGGGATTTTTAAATTCCTGGTACCACAGAATCAAGTCGGTTCAAATCATCTTCTGAGGCTTCTGGGGACAGGACACAGTAGAATCTGGGTTGTAGGACAGCATCTGAAAAACAATGTGCTTACTGAAAGAATGGTTTCATTCTCAAGTCTAACAAATATGAAACATAAAAACTAAGAAAACATTTTGGACCAGGGTTTCCCAACCTTGGCACTACACATTGACATTCTGGGCCAGATCATTCTCTGCTGTGGGAAACTCTCGTATGTTTAGCACCATCCTGCCTTCTATCCATTGATTGCCAGTAGCACCCTCCCAGTTGTGACAACCAAATATGTCTCCAGACATGGTCCCAGGGCCCCTTAGGGGATGGGGAGCACAATCATCCCCAGATGAAAACTTCTGCTCTGGGAGTGAACTGCTGCTCTATAATCATCAAGTTAATCAACAAACTTGATGATTGTATCAAACTTGTATCATTAGACTGACTGCCAAAAACTTAAATGCTGTTTCCCCAATATCAAAGGGACTAACTACTAAGAGATCCCAATGATAATAAATTCATGCTAGAGCTTGATGAACATTTCCACCAAATACACTTTACATCTAACAATCCTCAGATGAAAGCGAACACATGCTAAAATGAACACAAGAGGCACCTTCTGAAAAGTAGGGACCACTGCTACGTGAGAAACACTGGAGAGAATGTCACAGCTCCCACTGTCTGAAGACCCTGACCCAAAGAAATCAGCCTGTGGGTTAGAACCATGTCCCTAAGGGAAAATTAATTCAATCACCCAGTGTGGCAGGAATACATATACTGCACTCTATGGCCAGAGGATTCCTAATTCTCATGTCTCAATGTTTTTTGCTTTTAAATAGATGCAGGATATGCGAGAGTCTGTTTCCCCAAGAGTTTTGAATCTCTAGGTATCTGCCACCCACAGGAAGGAGACTAAACCGATGACCAAAGATCCTCAAGGATGCCCCCAAGCTCCAAATTCAACCCCTCCAGTGAAAATCAGCAAGTCAGTTTCTTATTGACAATCTTCTTTCTGACCTGATGAAAAATGCTTAGACCAGTTTTCTTCTACTTCTTTGAACCCATGATAGAGAGGGGTGGTCGCCCGGCGGCTGTTGCTGTCCTGGGATCCATTCACCCACCCAAAAGGCGGGCTAAGCAGGTTATGCTGCACCTTTTAAAACACAAATACTCAAATTAAGAAAGATACACAGTCATCATTCTGCTTCTCACTCCAGGCTTGACATTAGATCGGTACACCAAAGTTTGGGAAACTTATAAACCAAAACAAAATTTTAGATTTCACTGTGACTTCTTTTGGGAAACATCTTTTTGCTGGAGAATAAAGGGAATAGTGCTCAATGAAACATCTGAAGAAACGCTGAATTCTTAAGTGGCCCTTCCATCCTCATTTTGGATCCCTGCAACAAAGGAATTTACTAACCCATAAAATTTACTGCTCGACCATCATTCAACCGCTAGTAAATACTAACTGAGGCCCGACACATGGCACTGTGCTCGACACAGGTAAAGTGGGGTAGTTCAAAGAAGGACACCTGTGAACAGAGCCTATGAGCCAATTTTAACGAATGCATCAAATCAAATAATCTACATGTATCGCTTCTGGCTAAACATAAACTGTGGGTGCAAAGACACAAGTCCCAGGGGTCACCTAAGGCTAATCAAACACACCGCAATGAACACCTAAACCCTAAAGTGAGCAGGTCATTTTGGTTTGGAGCATGGTGACCTGAGAATAACTACGCTCTCAGTAACCGCTGTAAAGCAAAAAAGAACGTGTTCATCTGTACCTGCTCAAACAGATACACAGGGGCTTTGGAGTACTGATGAAGCAGATAATCAAAGATCAAAAGCAGGCGAGCCAGGATGAGAGGCACAGAGCGCGTCTGGGCATCCACGTTGGCACTCAACTCCTGGATGATCTGCACAAAAAGGGTCAATATGTCCCGCCGGCCTTTCTCAGAGAAGTTGTGGAAAATGAGGAGGAGCAGCTGCAGGTGTTCTACATTCAAATCTTCCGTCTCACCGGGCACCACCCCTTGCAGGGCATTCTGCTTCATTGTTGACAAAAACCTACCACAGAGGAAAGGAGAACATGTCTGGTGAGGAAAAGTCAGAACATCCCCCAAGAGAGACAATGTCCAATGCCGGAAGAGTCCAACTTCTTAAATTAAGATAACGAATTAAGGAAGACAAGAAGCTACATGTAATGAGAAGATAAAAACAAAATCTTGGCTACAAAAAAGCCAGATTTGGCCACAAACACATTTTCAAGACCCTTCGGCAACGTTAACCGCGGCCACAGTGGTGGTAACCCCCATGCTGCCATTCCTGACAATTCTGAAAAGAATTACAAGTTCTCCAAAAAGCCAGCTTTTTTTTTTTTAATTAAGAAATCCGGGCAGATAGAAGCAATTCAGTTACTTTTTCCCTATGATTTGATTCTATAGTTTAATTCTCGTTTTGAGAATTTATACTACAGGTTAAAAATCACTGCATGGGGGCTTCCCTGGTGGCGCAGTGGTTGAGAGTCCGCCTGCCGATGCAGGGGACACGGGTTCGTGCCCCAGTCCGGGAAGATCCCACATGCCGCGGAGCGGCTGGGCCCGTGAGCCATGGCCGCTGAGCCTGCGCGTCCGGAGCCTGTGCTCCACAACGGGAGAGGCCACAACAGTGAGAGGCCCACGTACCGCAAAAAAAAAAAAAAAAAAAAAAAAAAATCACTGCATGATAACAGTCAAAATTAACTCAATGCACTTAAAAAGCAATGAAAAAACTGTACTAGTCAGAGAATTTGTGAGAAAAGCTTTTATGCAAAAAAGGAATGAATGTAGCCAACTATTTCCACTGCCTTTGGCTATTAGGAAAGAGATTTGTATTTTAATAAGGGTTTCGCTCCCCATCTCCCCCTGGCCCCCACCTTCCAGCCTTTTTGCAGGATTCCACCAGGAAAAATATAGTGCATATCTGGCATTCAAGGGGGTTTACAATTTCTCAAATCCAGCATTAGAGCTATTTGATCGTAGAATGGTGAAGAGGAAAACAAAGCCGTTTAGGAAAACAAACTGCTTTGAAGACTCCCAACCATGTAAACAAAAATGGCAAATATAGGTCCATCTAAAGAGGATTTAGATGATTAATGTGAGCTTCCCCCAAGTAAAAAAATTCTTTAAAAGTTGTCCAAAAAAGACTGCAAGTCACTCTAAGTGGTTTCATGTTGAAAGCAAAATAACCGAAGACAGAGTTGGCTTCCCTGTTCCCTCTCTTTCAAAAATAACCAGGTCAGGATAAAATTGGTTACGTTCAGGATTCAGGTTCTATCTCATAATTGCAACCAAATCCCCCGTGTGCTAAAGGAAGATTCTATTTCCAGACTGTAGTTTATATACTTCTGTCTCTTAAACAGCACAACTCCCCTCAAATCCCGTCGGAAACACACTCCTCCACCCTCGCCACTTTAAATTTATCAGAGTACCATCCCAGAGCCACAGATGAACTACAAATAAGTCAAACAAATTTTAAAAAGCAGCCTTCTCCGTGGGGCTTCTGTTTAAGCTACCTTACCTGTCCCAAACTTTAAGGCATTCAGGGACGTCAGGGTCACCTTGAGCACCAGCTTTATGCTGCCAGATGAGCAGGAGGCGTGAAAGCACAGACAGGCTTTGAGGATGAATGTACAAGGGCCAAGGGCCCTCAGAAAAAGGAGCCACTCCCAGCTGCTGCAACAGTGTATTCTAACATGAAAGACATACAAGAGACCATTAGGGAAAAAGGCAGGGGCTGAAGTCAACAGGTTACTAATGCTCTCTAATGTTACTTTTTAACACTGAAAGGAATACTTTAAAGAAAGGAAGACAGAGAAATTCAAATTCAGAAGCAGTCTGCAAAAGGTCATTCGCACATGAGAAAAATATAAAGGAAAAATTACTAATCTAACCCCATAATTAACAACTATAGTTAATTAGTGTCAGAAACGGGGTTCCCAAAAAGGAGACGTGCATGGAGACAGACAGCAGAATCATGATAAGTTTCCAATGGAAACTGTGCCTTTGAAAGAAAACTTCAACAACTGTAATAGCTAACATTTTTCTTTCATAATCAGTTACATGCCACAAACAACAATCCAAAGGGGGATTTCCAACAACTTGTAAGTCCAACAACTTCTATTAATAGTATTAGCAGAGAAATTTTGCCTCTAAGATATCAAGGCATCTAGAATTAATCAGGGTTGTCTTTGCCTCCAGTTGTGGCATGTCTTTCAAATGAGCTTTACTTTCAGCTTAGTTACCTAAGCTGCAACTTATCTCCTCAAATACACACACAAGCTGAGCAGGATGCCAATGGAAAACCAGACAAAAGCCCGCTTTCTCACTTGGCTTCAGAAAACACAAATCACGGTTACCTCAGGATACAGGATAAATTTTGAAGTCTGCCAAATTAAATTATATTCTTATAAAACATCCCAGCGAGGGACTTCCCTGGTGGTGCAGTGGTTAAGAATCCGCCTGCCAATGCAGGGGACACGGGTTTGAGCCCTGGTCCAGGAAGCTCTCACATACGCGGAGCAACTAAGCCCATGCGCCACACCTACTGAGCCTGCACTCTAGAGCCCACGAGCCCCAACTACTGAAGCCCATGTGACTAGAGCCCGTGCTCCGCAACAAGAGAAGGCACCGCAATGAGAAGCCCGCGCACCTCAACGAAGAGTAGCCCCCGCTCACCGCAACCAGAGAAAGCCCGCACGCATCAAGGAAGACCCAATGCAGACAAAAATTTTAAAAATAAATTATTTAAAAAAAAAATCCTAGAGGACCCTATTCCTCGAAGACATTCAAAAAGTCACAGATATCATGAGTAGTTCCCAGGTAATGGGGGGTTACCATAGGCTGACTGTTGTACAGAGACCATCACACTAAATGCTCAGAGCTACGTCAGGGGTGTGCTCCACTTCACTGATGTGGAAAACAGAGCTCAGAGTGGCTTAAGAACATGACCAAAGCCACAAGATTACCAAGTGACGAAGCAAGGTTTATCTCTAAAACCTACATTCTTCATCACTATGCTCCACACAGCCATAATGACTAACTTCTCAATTCCTGACTCAAGAAAACAATTCAATAAAAAAAAATAAACATGCCTGAGCTATATCAGAAGTGTTAACTGGAGTATTACTATAATAATAAAAAAATCAAATCAAGGGACATGCAGCCATAATGGTGGCAACTGTAAAGACCGAGGTAAACAAAAAAACATACTCTATATATACATTACATATATAATAGTATATGTACATTACATATATAATAGTAAAATTTGAAAAAGCAGAAACCAAGGCACATATCAATGTTCTGATAATAACTGTGAAACTATGCCACTATACAGACAGGGACCAGAAGGAAACACGGAAAAATTAAAATCATGAATTTCGTGGAAGGATTATGATTAATGTATATTCCTTACAAAGTTATTTACACACTTTTTTAAGTGAGTTTTTGTTTCATGTCAGTTATTTGTGTCTTTAGGTCAGTTTATTTAGGCCTCAGAACCTTAAGAAACGAGCTAACATTCCTCTGGAACCTATTTTTCCCTACCACTCAAACTCTTATTAGCGCTAAGGAAGAACTGACTTCTGAAGTAGTGAAACTGAGCCACAGCACAGCAAAACCCTGGCCTGACCCATTCCTTGCCACCCTCCGGCTACCTTTCCTCCACTCCTCCTCAATGCTGGCATTCCTGAGGTTTCAGCCTCAGCCTTCATCGCTCTTGCTATCCCCAATCCATCTCATTGTATCTCATCACTTCAACAATTGCCTCTTAATGGATAATCCCCAAAGCTGCATTATCAATGTTAATTTCTTAACTCCTAAATTTCAGACTCACGTTTCCAGCTATTTTCTAGACATCTTCATCCCACTGGCACCTCAAAATGTCATCGTATTTAATGATATTTTCTTCAATAGTAGTAATGGTGACTATTTATTTAAACTAAAAACACTGATAATATATAAACTGTTTTTCTCATTTGATTGAAAGGGCTATAAAATTCAACATACTGACAAAGGAAACAATATAATCACATAGATGATGCCTCTGCTAATTGCCTTCAGCTTACTCCTTCCTTAAAGGAGAGCCTCACACTCAGGTATACAGTTTTCTTGACCGCACGATGACTCTATGGCTAGCCTACTAAATGGGACTAAAAGTCATGTTGAAGAGCTGACACTGACCTGTTTCTTTTTATAAACAGAGAGAAAATGGCAAATTGTGCCTCATGTACCTGAAGGACCCAAAGGATCATTCTGAGAAAATGTGAACTAAACAAGTGACCCTTGAGAATTTAAGTTGGTGCAGCCACTGTAGAAAACAGTATGGAGGTTCCCCGGAAAACTAAAAATAGAATTACCATATGATCCTACTCCTGGGCATATATCCAGACAAAACTATAATTCAAAAAGATACATGCACCCCTACGTTCATAGCAGCACTATTCACAGTAGCCAAGAGATGGAAGCAACTTAAATGTCCACCGACAGATGAATGGATAAAGAAGCTGTGCTACACATATACAATGGAATACTACTCAGCCATAAAAATGAATGAAATAATGCCATTTGCAGCAACATGGATGCAACTAGAGATTATCATACTATGTGAAGTCAAGTCAAAAAGAGAACACCACATACCATATGATATCACTTATATGTGGAATCTAAAATATGACACAAATGAACCTATCTATGAAACAGAAACAGAATCACGGACACAGAGAGCAGAGTGGTGGCTGCCAAGGGGGAGGAGGTTGGGGGAGGGATGAAGTGGGAGGCTGGGGTTAGCAGATGTAACCTTTTATACATAGAATGGGTAAACGACAAGGTCCTACTCTATAGTACAGAGAACTATATTCAATATCTTACGATAAACCATAATGGAAAAGAATATAAAAAAAAGAACGTATATATGTGTATAACTGAATCACTCTGCTGTACAGCAGTAATTAACACAACACTGTAAGTCAACTAACTTCAATTAAAAAAAATTTTTTTTAAAGAAACCTGAAAAAATAAATAAATGTGACCCATGAGTAAATACAATCTCTGAGTTGACTTAAGCCTAGAAGAATGAACCACTGAGTATTCAGTATCACTCCATCTACCCCCAAACCAACTCTCCTTCTTGACCTCCCTATTTCTATTAAAGACGACAGCATCCTTCTAGTCTCATTTGGGTTTCAAGGGTTTTAAATTTAGGCAATATCTTGAATACCTTCCTTTCCTTGTCCTTCACCTCATTCAAATAATTTCCCATGATCTCTACAATAGGTCCTTTATCCACACCCTATCTCCCCTCTTTCTCATGATCCCATGCTAACTCAAGTCATCTTTATTTCTTCAGTCCCTATAACAGTACCCGGCATATAGTTAAGTGTCAATGAATACTTATTTATGAACCTGGATCACCACAGTAATAGTATTATTAAGTTATTATAATGTTATATACAATGTTAGATAGAATATTAAGTAATAATAGTAACAAAATACATTTTACTGTCAAATATATTTTATTGCACTGTCTGTGTCTTGCAACCTAAGTCAGGCACCTTGGCTAAGGCAGCTTTGCACATTACTCCAAAGAAACGATATCCAAGGTAGGGGAACTCAACAGCAGATAGATTACACTGACTATCCTTCATAGCAATGAAATGTGGGGGAACAATTTAAAGTTCCATGTTTGGAAATGGACTGAAAAAGGATATCTGAGGATTTCCTCTGCAGAGTCAGTAGCTATAGGCAGCCAGGTTGCATGTCCACACAAGGTCTGTAATTATTTTTAAATGCTAAAGAGAGCACTATCATTACAGGAGTCTTAAGAATCCTATTCTCTGGAGAAAAATATTTCTTCCCCATTATTTGGACAAGTTTAGACAAGAAAAGGCCAAATCTATGAACTTTGAAAGCTCCCTCCTTGCTCAAATCTGGGCAAGCAGCTGATAATTTTGGCAGGACGCCCTGACCCTATAGTCTGAGAAGGTACTGCAGGCAATATACTAACTGAAGCATTTCCTTCTCTTCACCTTAGACAGGTCAACAACTTTTCTACTCTATATATTCACTTTCCTGCCAAAAAAAATTTTTTCATGTAACAGTAGGTAAGTATAAATAGATTTTATAATTATCTTTTTTTTTTCTTTAGCAGTACGCAGGCCTCTCACTGTTGTGGCCTCTCCCGTTGCGGAGCACAGGCTCCAGACGCGCAGGCCCAGTGGCCATGGCTCACAGGCCCAGCCGCTCCGCGGCATTTGGGATCTTCCCGGACCGGGGCACCAACCCGTGTCCCCTGCATTGGCAGGCAGACTCTCAACCACTGCGCCACCAGGGAAGCCCCATAATTATCTTTTTAAACAACAAAAGAAATGTTTAAGAATTTCTCAAATAGCTTGGGATTGTGAGAATCAATTTTAACCTCCTGAAACAGGTTCCTGGATTTTGTCCCTTTGGCGGCAAGTGCAAGCCCCTGAATTGTGTTTTGATTCTGAGAATCCACTGAAATAATCTTACGAGTAACAAAAAAATTTTCAAAACAATCTTAGGGCAAATTATTGGAGATTTACCAAATTAAATTCTGCTGGGGTTGATGGGGGGGGCGGGAGGGTGAGTGGTCACAGTATCTAGGAATCTTCATTTTTAAAAAATTCCCCAGGAATCCTTATATACACTAAAGATTGAGAACCACTAACTTTGACCACGTTATTATCAGACTATGACGTCGCCAAATGTTGGGAGAGAACATGAATCCACGTATCCCTGACGCACTACTGGTGAGAGTAAAACATGGTGCAGCTACTACAGAGAGCAGTTTGGCATTATGTGCTTAAGGTCACATACTCCACAACCTGTCAATTCTACTCCAACTTATATTCCCAAGAGACTCACTTGTAACAGGGTACATACAGAGGACACGTACAAGAAAGATAATAGCAATAAAACCTGACTGACACAACCCAAATGTCCATCAGCAGGAGCAGAAGGGAGATGAATAAATTGGTGTAGTCACAAACACGATGGAATATCATATAGCAGTCAAAACAAAAACTACAAAATATGCAACAGTAAAGATGAATTCTGGCAATAAAGTACTAAACAATATTAAGTGAAAAAAATTACACAGAACATGATGTCATTGTTAAAAACAGTCAATTTTAAAGTATTCCTTAAATGCAAAAACAAATACATATATGAAACTAATGAAATGAGGAATTTAAGATTTAGGATTCCAGATATCCACTACTTCAGTGAGGAAAGAAAGCCACAATGTTTAGACAACCACAATCAAGATCCTAGACTTTATTTTGGTGGTGGGTTTGCAAGTAAGAGCGTATATGAGAGCATCCATCTCCTGTAATTTGGTTGATCCTTTAAGACACGTGTTTTAATTTACATTTCTTAGATTACTAATGATGCTGAACGTCTCCTATGTTTGTTGGCCATTCTTTTTTTTTTTTTTTTTTTCTCGAAATGATCCTAATTAAGGCAGAGGAACATACTAGGATAGTCTCTCAACACTCTTTGCAGGGAGGGGATCCTGTGATAAACTTTTCCTTAGCAATAGAAACAAGTGCACCCTACCGAATACAGATGTAGAGAGCTCTTGGCCTAAACAGTTGTAGCGGACACAAACCTGCAGGTTAGGTGACTGAAGGTCAGAAGTTACCAGAGAGTGGTTGAAGTGATAGAGAGCGGCAGCAAACTCTTCATCTGATGCACCTTGAAGACAAATGGGAAAACCAATTATTCAAGCATCTAACTGATGCATCGCACCATGCTGCCAACAAACACCACGAGGAAAAAATCCACCAGGCACATATCCTGTCTACTGACCCTTGAGTCCATCTTTATCCACCTCCTTAATGATACTGGCCAGGGTGGCCATATGGTGTTCTGAAAGAGATACACTCAGATAGTTTCGGATAAAATTATTCCGAGAGTTCAGCATGGAAGAGGTGATGAAGTTCAAAATGTTGGAAGCCAGACCTAAGAACTAAAAAGAACACAAAAAAGCTCATTGCAGGTTCATAAGCCCAGAGCTCCTACAAATCCTGAATACAAACAGAAAATAAAATATGCCCATAGGTCTCATGCAATAAACACAACGAATTAAAAAATCAGATTTTAAATCACCTACAGTGGGACTAAGTTGTAATAGTCTCTCCCATGTGATTCTACTAGTTACAGAAAAGGGTATGCCAATTTAACACAATAGACTTCAGGTAATATTGCATGACAGGATTTCCAAAGAGATTAACTCTTTTATTTCATTCTTCTAAGGTCCTGTATTTGTCCAGCTCTAAGATATTATTGATATATTCAATTCTGAAGCCTATATTGTCATTATACATGCTTGGAATTCCCAGTTCTTTATTTCTCTATTAAAATGAAATTTCCATCCACGTCCTTGACTAGACTAAGCTGTATGAAAGCAAAGACTGTATATGCCTTGTTTACTGACAGAGCTTCAGAAGAGGGGCTGCTGACACACAGTACATCATTAATAAATACCGGTTGAACAAATAGTTAGCAGTCACGATGTACCAGACCTAGGCTAAGGGCTCTTTAATTCTTCACAACACTCTTAGAAGAGGTACAATCACTCCCATACAACAGGAGACAAAACTGAGGCTTGGAGAGATCCAGTTTCTTGCCCAAAGTCATAAAGCCAGTAAGGGGTAGATTCTATCTAACTCCAAAGGCTATGTTACTAACCCTCAATAAGAGAAACAACACCAAGAGCATAAGAGTTATTTAATCAAATATAATCAATACATTTATGTCCTAAGTAAAAATATCTTTAAACATTAGTTATCCGACCTACAAAATGTTTTTGTTCAAATGATCTGCTTCTCACACCCCCTCTCCCCATTTCTCCCTCCCCCTTAACCTCAGAAATCCACTCTTACCAACTCAGGATCTTTGCGACTAGCCAAAATGTTGCCCTTCTCACCAGAGGCCTGCTTACTGGGGCTTTTAACTCGAGGTGAGCTCTCCAGCGGAGGGGGTGGGGGAGGAGGCGGAGGTGCCACTTTCTCTTTACTGGGGGAGATGGTCTCTTCAAACCACTGCCCCAGAATAGGCTCACTGTCATCATCTAACAGGGAAAGAGAAACGTAACAAAAATAACACATTTTTGAAAAATTTTTAGTACATCTGCTTTGTAAGAGTGCCTGAGTCAAAAGGAACACAAGGTTTGCAGATCATGGTGGTAGTTACACTGCTGCATAAACTTGTCAAAACTCATCTAAATGTATATGCAAAATGGGAGTATTTTATTGTATGTAAATTATACCTCAATAAAACCAGTATTTTTTTTAAAGGAACCCAATGGAGGAAGAGAAACCACCTCATTTTATTTCACCGGCAAGCCAAACATTCTCAGTAGCAGAGTTTTACTTGTCTACCAACTGTAAGCCCCCAGATAAGAATCGTACCTTTGGCAATTCTGTACATTGCTCCCACAAACCTGGTTAGAAAGAATCTGAGATATTTATCTTATTCAATCCCTCTCCAAACCAAGGCAGGAGGGAATGATGGTGTTGCCCTGTTGTTCACCACAGCAGTCTGGCATTTCTTTCTCTATGTTTCCCCAAGCCACACATCTATGACGTCAGCCAAACTCAACACCTCACATACAGCCTTCCTTTTGAGCTTCACTGGGAAAGCTCAGAGCAGAGTTCCCAAAATGAGTCAGCACAAAAAGAAATATGAACAACTGAGATGTATTCTGATTGCGGAGGGAAAGGAACGAAAAGCAATCTGGGCTTTGCTGACGGCAGTTTTAATCACTCATCTTCAACAGCTCCGCTTTCTCTTGAATAACATGTCGCCTTTAAGTGCACATGCAGTCAAGACCCATGCCGGGCAGGTGAAAGCAAACAGTGACTAGGAAGCTACAGGAAGCTCCTAGGGACACTTCCTGCTGCACTCTATAGCTTATCCCCTGGGAGACAGCAAAGAGGGGCGTCTACCTTGGCTGCTGTCCTCCTCCGTGCTGCTGAAATCATCCTCATAGTAGGTGTTTGAGTCAGTAGAGGCGCTGGCATCGCTGCTCATAGAGCCCTTCCTCTGACGCTGCAGGACACATGCCTAGGAAAATAGCGAGGTTTCTGTAATTGATGATCACAAAAATGAAGCCATCCTACCTCGTCCCATTTGCCACATGAAAAGTTTTCTCCGTGTCTTCTTTTCTCTAAATCCAAGAAGTATTTCTCCTAATAGCTACCTCCAGGACTCTCATAGCCTTATCCTACAGAAGCACTCCAAAACCAGAGATTTGGACAAGAACTGAAAAAGGAATGTTTCCATCGTGTCCTCCATGTTTTTGCTTCAGCATGCCCATTGTCACAAATCACCAAGTAGCCATATGGACCACAGTGCTGATAATCAATAACTAATTCAAATGTTTGAAACCATTTAAGAGTTTTTCTCATCTTCAAAACCATTACCACAAATTATGACTTTATAAAGATCATGGCACACAGTCAGTCTCATTCATTTTGAGGAGGTTATATAAGATCTTCCAAATTATCAATGGCATGACCCCACCCACCTTTCTGTAGGAAGTTGAGAGTAATGTCAACAGCAGGTTTGTCAGTGGGACAGAGTCTATCAGCCGTTGAATCCTCTGTATGGAGGTACTCTGGGCCATAACGCTCAGGACAGCAGGGGGACCATCTGCCTCCCAACCCTGAAGGTAACGACATGAAAAGAGAATTAAGGTCAGGACTTGGCAGGAAATGACCACCTGATCTGATGGCTCAAGGGAGCTTAGCCAGAAGGGGAGCCAACAGTCAATATGCTGGTTCTGAAGACAAGCCCTCACCTTGTGCAGAGCCTCCACTTGCAGGTCTTGAAAGAGAGACGTCAACAGCTTGACGGCATGGTTTGCCAATATTACTGAGAGCACCCCAAATCCCTGATGCCTACACAAAGCAAAAAGGAAACACAAACGTTAACAACTCACAACAAATTACAATTTCAGAAACCACAGATCTTGCCATTCTGAGGTCCTACACCCACTTCAGAATCTATGGACCTTTCTCCAGGGGGAAAAAAAAAATTGCAAAAACACATAAAATTTGCATATAATTTCAGAAGCTCACAACCTCCCTGAAGCCCATCTACACACTGCCTAAGGATCCACAGGCTTCAGTTGAAGAACTTCAGGACTGGAAGAAATTCTTCCAAATCCATGAAATTTTGGAATTTAGACTATCAATTCAAAGCTATTGGGTCATGTGAAGACACTAATATTTAAATGTTGGTTGAATTTTTAAAAAGTCATTCTTTTGAGAAGAAAAGGTTAAAAATCAGCAACTTTTACAAAATATCTGGACACAAACCAAAGAGAATAAAAGCAAAGGTTTACATTAAATCTGAGTAAAACTTTCTCTTTCTGTCCAAACGACCACACAACAAAGGGTTAGTATATCTAATATACAATGAGCTCATGTAAATCAATAAGGACAAATACCAAAGAGAAAACTGGGGCAAAGGATACAGACAGTGTGAAAATGATCACAATCACACTAGTAACCAACGAAATACAAACAAGAGCAATACAGTAGTATCTTTCTCCTCGGATTAGCAAACAGGACCTGGGGAAGAGGCATCTGCACACACGACAGTAGGAATGTGTATCAGAGCAGTTTAGCAAAACATTTCAAATTTTTAAGTAAGTATATCCTTTGTCCTACGAATTACACTTCTAGAAATTTACCCCAAGGGGATAACTGAACAAGTTCACAAAGATTTATGTTTTAGAAGGTTTATCAAAGCACAGCTTATCAAAACAAGAAATTTGGAGCACACTAAGTAAGTGTTCAATAAGTTAATGAGTTAACTATGGTGTATTTATACGGTAGAACACCATCAGTCATTATAAACACAGAATCTATAATCGTATCTATAATCGTATCGTAGACTGCAAACACGTCTACGATATTTTGTAACAGTGATCCTATTTTCATAAACATGTACGTTTAACATATGAGCACAGAAAAATGTCTGGAAGAAAGTTTACCAATTTGGGTGGCAGAATTTCGGGCAATTTTTTTCCTTTCTTATCGTTTGCAACCTACACAACGTATTTGCATTCTTTTAAGTCTCAAGACACTACAGCCATTTTTCAAATGTTTCTGCTACTTCTAAGGATATACCTTTTGGCATTCTCCCATTTCCCTTTACAATACCAAGCATGCAGATGCTCAAAAATCACAAACTACTGTTCTCCCTGGAACATGATTACCTCCCTATTTTGCTTAGTGTCTACTTCCTACCATCCTAATGTCTATTTCAGATTTCAGCTCAGTAACACTTCCTCAGGGAAGCCTGCCTTGATTTCTCTAACCAGGTCAAAAGCCCCTATTATAATACTCTCTAGATACAATCTGACATGTATTTGCATGAATAGCTTCTTGTCTCTTTGGAATGTGTCTATTTTTTTTTTATTCATCAGAGCATTCCAGAACTAACACAGAGCCTGAAATAGAGAAAGTAGTGAATAATTTGCTGAATGAGGTCCAGAATGCGACTTCCTCCTTGAACTCCAGACTCACATACACAAGTGCTTACTCAACATCTCACAGAAAGATCTGCCAGTCCTCCTCTCAAAAGCAGCATGGCCCAGATTAAGTTCAGTTCTTCGACTTCCTGCCATCCAATCTACTCATAAACTGGTGTGCCCTATCTCAGTAAATTACACAACCCAGGTACACATGCCACAAAATTCTGATGTCGTATTTTTCACACTCAACCTCCAAGCCACCAGCAAATCCTGTCAGTTGTACCTTCAGAACATCCCAATATGACCTTTTCTCCCTGCCTTTACTACCACCCACTCCGAGTCCCCTCATCGCTTGTGTGGAGTAAGGCTTGAGTCTCCTAACTGTTCTCTCTCCTCGTCTTACGATCCCGCAGTGTATTCTCCATAGGACAGCTGGGTTCTCCGGTCACTAATAATTCATATCACGTCACTCCCCCCATCACAAACCCTCTAACACCTACAGATTACACTTTGCCCTAGGTGATCTGGCCCTGGCTACCTCTCTGAGAGAATTTTCTACCACTCTCCCTCGACTTCTCTATTCTAGACATACTGACCTTGCTGAGCCTTAAAAATGCCAGTCATACTTCCACCTCAAAACCTGAACAATTCTACCCCAAATATTTGCATGGCTCATCTGTCACTGCACTTCTACACCTTGTTCTCAGAGCCCTTTCCTGACCGTGCTAACTAAAATACTAGCCCCTGACACTCCCTAACTCCTTGTTCTGGCTTATTTTTCTTCACAACACTCATATACGATAATCTATTATGAACTTACTAGTATGTTTGTTCACTGTTGCTCCAGTTAGAAAATAAACTCTATAAAGGCAAGGAGATTGCTTTGATTAGTGCTCTATCCTCAATGGCTGGATAGAGCCTAGTGGTATATGGTAGGGACTGAAAAAAATAAATAAAATCCAGAAATGCCTAGGCTTAGGGCTTCCCTGGTGGCGCAGTGGTTGAGAGCCCGCCTGCAGATGCAGGGGACACGGGTTCGTGCCCCGGTCCGGGAAGATCCCACATGCCACGGAGCGGCTGGGCCCGTGAGCCGTGGCCGCTGAGCCTCCGCGTCCGGAGCCTGTGCTCCAGGAGAGGCCTCAACAGTGGGAGGCCCGCGAACCGCAAAAAAAAAAAAAAAAAAAAAAAAAAAAAA
>NW_020173679.1:1381240-1407389 GCF_003031525.2 Neophocaena asiaeorientalis asiaeorientalis | reverse complement strand
GGAAACCCAAAAAAAAAAAAAAAAAAAAAAGAAAAAATGCCTAGCCTTAGAAAATAAAACCTTGAACAACACAGAAGTCACATCTCTAACTTCTTTCCTGGCAAGCAAGGGTTTCTGTCCAGACTTCATCAAAACAGTAGTAAATGTTTCAGGAAGCAAGCCAGGAGGACCTGACAGAATCCTCACTTTACAGGTTAAACACACAAGTGAGTAACCAACCCCGAGTCAAACAAGCCCATTTTACAAAATAGAAGCATTTTTTTTCTGATTTGAACCTCACAGAAGTCCTAAAATACGTATTACACAGATGTTTTCTCCCTCTTATAGAGAAAGAAACAAGATTGGAGAGAATGAGTGATTTACCCAAAATCATACAGCTATGATGTAGAGATAGTAAACTATGATCATCCTCTTGGTAGTTACATTCAATTGGATGGAGGCAAATTTTTCTGTTGCTGTGGAGATGAGAGGAGTTAACACTAGCTCCCCATCAATATAAAATGGCAGGAAAACAAAACCTGAGCAGCAGTCAAGGGGACACATACCCTTTTCCAGGCCCCAGCTTTGGAGAGCCCACTCCCTCCTTTGTACGAGAAAGGATGTCTCTGACCCGGAGAGCAGCCAGCGGATCTTTCTCTTTCCCCTTATCAGCCAAGGCAGTAGGACTGAGGTTCAATATGAGGAAAAGGCTGTTTAACAAACACCAGGCACCCAGCAATTGGAAGTTCTGATAGTGCTATTGAAAAAGGCACAAAAAATATATATGAACAGAGATCTTACAGGCTACATACCTTACAGACTAGATATAAGATAGGAATATAGCAGAGACTTCTTACCTCACCACCAGCCCGGCGGGAACTGCTGATTGCTTGTCCAATCATGTCATAGATTTCAAGCTGTCCAATATCAAACATACACAAAAATCTGAGCAAGGTGACACAGTTCATTACAAATGCTAAATCCTACCCAAAGCAATTTAGCTTGAAGACACCAATATCCTCAAGCCACTTCCAATGACAGAATTCCATCATACTTTCCTTGACCTTCATAAGATGTTGACTCCATCTTTTCATTCAGCTGACGTCACCTTCTCAGAGGCGACCCCTCCACCCAATCTAAAGCAACACACCCAGCACCACATCAGATCACTTTCTATCACATTTGTTCATCCAATCCACTTATCACTATCTGAAACTGTCTTGTGTCTATCATATGCCTCCACTGCAAGTACACTGACACAGTACAGTAAGCCCTTATATATAATTGCTGATTGAATGACTCATCTTTCACAAAGTCCACTGCCACCACAAAGTTGCAGTGTTTCCTGCAGAGCCAACCAATCTGCCAAATAAACAAGCTAAAGGCCTACCTCTTAGACCTACTACCCAAGGGGAAGGGGTATGGAGAGCACTCCACATCCTTCCCTCTAAAAAGAAAGAAAGCGGAACTGGCCATATTCCCTCATTTGAATAATCAAGGTTCCGTGTCCCCAGAGGCGTAGCTTACACATTTTTGGACAATTGTAGCTGCGTCACTCTCATAGTCGTCTTCTTTGGAGCTCGTGGACCCTGTCCGCACTTGCTGGGCACTACCCACGTGAAGGATGGCCATGCAAGTTGCCACGCTCACACCTGAAAAAGAGATACACACTTGCCAAGAAAGTGACACACAAAAACACAGCCCACCTACAAGCAATTCCATGATTTGATTACTGAAAGTAAATTCCGTAAGGGCAAGACTAAACACAGTGTTACCATACAATCCAACAATCGCACTCCTAGGTATTTACCCAAATGAGCTGAAAACTTCCATCCACACAAAAACCTGTACACAAATATTTATTGTAGCTTTAGTCATAACTGCCAACAAATGGAAGCAATCAAGATGTCCTTTGATAGGTGAATCAATGAACAAGCTGTGGTATATCGATACAAGGAATATTACTCATCAATAAAGAGATGAGCTTCCAAGCCACAAAAAGACATAGAGGACCCTTAAATGCATGCAGCTGGCCCTCCACATCCCCAGTTCCGCATATGGAGATGCAGCTAGTGGAATCGGTGGATGCCGAATCTGCAGATGCTGAGGCTGACTGTACTACACCATTTTATACAAGGGACTTCGAGCATCTGTGGATTTTCGTATCCAGGGGGGGTCCTGAAACCCCCCGCCCCCTGCAAGCAAAAGAAGCCTGTCTGAAAAGGCTACATACTACATAGTTGATTCTAACTATGACATTCTGGAAAAGATAACTGTGGAGACAGTAAAAGATCAGTGGATTCTAGGGACTGGCGTTAAGGGTACGGGAGAAGGACCACTAGTTGGAACACAGGGAATTTGGAGGGCAGTGAAAATATTCTTATGACACAACGATGATGGTTACATGACATTATGCATTTGTCAAAACCCAGAGAACTGTACAACACAAAAAAGGAACCCTAACATAGTAAACTATGGACTTCAGTTAATAATAATGTATCAATATTAGTTCATCAATTACAACAAATGTATCCTATTAATGCAATTGTTAACAAGAAGGGAAACTGTATATAACGGAGAGAGAGTATATGGGAACTCCGTACAAACTGCTCAATTTTTCTGCAAACTTAAAACTGCTTTAAAAATGAAATTATTAATTTTAAAATATTTTTAAAATTTTTAAGATGATGGAAAAAAAACAATCCCACACTTAGTATTTCTCAAAGACATCAAGGCCCAATTCCTTTCTTTAAATCAAATTCCAAGTGACCAACTTTCAAAAACAAACCACATCTGGGCTCTTTAAACAACTAAGAATTTTTAGGCGGGATCCCCGACCAGGGATTGAACAGGCGCCCTCAGCAGTGAGAGTGCAGAGTCCTAACCGCTGGACCGCCAGGGAAGTCCCTTAACAACTAGGAATTTTTTTTTTTTTTGCGTTACGCGGGCCTCTCACTGTTGTGGCCTCTCCCGTTGCGGAGCACAGGCTCCGGACATGCAGGCTCAGCCGCTCCGCGGCATGTGGGATCTTCCTGGACCGGGGCATGAACCCGCGTCCCCGGCATCGGCAGGCAGACTCTCAACCACTGCGCCACCAGGTAAGCCCACAACTAAGAATTTTTAAGGACTCTTTAATCCTGATCAACTAAGTACACTGAGATCCATGTGATATTCAAGAAATTCCCTGAAAATTGAAATTAATAAACCGCAAATTTAAAAATGCAAAAATCAAAGATAGAGAACTAGGAATAAACACTGGAAATGGGCTTGGAGAGAGCGCCTGCTCACACGCTGCCTTAGCTTTCCATTCCCACTGCTGCTGCTCTCGCTCAGGCCCTTCACCTGTCTTGCCCAAATGACCACAAATTCCTCCTAGCAGATCTTCCAGCTGGTACTACTGTTTCAATGTGCTCCTAAAGTATAGCTCAGATCATAGCACACTTCAAAATCTTTAATGGTCTCTACTGTCTACAGGATATGGTCCAAATGACTTAGACTGCATTTCTAAGCCCTCTGTGATTGGGCTGTACTTTCTTTCCAGCTGTCCAACACCCACTAATCACACACACACACACACACACACACACACACACACACACACACACACACACACACACACAATGTTCCCCCAAATTCCAGGATACTCTTGGTCCTGCTTTTGCCTCTGCCTAGGGATAGCCAAACTGAAATCCAACCTGCCCTGCAAGATACATCAACAGAACTCCTTTGTGAATACTGCCTTCCCCAATTGAAAGTACGTTTATCTTTATATTCCTGTTTACACACAGATGTTTATAATAAAGCCATTCAAAGAATGTAGGGAGATGATTAACCTCAGCAATTTCTTGGTGCTCCCAAGGTCAGGTTTCTAAGACTGTTCATATCCTCACTCACAGAACCCAGTAAACGTCGAAAATTGTTATGTCTCCCAAGATATACCAGGACTATGGTATTTAAAACCAAGGATCAGTGATTTGGGTTAAAAAGCCACTGTAACAATAACTTAAAAGAGAGTAAACACCAGTTATCAGGCCCCACTTCCAAGGCAGCATAATCAACAGGAAGGGAGGGGATTTTGCCGCAGCATGAAAAATAACAGTTGTTGCATTTATCAATATAATCAGATACCACCTGTTCTATGAATCCTTCCTCAAATCTGCTCCCATAGCAAGACTCAATTCTCCCTTCTCTGTGTGCCCATAATATTCTATACTTCTCTTATCACCTTTATCATCTCCTGTTTTATATTACACTCTGTGGTCCTATCTATCTTCCATTGCTCGAGTATAGGCTCCTTGAGGGCAGGGATTACATACTGCTCATCTCAATATCCCAAAAGCACTTGGAATTTTGCTTTCAAACAGCAGACACTTAACACGTACACACACTATGAAACCAAATATCCACATAACACAATGGCAGCAGTTGAACAATAAGCAAATTTACAAGATTCCTATTGAGACCTCATTTCATCTAGATGAGATATTTAGATGATCCTTGGGGGAAGGGTCTAAGTAAAGGGGGAGAGAGTACTCAGAAGGATCTCATGGTTTCCAGAAAGTGTAACTGTCCTTGGCTGAGAAAATGAGATCAGATATAACAACTTCTCACCTGCATACAAACAACTTAGGCTGAGGACTGTCACATCTTGCAGACGAGAAGGATTGAGAGGTTCCAACACAGGTAGAGAAAGGGTATCCAATGCCATGGTTACATCAATCACCAGTGAATGAAAACTGGAATATAAGAGAAGATTAACAAAAGTGTCTCTTTGAGTCACTTGCTTCTATAATCTGATAGTTAAAGAAAGTCAGCATGTCATAAAAACTAACCAGTTTCTCTCTTGAGAGCAGCATTAAAACGCAAAGCATATGCACCCTGGGGCACCTTACCCATTACGAACAGCAGTGGCATCTGCTACTGTTGCAGGCATGATGAAGAAGGAATTGGCCAACACTGCATCTTGAAACCGATTGATGTAGCGTAGGAAATAGGGCAGGTTTAAACACACACGCAGTAGCTTCTCTGAGCCACCTGAATTAATGAAAAAGCTCAACCTTACAAACAGGCCTCTGCTGCTTGATTTTCTTCCACTTAAGGAATTTCTGAAAGCAGAGAAACCACCTTTCTGATGATAATTAAGAGTCTCACCAAGCTCCTGAAGACTAGCCACATTCTGAGCTATGAACACATTCTTGGTTTTGATAGCAGAGGCTTGATCTGTAGATGACTGCTCATCATTTTCTCCTTCCGCCTGAAGAGGATCAAAGGATGTGAAAGGCCCATCAAGATACTATCATCTGTTGACTGCTGTTCTCAAGTTCAGAATAGAACCAACCATCCAAACTAAACAGCTGCTCCGCAGATACTCTTCAGACCCCCCAGTTAATGAGGCGGAAAGTCCTCTCTAACGCTGGGGAAAATACAAGTCATTTTTCCAAGAGGAGGGGGAAAATATATAGCTTTAAAATATATATATTCTGTAAGTAGTATAGAGTGATGCCTTTTACAGAAAGGAGTACATGCTCTTTGTCTACTTGCATTGAGAAATGTTGGGAAAATGGCCCTCAAAATAGTAATAACTGTGAACAGAAGGAATTGGGGTGTTACTTATTTTTGGTTTGTATTCTTCAGCTTTGTACCAAAGGCAGGTACATCATTTTATATCACAAATGTAAAATACATTTGTTAGCTATTTTTCCTAGTATTATCATCTTAACAAACCCCACAGGATGAGGCCATTTGGCTGAAGTAACTCACCGGAGTCTGTGGACCTACGGGTGATGATGCTACAGTTCTAGGGTTAAAAACTGACGTCAGCTGGTTCAAAAAATTCATCTGGACCTCCTTCTGCTTCAGCTCTGGGCTTACTGGTGCAGCCAGCTCTTTCTGATCTTCCACTACAAAATATAAAAGCAAGAGAGGGATGAGGGGAGTGCCACTAGAAGGCAAAAGAGGAAATAGCTGGCCAGAGGACTGGCCAAGAAACCAAGTCTGGTGAAGGAACACTCACCATCTGACAGTGTCTTCACTGTTTGTGGCAGCTTGGCCGATTTCATCATTGCTGTAAATGTGATAATTTCAGTTCTGTCTAATCGGCTACAGCCAGTGCACAGGCCCTTGATGAGGAGAATCAAGTGTTTCTGGGAAAAAAAAAAAATTCAAATATGCCTTTTAGAAGAGTCTATTCTTTAGGGACTTTTAGCTG
This sequence comes from Neophocaena asiaeorientalis asiaeorientalis, assembly GCF_003031525.2. NCBI lineage: Eukaryota > Metazoa > Chordata > Mammalia > Artiodactyla > Phocoenidae > Neophocaena > Neophocaena asiaeorientalis. The sequence goes on along the minus strand of NW_020173679.1, from coordinate 1,401,202 downwards.
GCAAAGGGCCAAATTTAGGTTCATACCAAGAACTGCAAATTAGGAAAAACAGTAAAGCAGAGATCACAACCTGATGGTCCTCAGACCATATGTGCTTGCAGGTTTGTCTTACTGTTCTCAGTGTTGTTGTTGTTGTTTTAATTTGAAGTTATGGCCAACTTTTTAAAACATGGAAGATTTAACATACAAATCCCGATTTCCTGTCTCTCTCAATAATTTACAAGACAGAGCAACTCTGCTGCCATTCCTGTAGGGCAACAGTCAGCTGGAGCCAAACAGTGATTGGCCCCTTTATAGCTGGGTCATGCACCCTTCTCAACTAGCATACTTGACTCACTTTATGTCACTTGCCTGGCCCCCACAGGCATATCTTTGCAATCCTTGAAAAAGCCTCTGCAGCCCTCTACACCAGGGGGTGGTAAACCACAGCCCCAGCTCAGCCCACTGCCTATTTCTGTAAATAAAGTTGACTGGACCACAGCTATGCTCATCCATTTACGTATTGTCTGTGGCTGCTTTCACACTACAAAGCCAGAGTTTAAAAGGCAGAGATCAGCTGCAACGGGGACTGGATGGTTGGCAAATTATCTGCTATGTGGCCTATTACAGAAAAAGTTTACCAACCCCTGCTCTATGCCATCCTTTCTCCATCATTCCACTTGTCAGTCACAAGCCTACCACAAAATAAGGGCCAGAAATGGGCCCATCACTCTTACCTGGGACACAGCACAAGCCTCATCTGGATTCTCCAGACGCAGGAGAGAAAACTCAATCAGGACTTTACAGGCTGCTGCCACAGACTGAAGTTGGTTCCGGGGAACTGAGAAAGGAATAAATTTTACTTAACTTCAGACTGCTATAACTCACTTCAGCCTCACAGTCAATAAACCAAATAAGTATTGAGCTCCGTATGTCCAACATTCCCAATATCGTTCTACGAGAATAATTATTCAGAACCAACAACCCTACAGGCAAACAAAGGCATTTTGGCATTGATAAGCATCAACTGCTTCTAATCAATTTATCTTACATTTACTAGAAATTAAGATAATTATAATAGGAAATACATCACAGTAAGTACCAAGCACTTCAAATATATTAACCCACTTAATCCCTAAACCAATTCTGTGGGGTAGATAATATTGTTACCCCCTTCCCTTCTTTTTTTTTTTTTTTTTTAACAGATAAGGAAATTAAACCATAGACAGGTTAAATGACTTGACCAAAGTCATGCAGCTGGAGTTAAATCCAGGAAGTCTGGCTCTAAAGTTCATGCTCTTACCCAGTAGACTACACTACCTCTCCTTTCCCTTTTTGCAACGGGCTTCCTACTCAAAGTTTCTCCAATCTAAAAGTGATTCTTACAGTGGTAGCCAATGCCTATAATAAACAGCACTAGACACCGAAAGATTACTCAGCAACCCTGTAACTTCCTTTCACTTTGCTTGCTTAGCAAACTATTTAAGTAAAATAATTCAAATTCTTCAGAACTATGTGAGTTAGGATTGGAAAAACAAGTGAAAATGCAAAATTTCAGAAGTAGTGGAAAGTAAGGGCTTGGTCACGTTTGGGGGTAGAAAAGTTTAAAAGATGGGGAACTGAAGTTGAAATCCAGTCACACACCAGAGAACACAAAAGGAGAATTTAACTTCTCACCAAAATCGAATAAGGAATAGAGCCTTGGTTAGTGGCTGCTAACCCCAGGTCAGTATCCACCTAACCCCCCAATCCCACCCACCCTGCCCCCCAAAATTAGCACACTAATAACTACATGTGTAAAATCAATAAAATGCTTTTGATTAAAAAGGCAAGGAAGGTTAACTTAATGGTTATGAAATAGATGTCCAAACCAAATAGTTTTTAAATCCCTTGTAGCTGGCCTCGGTAAAGGAACTTCCAGAGCCTTATCATACTGACAGTTGTCTCCGCTCTTGAATGAACAGGTTACAACTAAAATACAGACTTCATTAACAACTTGTTCAGACACCGTAACAAGAGGACACACAACTTCCCTATTCATGAGCCCTTAAAAGGGAATGACAAGAATAGAATACTTACTGAGGCTACAAACTGTTGTGATATAGTGTGTGGAAAGTGCAACAAAAGATGAGTAGAATGGCTCATACTGCTTCTCGTGGTGCAGGATTTCTGATTCACTGCAAAGAAAATAATTCAGCCAACATTTACTTAGTGCTTACTATATGCCAGATACCCTACCCCTTTACAGGCATTACCTGACTTAATCCTTGTAGCAATCCTACTTGGTAGGCAATGTTATCATCCCTACATCCAAGTTGAGAAAGTGAAGCTTAGAGAGTTAAAACTAAGTACCTTGTTCAAGGTATCAGGCTTAGTAAGTGACAAGGGCTAATGAACAGGAAACACTTTCAAACTCACTTAGAATTAAAGAAATACAAGTAAAAACACAACAGGATACCATCTTCTCCTGTATTACTGACTGGCAAAGACAAAGCTAATAATGCCATGAGCTGGTCAAAGGAGGTGGTAAAGCAGGTCACTCAAAATACTGTTAGTGGGAATACAGACTATAGTAACACATTCTGAAGACCAAACAAGGCCAGTCCATAATGCAGTAACTTAAAAAGAATCAACAACTCGAGGGAAGAAATTATCTGATGGGTGATAAAATCCAAAATTCTTTAGGTACCAGAGTCCTCCATCCCCCTCCCCACACCCACAGCATACAGCTAGATCACAACAAAGTGATTACTAACCACATCCCTTATCTTTACCTGAGAAAATGGCCTCTTCAGTGAAAATCTGGAGCCCAACTACATCTAAAAGCTGGATACATTTATGTCATTCTCTTTATCAAGTCAGATGCTAATTGCAACCCATGGAACAAGAAGGCAAAGAAAACACTAAAATGTCTTATTAAATGGAAAGAGGAGAGCAATGTGGCTAAATAGTTTCCTCAGTAAGTTAATTCTCCAGCAAGAACTATCAGCCTAGGAAGGGAAACGTAAACAGAGTCAGGACTCTATCCACTTGCCGAATCAACACAGGAGCCAAAAAGACAAGCTCAACATGTGGAAGGTGCCATCGCGAGTGATGAATCACCTCAAACAACACTTAAGAGTCTGGCACTGCAAACACTTTGCTATTTGGAGATTTATCAAGGATAAACAGGTGTTTATCAAAGATCAGTTCCTTATCTTAGAATATCTCCTTCACCAAGAAAAAATATTTATGGAGCACCTATGATGTGCAAGAACCTCCCTGCCCATCAAGGATCATTTCTCCCTAGTTGTCAGATGGACAAAAAGAAGGAAACAAAAACCTTAAAACATGAAGCAACACTCAGAGCTTCAGGGGCCATCACACAGGTAAGGGTCATATCACATTCAGCAGAGAACTCCCCAACCCGCTGCTTCCACCTCCTACAAACAGCTGTTCCTTCACTCCCATCCTTACACTTAATGCATTCATTGTTCTAAGGTTTCCCCACCCTGTAATTTGATCCATTTTACTAAGTATTTACCTTCTCTGCTTTATTTCAAAGTTTCAGAGCTGCTTACCCCCACGTTTTTCAACTGAACAGGTTTACCAAAACTAAGAGGAAGACTGCCTATCCAAAGAACGAACTTATTCTGCTGCTTTCATTCCCATTCAGATAATAAAATATATCCAAAATATAGGAGTAAACATATTTAATTACCTGGTTCAATGCTGCCCTATTATGATTTAACAAACCCTACTTCCTGCCCTAGAAATACACAACTGCCTTATTCCAATCAAGAACAAAGAATACACTTTGGGGAAAGATGGACATTGGCAATAAAAAAAAATGGAGCAGTCTTGAGGCTCAACTTACGATTTGCTTAGGACAAGTAAGGATAAACCTAGGGAAATTACTTTTAAAAAGACTTAAAGGTGGGGCACTTCCCTGGTGGTCCAGTGGTTAAGACTCCACCCTTCCAATGCAGGGGGCGAGGGTGATCCCTGGTTGGGGAACTGGGATCCTGCATGCCGCACGTTGCGGCCAAAATAAGAAAAAGAAAATATATCGGAGTGCCTTCTTTAAAAAAAAAAAAAAGAGAGAGAGACTTGAAGGGGAGAGTAGGCAGGTGGACATGTGGCCCAAAGGACAATGTTGTTATCTCTTGATTCTAAAGAAACAACTGTGTTTGAGTACCCTGATGAAGATGTGCCGCCACAATCCCTTACCCCACCCTCATTTCCCAAGAACCTGACGGACACCCAGTCACCAAAGGAGGCAAAGAAATGGAAAAATGGAAGAAAGGGCAAGACGTTTGGTAGGAAGGGGAAGAATGCAGAAATTGAAGGCAAATATGACAGGAAGAAAAATAAGGAGATTTCCAGGTAAAAATATCTCTCCTCTAGGCAGTCAAGCTATTTTCCTTAAACGTCTGCTTCGCCTAACAAACTGCAACGAAAGTATCACAGAGCCTCAAACACTGCTGAAAAGACAAGGAATCTGAAGTGGTTTTATTCCATACAAAATAAATGCAATGCAGAGCATAAAGGGAAACAGCAGCTAAGCAGAAGTCCAATTTGGTCAGAGAAGTCCAATTTGACATGCAAGTAAAAAAGAACTGGCCAGGGTCTGGAAATATCTGGGTTTTTCTAGGAAGAGGTGAAAAATCAGATGTAGCAAAATAAAAGACTAAGGATTTACCTTCCTTCTCCCTCTTAGATTACTATTTATATCTTTGTTGTAAACTGTGGAAACTCCACAAAGCCCTTTCCCCTCAACAGAATCATAAACTCCCAAGTATAGAATCTATTATGCTTGTTTCAAGATACTTAGAATCATGAAACAAGCATAACGAATACATTAATGAGTTATATTCATTTAAAAAATATGTTTATTGACCATCTGCTGTGTGTCACAGAGTACTTAATACATGTTAACCAAAGAACTGCAAGTTTTCACATACATCCCTCACACTCTCCACAAACCTGCAGGGGATGTAATACTGAGACAGGGAAACATTACCTCATCTCACAACTAACTATATACCCTTATCATTTGGTGGCTGGCTTTCTTTCTGTCGGTCAGTCACGAACTCGGCTGATGATGGCACAAGTGCACCCCTTTCTCCCTTTAAGAGATTTTTAGAAAATGACTGCATTATCTAGTGGGGATGTTGTAACAGCTTGTAACAGCTTCTGCCTTCCCAAGTAGGCCTCCTCAGCCTAAATTTTATCAAATAGCTGGGAGGCAGGGACTCAAGGAGGCTTATCACTAAGAAAGGCTGGACAGCCTAGGAAGGACTGGCTCAGGGGAAAAGGGCTTTTTTTCTTTTTTTTTAATCTACAAAGACTCAGTCAAATTATTCAATGAGAACCATTCTCACCAACTTATCCTGCACAGAGTTAAGAAAGGAATTCTGGGGACTTCTCCGGTGGTCCAGTGGTAAGACTCTGCGCTCCCAATGCAGGGGGCCCGGGTTAGATCCCTGGTCGGGGAACTAGATCCTGCATGTGGCAACTAAAAAGATCCGGTGCACCGTGCCACAACTAAGACCCGGCACAACCAAATAAATAAATATTTAAAAAAAAAAAAAGGAATTCTGTATTGGGTAGTATATAAGGCTACATTCAGCAATTACAACTTTAAGCAATTAAGCCCACGTATGGCATGTGCTCCGTTAAGCTAGTTCTAGCTTCATTTCTGGTCTAGAAAAGTAATGGTGTTTAAAAGATTTTCAATCTTTACTGCTAAAAGACACGCTATCAATAAGCAGTAGAAATGAAGATGAAGTCCCCTTTAAGTAAACTCGGATATCTTTCTCCTTTAAAAATCTAATGACAGGGGCTTCCCTGGTGGCGCAGTGGTTGGGAGTCCGCCTGCCGATGCAGGGGACGCGGGCTCGTGCCCCGGTCCAGGAAGATCCCACATGCCGCGGAGCGGCTGGGCCCGTGAGCCGTGGCCGCTGAGCCTGCGCGTCCGGAGCCTGTACTCCGCAACGGAAGAGGCCACAACAGTGAGAGGCCCGCGTACAGACAAAAAAAAAAAATCTAATGACACTTTTGAGAGTATGCTTCCCAATTTATCCATGCTACTCCCTCCTTTGTTTCAGTTTGGTTACAAAGTCAAACTTAACAAACAGGGTCCAGGGAATTCCCGGCAGTCCAGTGGTTAGTACTCTGCCAAGAGCCCGGGTTCAATCCCTGGTTGGGGAACTAAGATCCTGCAAGCCTTGTGGTGCAGCCAAAAAAAAAAACAGGGTCTGGATCTAGGAATTATTTCTTCTACCTTTTCTTCAAACCCAAAGGTCAATTCCAACTATAAAAGTATGAAAGAATAGAGGCAGAAAGTAAAATGGCGGAGGAGTCTCTCAGGGCATGTGTCATCGTCCCCAAAGGTCAAAAAAAGGGAGGAATTCAATGGATGAGCAGGGCACCGGATAGGAAGTAAGAGCTGACATGATGGAGCCAGAACATCAAAAAGGAAAAAAAAAAAAAGGGAAGCAGAGAGTAGCAGACTGCAACAGAAAAATAGAAGGTCCCTGGAGGGAAAGAAGAAAAACATGGAAGGCATAACCACAGAAAGAAACACGGGACTGTCTGGGAGAGGCAACCACAGAGGTAACGTAGCAGCCTAGGCACCTAAACCTTTGATTACCTGCAAAGCGAAGCGCGCCACAGCATCTGTACAGTGCTGGCTCTGACCTGGTTCTATACTCAGTGGCCATAACTTGATGTTCAAGAAATAATTCCACAATTCTGACACCTTTTTTTTTTTTTGGAAAAGCAAATAAAACTTTTGAGAAACAGAATATTGATAGCAGGGTATTAATTTTTGTGCTCTAAACCAGGGGTTGGCCTGCAGGTCAAATCCAGCCAGTCACCTATCTCTGTACAGCCCATATTTAAGAATGGTTTTTACATGTGTTTTTATGGCTGGAAAGAAAAAAAATCAAAAGAACATTTTGTGACATGTAAGTATCATACGAAATTCACATTTGTGCCCATAAATAAGATTGTGGAACACAGCCACACCCATTTATTTATGTAATGTGTATGGCTGCTTTCGCCATACAATGGCAGAAATGACTAGTGTGTACACACCGTATGGCCTGCAGGTTAAATTTACTCTGATCCTTTACAGAAAAAATGTGCTGACCTCTGCTCTACACCAAACTGAACACTTGATATGTTTAGTTTTTCTAACTGTAAAGAACTTGTAAGCCAGATATTTCTTCTGGAAATTACAGAACCATGTAACAGCAAACCAATAAACAGTCCCATTTGCAAGAGTCTGAAAATATTTTATTGAGAGAGGGAGGGAGGGAGAGAGAGAAAAAAACTGTTTCTGTGGGAAAATGACCTCTCAGACAATAAGCACAACCTTCAGATCATATTGCTCTCAGAGAGCCTGAAGAGGACACATAACAGGCTTTCCAAAGTTGACTGAGCCACAAAAACCAGAACAGAGACTTCAAGGATCTTGCCTTCCAATAAAAATATGTGTTACTAAACAGCCATCAGTCTGGATTTCTTTTCCAAACCATGAAAAGAGGTCTTATTAGTGTCTATAAACGCAGGCAAACCTTGATTATCTTAGCTATACAGAGTGCAGGAGGGGCCACTATCACTTATTTGGCAAAATTCAAACGTACCTTGACATATTTGGTTTTGGCTCCTTCTACAGGTTGGAGGGAGTTGCTTAACTATTACAGTTTAAAAGGCGTGGGCCCATAATACTGGATGTATGGGCCAGGGTGTCAACAAATGACTTAATTACCTACTCAGCTCATGTCCATAAAAACATAAAAGCAAATGTTCTAAAAAGTGGAACACTGACCATTCTAAGTAACAGGACAAGTGTAATTCGGGAAAAATATCACTAATCCAAATGTTTAAAACAGTTATAAAGAGACTACATAATTTGAGAGCAGTATCTTTGATATTTGTTTACATCTTCCGAAACTTCTTGGCTTAATAATAAGATAGGAAAATCCATCTGTAAAGTTAACTGTGAACTTACCAAACCAAACCATTATCTTATTCTATTTTTTTAAACCTCATCCATAGTATCACAAACCTAACAACAAACACTATAATAGACAATGTATCAAACCATGGGCCTCCCTTGAGTAATAAATAGCAATTTCTAACCTTCTGGATAACATGTAGGTATACTCTTGTTGGCATGAAGCTAAAATGACCCAGTTAGCAATTGCAGAAAGTTGCTGAAGTCAGGTTTGGCTAGAAAAATGAAAATGAGACTAGCTTTAAAGGTAGGTCTACCATTAAACTAATGAAAGACTGCTCTGAGGAAGGTAAGACAGGAAAAGGCAGGCACTGTGATATCACTGGCCTTCTATGTACACAACTCTCACAATCTAAGAATCTCAGAAAGAAAAATTCATGTAACAGCAAACCAATAAACAGTCCCGTTGTTAAGAGTCTAAAGATATTTTATTGAGACAGGGCGAGTAAACGGTTTCAGTGGGAAAATGACCTCTCAGAATAACACTGCAATGTTTTTAATCAAAGACCGTTTCGGTAGCAATATACCGTAAGTGTCACCTGAAAAGAAAGTCATCAATGATAACTAGTGGCTTCAGTCACAGAAACAGCACGTGCCCCCAAGTAATTACAGCACCAGGGAGACAGTTATTAAATTATGTGGTAGATCTTCAATTTAAACCCCGGGCTCCGCTACGGCCCAGGCTAGGGGGAAGAGCGCTGACGAGAAATGCAAACTCATCAGCTCTTTGACCTTAACATAGGGGGCAGCCCTGGGAACATTCCCCTACGAGGTCGATGCATCTCAAAATCACTCCGAAACCAGCCCGGCCACGCCCTCCCGAGAGGGCGTCCTCAAAAGTTTTGCTCGCGAGGGAAATTGAGGCACAGGATTTACGCGGGTTGGCGGAAGAACACCAGACAAGCTTTCCTCTCCCAGGGCCGGGGAGCCCCGAAGCCGGGGCCAGGGCCGCGGTCTCAGAGCCTCAGGAGGTAGCCGGGCAGAGGGTCCAGATCCTCTGGCACGACCTCCCCTCCCCCTCCCGGTTCCCGCCCCACCGGGGACGCCGCCCGGTACCTCTCGATGACTGAGGCCACCAGCTGCGGCAACTCCTTCATCTCGAAGGCGGAATAGGACGCGGATAGCAGGGGCCGCACCGCCACCTCCCAGCCCGGGGTCGTGTCTGCCTCCGTTGCCGGGGCCCCGGGCGTCGGCGCCGCAGCCGCCGCCTCTTCGCCGCCGCTCGTCGCCATCTTCCGTCGTACTAGTGCAGTTCCCTCCGGGGGATTGCCACCGGCCCAGCGCCTCCTCCCGGGAGGGGGCGGAAGTGACGCAATAGGCGCGTCAGACTGCGCGACGCAGTCGCCAGCCAAAATACGCGACGCGCGAGGACAGCCTCCCTCTGCTCTCGCAGGGGGAGCGTGGCGCGGCGTAGGGACGGGGACTAGGAGTTGCGCCTGCGCAGGCCGTAGTCCTTCGGGTGAGGGCGGGAGCGTTAAGCTCCGCGCCAGCGGGCTGGGGAAATGGGAGGTCTGTGGCTTTCGGGCAGTCCGGAGAGGTGAGTTTGGGACTTGGTTTCAGTTGACTAGACCAAGGCAGCGAAGTACACCTGCATCGGCGAATATAATGGCCTCGGCTCAAGAAAGCTAAGGACGAGAAGAGGCCGTCGAAGCCTAATCACGGTCACCTGCTTCACTTCCCTGATGACCCCCCGCCCACTCCCAACAGTTACAGTATAGCGCTTCAGTTTGCAAAACTCTCCTTCTCACACCGCCTCTCGCTATTGGTGTAATCGCCAGTCCTTTCTTCGCGCTGAAATCCCTTTTATGTTTTTTGTTTGTTTTTTGCGGTACGCGGGCCTCTCCCAGTTGTGGTCCTCTCCCGTTGCGGAGCACAGGCTCCGGACGCGCAGGCTCAGCGGCCATGGCTCACGGGCCCAGCCGCTCTGTGGCATGTGGGATCTTCCCGGACCGGGGCACGAACCTGTGTCCCCTGCATCGGCAGGCGGACTCTCAACCACTGCGCCACCAAGGAAGCCCTACTTTTATGTTTTGATTACCATCATTAGTAATGTTACCAGCTCGTGTTTGCATCGCTCTTTGTTATTTGCCAGGTAACGTTCCATTCCCCCCTTTTTCTACTAGCAAAGAAAGAATGTAAACTTTTCATCCGGTAATTTTCTTGTTTCTGCTTATGGGCTTTTCTTTTCCGCCTAGAGAAGTTCCTTTAGCATTTTTTGTAAAGCTGGTCTGATGTGATGGTGCTGAATTCTTTTAGCTTTTGCTTGTCTGTAAAGCTTTTGATTCTCCATCAAATCCGAATCAGTTCAGAATGATAAATATAGTTAACACTGCTCTATGTTATATATGAAAGTTCTTAAGAGAATAAATCCTAAGAGTTCTCATCACAAGGAAAAACATTTTTTCTTTCATTTTGTATCTATATGAGATAATGGATGTCCACTAAACTTATTGTGATAATCCCTTTATGATGATTTTAAGTCAAATCGTTATGCTGTACGCCTTACATTTACCCAGTGCTGTGGGTCTATATCTCAGTAAGACCTGGAGGAAATAAAATAAAATCCTGAAAAAAAGAAAAAAAACATCTGAATGAGAACCTTGCTGGGTAGAGTATGCTTAGTAGTCATAGGTTTTTCTCCTTCATTACTTTTAAGTATTGTGCCACTCCCTTCTGGCCTGCAGAGTTTCTGCTGAAAAATCAGCTGATAGCCTTATGGGAGTTCCCTTGTATGTTATTTGTTTCTTTTAATATTCTCTCTTTATCTTTAATTTTTGCCATTTTGGTTACAGTGTGTTCCTCTGTGGGTTAATCCTGTATGGGACTCTCTGCACTTCTGGACTTGGGTGACTGTTTCCTTTCCCAGGTTAGGGACCTTTTCAGCTATTATCTCTTCAAATATTTTCTCAGGCCCTTTCTCTCTCTCTTCTCCTCCTGGGACCCCTATAATGCAAACATTAGCACACTTGGTGTTGTCCCAAAGGTCTCTTAAACTGTCGTCATTTCTTTTCAGTCTTTTTTCATTTTTCTCTTCAGCAGCAGTGATTTCCACTACTCTGTCTTCCAGCTCACTGATCTGTTCTTCTGCCTCATTTAGTCTACTATTGACTCCTTCCAGTGTATTTTTCATTTCAGTTATTGTATTCTTCAATTCTGTTTGATTGTTCTTTATATTTTATAATTCTTTGTTAAAAACTTCTTTATAGGAACTTCCTTGGAGGCGCAGTGGTTAAGAATCCACCTGCCAACGCATGGGACATGGGTTTGAGCCCTGGTCCAGGAAGATCCCACATGCCACAGAGCAACTAAGCCCGTGCGCCACAACTACTGAGCTTGCGAGCCACAGCTACTGAAGCCCACGCACCTAGAGCCCATGCTCCACAACAAGAGAAGCCACCACAATGAGAAGCCCGCGCACCGCAACGAAGAGTAGCCCCCGCTCAACGCAACTAGAGAAAGCCAGCATGCAGCAACGAAGACCCAACACAACCAAAAATAAATAAATAAATAAAATTGAAAATAATAATAATAAAACTTCTTTATACAGTGGAATACTACTCAGCCATAAAAAAGAATGAAATAATGCCATTTGCAGCAACATGGATGGACCAAGAAATTATCATACTAAGTGAAGGAAGTCAGAAAGAAAGCCAAATACCATATGATATCACTTATATGTGGAATCTAAAATATTACGTAAATGAACTTATCCACAAAGTAGAAACAGACTCACAGACATAGAGAACAGATTTGTGGTTGCCAAGGGAGAGGGTGTATGGGGGAGGGATGGAATTAGCAGATGCAAACTATTATATATAGAATGGATGAACAACAAGGTCTGTATAGCACAGGGAACTATATTCAATATCCTGTAATAAAACATAATGGAAAAGAATTTTTTAATAAAACTCCTTAAAGGCACACATTCCTATAAGACTATCCTAAGAATTATCAATTTCCTGGACTTCTCTAACTTCAATTTAGGAAATATTAACTCTCCGAAACTCCACATCCTAGCCTTCCCTTATTGTCTTGTTTTGCTGAGTGCTACTTATTTAATATTCTTTACAACAATGCTCTTACTATGCGGTATAATGGTGTACTACATCAACTTGAATGAAATGAAAAAAAAAAAACTCTGATTGCTTGCTCTATGCATCCATTCTCCTCCCGAGTTCTTTGATCAAGTTTACAATCATTACTCTGAACGGAAAGAATGTGAACTTTTATCCACAGGATAATGTCTATATTTTTGCCGATAAAAAATGATCTGGATTCCAGATCTAAGAGGGAAAAGCAGTTTGACTTAAAGAAAGGTATGCATGCCTTGAGGGCCCTCCTGTGTGTGAGTTCTCGGAGGATGACTTCAAGCTCCAGGCCCTGTGGCTCACAGTGCACCCAAATCAGAAAATGTCCACAAGGGGCTTCCCTGGTGGCGCAGTGGTTGAGGGTCTGCCTGCCGATGCAGGGGACGCGGGCTCATGCCCCGGTCTGGGAGGATCCCACGTGCCGCGGAGCGGCTGGGCCCGTGAGCCATGGCCGCTGAGCCTGCGCGTCCGGAGCCTGTGCTCCGCAGCGGGCGAGGCCGCGGCAGTGAGGGGCCCAAGTACCGCAAAAAAAAAAATGTTCACAAGAACTGTGAAGACGTTTTGAAAATCCTGAAAGCCCTGAAATTCTCCCTCATGGCTTGGAGGAGCGCCTTTTATTCCCAGTGTAATGCTGATAAATAAATTGGTACCTGGTGTTCAATCTAGACTCTTCGTAAGAAAAGAGCTATTTTACATTAGAAATAAAATTCAGTCAAGTCAAGGCCAGTCTTGGAGGAAAACATGGCTTCAGTGGTAACAGTAGGGATTTTCCTTTAGTGTCTTATATCAGGGGTTAATAAAACAGCAGTCTCCTTAAACATAAAAAGGATGAAAGATGAAAAGGAAAAAAAACCTTTCCGTAACACAGTAACTATCGTCATATTACAAGATACAGAAACAGAACCCTAAGGAGAAGGCTGGAGACCAAGCATTTTATAGTGGCTCTTAGGACATTAATTTTATTTTACTCAAAGGACAAAATTAATCTGCAAAGGTTCTCCTGGAGAGGCTTCAGAAAATAATAAAAGATCAAATGACCCTGCTCTCCTCCATCCCCCTTCATCTGCTGCAGCTGTACGAAAGAGAGTAAAAAAGGTAAATGCAGACTATCACAGGGAGATTTGCACCTATACCTAAACATTTTTTTTTGGTATATTTTAAATATTTCTAGCTTATAGATTTGAAGAATGGATTCTAGGGTAATGACCTTCCATTATAAATACCATATTAATTTCAGTATTGGAGGTTTGTTCTTGTATTGCTACGAAGATTTAGAATGGGGACTTCCCTGGCGGGGCAGTGGTTAAGACTCCGCGCTCCTGATTCAGGGGGCCTGGGTTCGATTCCTGGTCAGGGAACTAGATTCCGCATGCATGCCGCAACTAAGAAGCCCGCGGTCGCAACTAAGACCCGGTGCAACCAAATAGATAAATAAATTTTAATATTTTATTTTATTTATTTATTTTTTTTGCAGTACGCAGGCCTCTCACTGTTGTGGCCTCTCCCGTTGCGGAGCACAGGCTCCAGACGCGCAGGCTCAGCGGCCATGGCTCACGGGCCCAGCCGCTTCACGGCATGTGGGATCTTCCCGGCCCGGGGCACAAACCCATGTTCCCTGCATCGGCAGGCGGACTCTCAACCACTGCGCCACCAGGGGAGCCCGATAAATAAATTTTAAAAATAATAAATAAATATTTAAAAAAGATTTGGAATGGCATCCACATTCTAAATTTAGATAACGAAAGAAACAGGATAAGTAGGGGAGTAAAAAAGACTTCTAGATGAAACATAAGCTTCTAATACTTTGGCCCAGAAAATAAGATAGAAACTAAAAAATGGTAACTTTTATAAATTATTACCTGAGGGACTTAAAATACTAGTTCTCTTCTAAGCCCAAGTGGCTGGGTAAGGAACTAAAATTTTAAAAGAAAGCAAGAAATGATATAGTCACGTTACAGGAAATATAATGAAAGAAAATTAAGCAGCCGTAGCTGAACTGTGTGGTTTAAAGATCAATGTGGTGGATAAAATAGATAAACAAAGATTTACTATATAGCACAGGGAACTATATTCAGTACCTCGTAAAACTATAATGGAAAAGAATCTGAAAAAGTATATATATATGTATATATATACAGGTATAAAAATAACTGAGTCACTTTGCTGTACATCTGAAACATTGTAAATTAACTATACTTCAATTTTAAAAAAACAATGCACGCTGGTTTATGTACTCTATTGCAAAGCTACATTGAGAGATGGGAGGATAAAGCAAATAGGTGGAAAATGTTAACATCTGGGGAATCCGAGTGAAGGGTATCAGAATTCTTAGTACTCTTCTTGTAATCTTTCTCTAAGTCTGAAACTATCAAAATAAAAAGTTAAAAATATTGTAAATACTTTGTGATTAGGAAAACATGGTTAGTATATCATGAGTATAATGACATATGGCAGGCACTTAACAGAAAGAAAATAGTGTACATAAAGTCTAGGAAGAGTGGAATCCAATGGTTATACTGTATGTATTAGCACTATTGGGGCATGAGGAAGGGCTGTCCTGATCAGCAGAAGTGAATATTCTGGTCTCTCTTGCAGATATATATCTGTGATAAAAACCATGCATAGGATATCACACCCCCTATTCTAAGTCCATAATAACCAAGCAAACTTATAATAGCACTTTGACTTATTTTCCAGGCTTTTTCATAGGAGAGAATATATATTTCAACTAGCAGACATAAGTAGTCTATTCCTCTTTGCATTTACAGTCTTCACTGTCATCAATAAGCTGGCATTCTGGTCATCAGTCTTCTAGTCTAGGTTATCTTATCACAGCACATGGGATGTACAATATCACCAAAACTATAAAGAAGTATGATGGACTTATATGAGTGTGCCTTGGATGTGTATTTTTGCTTTCTTAACTTTCATTCTTTCGGATTGCATGTTATAGTCAACAGTACGCTTCAGGGAATTCCCTGGTGGTCCAGTGGTTAGGACTCCACGCTTCCGTTGCAGGGGGCACAGGTTCAATCCCTGGTTGGGGAACTGAGATCCCACAAGCCGCGCAGCATGGCCCAAAAATAAAAAAAAAAAGTGAGCTTCAATATGAGTCTGTGGTTATTTAATTTAATTAATTAATTTATTTTTTTGCTGTACGCTGGCTTCTCACTGTGGCGGCCTCTTCCGTTGCAGAGCACAGGCTCCAGACGCGCAGGCTCAGCGGCCATGGCTCACGGGCCCAGCCGCTCCACGGCACGTGGGATCTTCCCGGACCGGGGCACGAACCCGCGTCCCCTGCATCGGCAGGCGGACCCTCAACCACTGCGCCATCAGGGAAGACCTCTGTGGTTATTTTATAAAGACACCTTCATAAATGAGCTCAGTCTCTCCCGGAATAGGCACATTCCCAGTATCAGCCATCAGAAATTTAGATAAGCCTCAGGACTGGTGGGAAAATGGCTTCTTGGTTGAAGGTCAGTCTCAACTGACATCACACCCAAACTCCTAAAAAGATGAGGAGGTGGGTGTACACATTCTTTTTGTTATTATAAACCCTTACTGGAAGGATGGTCTAAATAATACAGGAGAGACTTAACTAAAAGAGTGTTCAACTGATCTCATAAAAGTTCCTAATGGTGGGACTGGTGGCGCAGTAGTTAAGAATCCGCCTGCCAATGCAAGGGACACGGGTTCGAGCCCTGATCCGGGAAGATCCCACATGCCGTGAAGCAACGAAGCCCGTGCGCCACAACTACTGAGCATGCACGCTAGAGCCCATGAGCCACAATTGCTGAGCCCGTGCGCCACAACTACTGAGCCTGCATGCTAGAGCCCATGAGCCACAACTGCTGAGCCCATGTGCCACAACTACTGAAGCCTGCGTGCCTAGAGCCCGTGTTCCGCAACAAGAGAAGCCACCACAATGAGAAGCCCGCCCACCGCAACAGAGTATCCCCTGCTCACAGCAACTAGAGAAAGCCCGTGCACAGCAACAAAGACCCAAAGCAGCCAAAAAAATAAACAAATAAAATAAATTTATTAAAAAAATAAATCCCTAATGGAATAACACTTAAGAATTTCAGAGAAAAGACAGTCTCTTCAGTAAGTGGTGCTATGAAAACTGGACAGCTACAGGTAAACGAATGAAATTAGAACACTCCCTAACACCATACACAAAAATAAACTTAAAATGGATTAAAGACCTAAATATAAGGCTGGATACTATAAAACTCTTAGAGGAAAACATAGGCAGAACGCTGTGACAGAAATCACAGCAAGATGTTTTTTCAATACACCTCCTAGAGTAATGAAAATTAAAACAAAATAAACAAATGGGACCTAATTAAACTTAAAAGGTTTTGCGCAGCAAAGGAAAACAAACAAAATGAAAAGACAGCCCTCAGAATGGGAGAAAATATTTGGAAACGAAGCAACCGACAAGGGATTAATCTCCAAAATATACAAAGAGCTCACGCAGCTCAATATCAGAAAAACAAACAACCCAATCAAAAAATGGGCAGAACAGAATTCCCTGGCAGTTCAGTGGTTAGGGCTACATGCTTTCACTGCTAAGTTTGCGGGTTCAATCCCTAGTTGGGGAACTAAGATCTGGCAAGCCACGGGGCAAGCACAACCAAAAACAAACAAACAAAAAAAAACAATGGGCAAAAAAACAAACAAACAAAAAGACAATGGGCTGAAGATCTAAATAGACATTTCTCCAAAGAAGACGTGTGGATGGCCAAAAAGCACATGAAAAGATGCTCAACATCACTAATTATTAGAGAAATGCAAATCAAAAATACAATGAGGTATCACCTCACACTGGTCAGAATGGCCATCATCAAAAAACTACAAACAATAAATGCTGGAGAGGGTGTGGAGAAAAGGGAACCCTCCTATACTGTTGCTGGGAATGTAAATTGGTACAGCCACTATGGAGAACAGTATGGCACTTCCTTAAAAACTAAAAATAGAGCTACCATATGATCCAGCAATCCCACTCCTGGGCATACATCCGGAGAAAACCATAATTCGAAAAGATACATGCACCCCAATGTTCATTGCAGCACTATGTACAATAGCCAGGACATGGAAGCAACCTAAATGTCCATCAACAGAGGAATGGATAAAGAAGATATGGTACATATATACAATGGAATATTACCCAGCCATGAAAAAGAACAAAATAATGCCATTTGCAGCAACATGGATGGACCTAGAGATCGTCATACTGAGTGAAGTAAGTCAGAGAAAGACAAATATCATATGATATCATTTATATGTGGAATCTAAAAGAAAAGGTACAAGTGGACTTATTTACAAAACAGAAATAGAGACACAGATGTAGAAAACAAACTTACAGTTACCAGGAAGTAAGGGGGGGGGGGGCGGGGGGGGGTAAACTGGGAGATTGGGATTGACATATATACACTAATATATGTAAAATAAATTACTGATAAGGACCTACTGTATAACACAGGGAACTCTACTCAGTACTCTGTAATGGCCTATATGGGAAAAGAATCTAAAAAAGAGTGGAGATATATATATATGTACAACTGATTCACTTTGCTGTACACCTGATACTAACATGACATTGTAAATCAACTATACTCCAATAAAAATTAAAAAAAAGAATTTCAACCCTGTGGCCACTAAAAAAAGGGTGTGGGAGATCTATATTCCTAATATGGAAAGCTCTCCATGATATGTGACATGATAAAATCAAGTTGCAGAACATTATGTGGTCTGGAGAGATGCAAAACAAATTGTTCAGTGGTTACCTCTGGGAAATAGAGGGCTGGGGAAGGTTTTGAAGGGGAGACTCGCCTTAATTTCTCTGGCATTGTTTAATTTTTTTTAATTTCTATAATCTTTTAAAATAAAGAATTTAGCAGCAAAAATGGAAGCAGTTCATGCATACAAAGTACCAGTATCTCCATTATTGAAAGGTAGATGGTACTTCTCAGTTTACATTTTACAAAAATAAAAGTGCACAATGTTGTCTACCTTGTTTTAATTATGGAATAATTGTCAATTTTTGAATGTTAAGGCAGTTGTTATAAAGAATAGTGTTTTCCAAAACCTATTTGGACTTTGAGTCTGAGTAATCAGTTTTTTTTGTTTGTTTATATAAGTACATATAAATATAATACCAAAAATATACCTTTCCTTTTTAAAATGGAAATTACGGTACCACGGAGCTCATTTCCCATATTGATCTTATGAGCATTTCTTTTAAGTAGCAAAGCAGGGTTTGTCAGAGCTCCAGGCACACCAGGGAAAGGTGGGTAGGACTATCTCTTGGCATTTCAGTCAATATAAAAATTCCTTACTAAGTCACCAAAGGCACTGTAGAAACTTAAGAAACTAGGAACAAATGTCCTAAGGCTTCTACGAAGAAGGTATAACCATTTGGGGAACTATTTGTCAAGTAGCAGCTTCATGTTTAAGATTGTGGAGAATTGAGAAAACAGTCTGACAATCCCTGGGAGACACAAAATGATTGAAATAATAAAATGCTAGGATACATCATTCAGGAAATTGTGTGGTTAGTAGCCAGCAAACTCGGAGGTCCTTGGTAGCCAAAATCAACAGGGAAGGCTTTATGGAGTTTAGATTTCAGACAAACCAGATTTTGAGAAGGGAAGAAAGCATTCCAAGTAAAGAATATAGAGAAAGATAGATTCATGACTTTAAAACAAAATTTTAAATGAACAGAAATCTGTAAATAAGTCTTGGGATAATCCTGATAATTGTAGTTTATGTAATACACTCTTACCAGAAAAGGCAATTTATAAAGGAAATGAAATTACGAATCTGAAATTTCCGAGCTGAAAGACCTTACAGACCATGTAATCTATGCCCTCACACAAATGGTAAAACACACTCAGAGAGGTTAGGTGACTTGCATTGAAGTCTCTAGTACATATGTTAGGACTTGAGTATTTTTTTCTGTCATACTTTGTTCCAGAAAGGATTTAGGGAATCTCTACAAATACATGATGTTTAAGATGCATCAGTTGAAAAAACAAGTAGCAGAATTAAATAGCATGATGCCGTTAAGAAAGAGTATGTAAAAAAAAAAAAAGAAAGAGTATGTATAGGGAATTCCCTGGAAGTCCAATGGTTAGGACTCTGGGCTTTCACTGCCATGGCCCGGGTTCAATCCCTGGTCAGGGAACTAAGATCACGCAAGCCATGTGGCACGACCAAAAAATAAAAATTAAAAGAAAAAAAGAGAGAGTATGTATACAAGAACATTAAACTTGGACTATCAGTGACCTTATGGGTAATCAATATTAAAGAACTAGTCCATATTAATTTTTGAATTTTAACTTTTTTTAGCACAGGCTCCGGACGCGCAGGCTCAGCGGCCATGGCTGACAGGCCCAGCCGCTCCACGGCATATGGGATCTTCCCGGACCGGGGCACGAACCCGTGTCCCCTGCATCCGCAGGCGGACTCTCAACCACTGCGCCACCAGGGAAGCCCTACATGTTCTATTTAAAATCAAGGAAAAGAAGATTTTTTAAAGTGACTTAAGAGATAAACTACTCCTGATACCAAGACAAGAGGGAAATTTCTATTTGGTGCTCTACATAATATGATAAACAATGTCCTTAACAGAATAAATGCAGCACCAAGTTCTAAAATCCATTCCGAAGGATAGGCTATGACAAAACACTGTCCCCTCAAATTCAACCTAGATGCACAGCTAGTTCTCTGCTGGTCCGGCTTCATCTAGGGATTGACTTGAGAGAAGCTGGAAGAAAAGATGGAATATATATAAAACCGTATTGAGTGCACACTAGCCTCCTCACCGAATTTCTTTGCTGGGAGAAGGGGAGCAGGTATCACCACTTTTTTTTTTTTTTTTGTTTG
>NW_020173679.1:1376010-1381163 GCF_003031525.2 Neophocaena asiaeorientalis asiaeorientalis | reverse complement strand
TTTTTTTGCGGGACGTGGGCCTCTCACTACTGTGGCCTCTCCCGCTGCGGAGCACAGGCTCCGGACGCGCAGGCCCAGCCGCCATGGCTCACGAGCCCAGCCGCTCCGCGGCACGCGGGATCTTCCCAGACCGGGGCACGAACCCACGTCCCCTGCATCAGCAGGCGGACTCCCAACCACTGCGCCACCAGGGAAGCCCGGTATCACCACTTTTAAAGTGGTGTTAAATCAATAGGTTATAATTTTAAGAGGATCAGTGGGGCATAACACATTATTTTTTTAAACCCCTCTTCCAAAAAAATTATCAAAATTTAAAAAGGCCCTTACTGATCCCGGACATTCTAACCACAATTCTGGATTTAATTCACGCACGTTCCCCAATCACTGATTACCGTCCAGAGTCAAACGCTAAGGAGAAATTATAGCAATAGCCACAGAGCATTCTACATTATTCCCAACAGGGACTGAGAATCATTAAATACCATTCAGTGGCAAAATTTTACACCAAAAGATCTTGTATGCTAATCAAACTAATAAAAAAAGACATAAAAAATACTGAAGAACTTACTTCTCTAAGTGAAACACTCCAGGAGGCGCCCAAATTAACCTATTTTATGAAGGCAGGGGAAAACACATGGCTCTAGGGATACACCCAGCAGAAGAGGAGGACAAGAAAACACATCAGACAGGAATTCCTGGCAGTCCAGTGGTTAGGACTTCTCGCTTCCACTGCAGGCGGCACGGCCAAGAAAAAGAAAAAAAAAAAAAGGCCAAAAAAAGAAGGAAAGAAAACACATCAGACATCTGAGAGGAAGCAGTTTCAAAGGCCATGGGTAGAGGCTGAGCATAGCTGGTCAGAAGCAAGTGCTGCTTTGAGATTAAGAAAGGTTGAGAACTTAGAAGACTTAGATTTGACCATGCCGTTAGCATTAGCTATTTTAACTGCCTGCTTTGAGGTAACTTTCAGTAAAATAGTTACGATTAAAGCTGAAATAGAGGGAATTTTATGAAAAGGCAGATAACTTCCCCCCCATCAGGTTGTCCTTTCAGATTCTGGCACGTACATGGGTAAATGAAAACTAGAATCTAGCAGACTTATTGGGCCGTGTAAGCAGAGCAGGCAGCAAGGTAATAGTTAATGATGCATCTTGCACACATTTATTTAGGACAGGCAAAATTCCAGCCAGGCTTTCTCAAAACCAGGGCAGAATTTTTTTAAGTTGTACTTATTCCCATCTCTCAGATCACTTTAAACAAAATACGTATGCCTTGAGTCAGGATGAATAGATGCCTATTTTTTCTGGAGATACTCAGATGTTCATTCATTAAAATCAATTTCACAGTTTTATTTTAAAGTAAAATTATTCTCACTTCTCTTCCTTCTCTACCATCAGCATATGACCACAGAAAGAGTTTTGTTTTTTAAATAACACAACTCTTACATGATTAAATTGGCACGTTTCCCAATTAAAAAAAAACACTGCACTCACTCCATTTCCGCACAGCTTTCTGTCCCCCTCCAATGCAGAAGTAGCCTCAATATGATGGTCCAAAGCCACAAAAAAGGACTCGAACAATGTCGTTCGTCATTCACTTTATTCAAACACTTAAACAAACGCATCTCTCTCCCAACAGGGCTCTCTGTACATTTCATTCTTCACGGTAAAGAAAAACGCCATCATTCCCCAAATCCATGAACAAGGGAAAATTTTTAGGACATCTTTAGTTTGTAGCAGAGACAACAGCCCAGCCAATCAACAATGCTACCCACAGAGGCCAGTTTCCTACCCCTACCCTTTTCTCTCTTCTTTTTTTAAAGATAAGATTTAAAATCTGCTCATTTTAAGAGAAGTATAGTAATCCCCACAATTTATAACTAAAAATAATGAGGTTCTTAAAAAAGAACAACTTTCTCTATCTAGGTTCTAAGATGACTAGACCAGCTTGTGGGTGAAATGAGAGATTATGAGGGACTGTGAAACAGGCAGATTTGCCTTCCTCCCTTGAAATCTCTTCAAGGTTCAGACAATTCAGTAGTATTGAAAAGGCCTCAGCTCCGACATATCTGAGGCGAAAAGCTTGGATGACGATGACCAACAAACCAAGGCAGTATTACGCACCTGGCTTTCAATAAACTGAATCTAAGACTGGGTGGCCAATTGATGAATGGGAGCATGAAACGAGAGGCAAGTTTCGACACACACATAGACTCCTCGACCCAAAGTTACTTTGGAGGGAAGCCATGAGAGGCTGCATCAGTCCTCAAACTTCAGCTAAGGATGGCTCTTCTTTCTCCCCAGTGTAAAACAGCAAATGCACCTGTAAGGTGGAGTTGTCAATAAGAGTTCCCTCCTGACTTTGAAGCAAGGAGCAGGGGAACAATCAGAAGGCCTTCCAGATACACCCGGGAAACAGAAGGCAAACCAACATCAATTTAAACAGGCCTCACTAAAGAGAAAAATCTGTTGGAGGTCTTAAAAAAAACACAACATTCATGGATGGGCACAGAAGGGAAACGGCGATGGCCTTGGGACTCCGGGGGAAAGTCCAGCAAGATGCTTTGAGATCTCGGCTCAGAGAGTGAGTTCAGCCTCCATCCACCACCAATGACTCGGCATCAGACGTATCCCAAAAGGAGTCGCCACGAGAGCCCATCTTCTTCCAAAGAGCTCTTAACTGAGAGGAGTGTCCGACACACATCCTCCTCTGACCTGTCAAACTGCAGCTGCAGCTTCTTGTCTGACCCTCACTCCCCTTGGCTCTCTGCTCTCCGGCGGTGGGTCTCAGGTCTTTACCGCCAGGCACGATTCAGGAGTTTCACCTGTGCCAGTCTCTTAGTGATCATAGTGGCAAAGACCAGACCAAAGAGGACGCTGCTGATTAGCACATAGTCATAGTCGTCCTTCAGGACATCAAACTGTTTGGATGGGTAGACTCGAGTCTGGTAAATGTCCAAACCGTAGGCCACAACCTGGAAGGCAGAGGGAATGAGAAATCCGTAAGAAAGGCACCAGTGATCCGCCACAACCACAAACTCTGGTCACAAAGGAAACAGACTCCTCAGCTGTTTTCCCAAGGGTGAAAGGAAGAACAGGTGTCGCACAGGGTGGCTGTGGACAAGGTGGCACAGGCTGGGCTGGGGCTCTACTCACCAAACAAGTGGACTCCAGGCCCGAGGGAGCTGTATAGATACCTCGCATTCGAGAAACTGTCTGGTTATAGTTGATGAACCGCTCTGCGTGGATCTGTACGTCTGGAGAATACGGGATCAGGTTCTCCTCTCTGCAAAACATCAACCAGGACCGGCATTCAAAACTGCTGTAAGGGGATCTCCTGGCTGCCCTGAGCCCTGGGAGGTTTCCAGGCCACGTATCAGCCACATATCTTCTTCCAAGGTCTATGTGCATCAGGGAATGTTAGGAAGGGCTGCAACAAAGAAAGCTGTATGGAGAGTAAGACAGATCTGGACTCCTACCTTGTTCTGAATCTAAAAAAAATGAAACCACAGACGACCAGTATTTCACATTAGAGGAAGAAAGGGCCATTTTAAAACCAAAACATCGAGCCACTAGGCCAGTTCCTGCTCTTCACTCCAGAGTGCCTCAGTCCACCAGCTTTAACCTCCGCCCGCTCCAAACCGTCCTCCCTTCGCTGCATGCAAAGACACATCTACTGCCTCCTCACCCTGCCCACAGCTCCTCACACCCCTCAGGGAAGAGAGTTCGGGATGGAGGCAAGAAAATACGCAGAGATGATGGCTGGAAACACAAAAATGAAAACTAGGACTTCCCTGGTGGTGCAGTGGTTAAGAACCCGCCTGCCAATGCAGGGGACACGGGTTCGAGCCCTGGTCCAGGAAGATCCCACATGCCGTGGAGCAACTAAGCCCGTGTGCCACAACTGCTGAGCCTGTGCTCTAGAGCCCGCGCGCCTAGAGCCTGTGCTCCGCAACAAGAGAAGCCCACACACCGTAATGAAGAGTAACCCCTGCTCACCGCAACTAGAGAAAGCTCACGCGCAGCAACAAAGACCCAATGCAGCCAAAAAAAAAAAAAAAAAGAAAGAAAAGAAAACTAACACCGACAGCAGTTGGCTTCCCATGTGACCCAGGCCCCAGCACCTCCCTCACCTCATTTCCCAGTGTCCCCACCATTGGCTGCTCCAGCCACAGTGGCCTCCAGCCCTCCCTGTAACTTACCAGACATGATCTCAGGGCACTTGTGACAGCTGTTCCCTCTGCCTAGAACATTCTCCTTCGACATCCACAAGGCCAGCTTCTCACCTCCTTCAAGTCTTTTCTCAAAAGTCACCTTTTCTGAGGGGCTTTCCCAGGCCACCCTCTCAAGTTGCACCCCTCCACATCCTTCCTAGACCCCACCCCTTCTTAGTTTTTTTCTCCTTGCCATTTACAAGCACCCTAACACAGAATTATTTCACTTGTTTATCTTATTTATTATCCACCTCGTCGCCCCCACCGGAATGCAAGCTCCATGAGGGCAGATGTGTTCACTGCCACATCCCCAGCGGGGCGGGACAGTGCACAGCAGACCAAGGACCAAATGTAATCAAGATGCTAAGTTCCTTAAGGTCACAGCCTTCAGCACTACCCACAAGGGCCTCACCTGCTCTGTTCCGTTGGGATCTCGGGCCGGCGGGG
Source organism: Neophocaena asiaeorientalis asiaeorientalis (assembly GCF_003031525.2). NCBI lineage: Eukaryota > Metazoa > Chordata > Mammalia > Artiodactyla > Phocoenidae > Neophocaena > Neophocaena asiaeorientalis. The sequence goes on along the minus strand of NW_020173679.1, from coordinate 1,376,506 downwards.
ATCCAGCAAGGCCTTAGGAAGGGAAAGAATTGCTCCGGAAGGCAGCCCAACTACATACACAGAAACAAGTCAACAGAAGTGAGTGTTCACACTGACCTGATCCCCAGTTAGGGCTACTTACAAAAACGTCCTTATCACAGAAACTGAAATAGAGTTTAAAACCAAAAAAATGGGTCACTGAGGCTCCCTTAAATGGCCAAAAACAATAATCCAATACACCTGGGTCTGAATGAAGGTTCCCACTTTTGAAGATACTAGTTTCTTCACATGTCATCCTGAGACATCAGAAAATAAAGAGCTAGACTCAAGAACTGGGTAATGATGACAGAGAAGAGCATGGAAGCCCACTTGGATCTCTTCATCCTCCTCCTTTCCTCCAGCAATACCTGCCCCAGCTAAGCAGGTCTCCTCACTGTCAGCCAAACAGGAGCCTATGGTTGGCTGAAGCAGTGACAGTGGTGGGGGATGGGGGTGGGGGGGGGGCAGCGGGAGGACC
>NW_020173679.1:1351988-1375977 GCF_003031525.2 Neophocaena asiaeorientalis asiaeorientalis | reverse complement strand
AGATCCCAGCAGTTTCAGGAATGGTGGGAATTAAACTCAGGAAATTACCAAGCAGTCTGTCTTCCTCATATTTGAGGGTAAAATAGTAATACCAAGTGCCTGTCAAATCTGACAGTCCCAAATGTCTCTGGTAAAATCAACTAGACAGAGAGACCTGTCTAGTTGAGTCCTGAACTTGAACTACCTGAAGATGAGACCCTACACCTTGCCAGTTTCTGCAGCCCATCTGCACAGGCTACCTGTTGGGTATGGTATCAGGGCTCAACTTTCCAAACGAGGTGAAAACAGAACAGAGACATGGAAGTGGTTCGTCAGAAACAAGGACGAGGAGGGATGTGTCAGCTCTTTTATGGAGGGCAAAGCCAGACTAGGGAACTTTTTCCCTAGCCCTCCTCACTGATCCCGGCCCCGTCCTTCCGTGCGGCTGCCTGAAGGGACCCGGTCACTCACTGAGCAGGTGTCGGCTGGTGATGCCCCGCTCGGTGATGGTGGCCTCCATGGCGCTGATGGCGGAGGGGAAGATGTAGGACTGCTGGAGGACCTGGGGCAGCTGCGGGCGGTCCAGGGAGCTGAAGGCCGTGGCGTTGTACTGCTCGGTGCCCTCATAGAGCTCCAGCGCGGTGAACTCGTTGCGCCGGGCCTTGGTGTTCCAGTACTGGTACTGTGGAGAGAAGAGGAGGGGGCTGCTTGGGGCTCAGCTGCTGGTTCGGCTGGAAAGGGGAATGTACATGCAAAGGCACGTCCAGGAAGGAAAGAAACAACCAGCACCCTAGCTTCCTTCCAGCTACCAAGTTTACTAACCTTTCAGAGTAGCTGTACCTAGACTATCCAAGTTCACCACAAGACAAAGGAATTCTCAAGATTCTTAGAAGTCAGAAGAAAAATAGTTAACATCTGAGCGCTTACTACATGTCAGGCATTGTTCTAAACTCAAATAGAGGTGACTTGTTACCCCTATTTCATATATATTGCAACACAGAAAGCTTAAGTAACTAGTTCAAGGTTGTACAGTTAGGAAATGGAAGAACAGGCAGTCTGATTCCTGAGCCCAACCCCCTACCCAGCACCCACTGCTGCCAGCCAGGAGTTCTGAATTCTATGAAAACACAAAGTAGCAACTGGTTTCTGGAACAATAGGCAAGGAAAGGATTTAGGCTGCAGGGAGACCAGCCACATACTCTTACGCTACGTCAGGCCCCTGGGGGTGCCCTGAGTTCACGCGCCACGCCTTACCACCACCCAGTTCTCCGAGTGCACGATGTGGACGGGGCCCTTGGCCTTCCTCTGCACGGAGGAGTGGATGATGCGCCCAGTGACGCCGTCCACAAGGAAGGTGCCGATGAAGGTGCGCTCGTGGTGAACATCTGTGCTCTCTGTCACCACGGCCAGCAGGTTGGGGTTCAGGCTCTGGGGAGACGAAGAGGAAAGCTCCTTCAGAACCACAGCGGCGTATCCTGAGCGGCGGGGAGGCAGGCCCAGAGCTCTCCGGCTGACAGAGGAAGAGGGTTTTCTGGTGGGAAGAGCTTTCTGTTTAGAGGGCCTCATCGCTGCACTTGTTCAGTGTCTGCTGGAGGCCGGGGGCCATGCCAGGGACTTTGCCTCCATCATTTCATTGAATCCCGTAAACAACCCTGCAAATAGCTGTCACTATCCACGTTTCACAGATGAAATGTCTTGAAGTAGTTAAGCAACTTGCTCAAGTCACAGGCAAGCAAACGGTAACTCAAGATACAACCCGGGCCGACCCACTCGGTGATGGAAGGACATGTGTCCAGCAACACGATGACTCTCCACCAGTGCCCTCCTACCACCACACCAATGGATGGGTCTCAGTTCTCATCTGACTTGAGCAACTAGTACCAGGTGACACAGGTGATCACCCCCTTCCTGAGACATCTTCTCTACCTGGCATCCAGGACACCTGTGCCCTGGTTTTTCCTTCTGCCTGTCTCGGCCACTCGTTCTCAGCCCCCTCTGTGGGTCCCTCCTCCACTCCCCAGTCTCTGGACGCTTCTGTCTACACTCGCTCTCATGGTGATCTCACCCAATCTCGTGGCTTTCACACCATCTACAGGTGCTGGCATCGCCTGAGTTTACATATCCAAGCCAGACCTCTCCCTGAACTCCAGACTTGATTAACGGACCACCATATCAGTATCACTTCTTAGGTGTCTCATCTCAAACTTGACATGCCCCAAACTGAACTCCTGTTCTACCCCTGATAAAACCTGCTCCCCACAAGGCCTCCCGAGTGTCAGTGTCTTATACCTGGGACCTCTGAGTCGTGCTTGACTCCTTTCTCTCTAACACAGACACCAACACCCCATCCATCAGCATATCCTATTGGTTCTACCTTCAAAAGTATCCAGAATCTGATTCCATCTCACCTCCTCCAACCAACCCAGCTGAAGCCACCATCACCTCACCTGGATTATCACAGTAGCCTGTCTGCCTGCTCCCCTCCTCGGCCCTCTATAGTCTAGTCTCAGCAAAGCAGGCAAAAAATCTCCACAACAAATATGAATCCAAAAAGCCCTACTCCTGGGAATTCCCTGGCGGTCCAATGGTTAAGACTCTGCGCTTTCACTGCCGAGGGCGCAGGTTCAATCCCTGGTCAGGGAACTAAGATCCCGCAAGCTGCGTGGCGTGGCCAAATTTAAAAAAAAAAAAAGGGAAGTTCAAGAAGCCTAAGTAAGTTACCCAAGATGAACAGCGAGTCTGAACCTGGACCGTCCAACTGGAGGCTTGTGCTCTGCCTCACGCTTAGTGAAGCAGCTGCCCTGTTGAGTTCCTTGGTCGTGTTGCCCTGTTCTATTACGCCTCCTCCTCCAACTCAGTCTCTCCTCTGCCAGAGGCTGTAATTCATGTTCGTCACCACAGTGATTACATTCCCTCATAGGATAGCTCTGCAACCGACTGGTCACCTCTCTGTCTCCCTGCCCTCACCACTAACTAGAGTGTTGGATCACAGAGATGGAGTTTCTGATGGATCGACTAAGGTTTAACCCCAGAAAGGTCTATCTGCACTACCACTAAAAATAACAGCTAACATCTACTGGGTAGTGGCCATACATGCCTGGCACTATGCAAAGCACGAGTGCCTCATGTGATCATCACAACGGTCCCAGGAGAAGGGCATATCATGCCCATTTCACAGACAGTAAATTAAGGCTCAAAGGGATTAAATGACTCACTCAAGGACCCATAGCCACCAAATCCCAGAGCCAGAATTACACCCCGTGCTTCTGTGCGCTACGCCAGACGGCTGGCCGTACCTTGTAGAGCACGCTTCGGTCCCCCATCACTCGGCCCTGTGAGTGAACGTGCTCACTGCTGCGCTTCCCCTTCACCTGGACGATGCGCTGCACCTCCGGGGGAATGGTTAGCTCCCAGCTCAGCTCAGTGGTGAGATCCTGGGGTGGGGCAAAAGAGCCAGCACTGGTCATCAGGAAGGTACCCTTAGACCCGCGACAGCTGTGGCTAGACACGTCCTGCAGTTCAGCTGGGGCCTCTGTGCGGGAGGGAACAGGGATCAGGGCTCCCAGAGCAGCAGCAATACGCATCTAGTCTGGGAAGAAGTTTGGAACTCTCAGTTCAAGTGAGAAAACTAGTAAAGCCCAGTGTGCTTCGGCTGCAAAGAGCAGCCTCCTGGGCAGTGGAGGCACCAGGTGCTTGCCTGGGCTGCCCGAGGGGACCTGGGAGACGGTCCTCTCCAGTGGACATTCATGTCTGACCTCATGCTGTCCCCAGTCTAGGCTCCAGACAGCCCTGCGAGGTGCCTTTGGAAAGCCCCAGGGCCCAGTGGCCAGCCAAGTCATCATATCCATCTGCACCAAGCTGCAGAACAAGGAGCACGTGACTGAGGCCCAACATGGAGCCAAGTTCAAGTTCCCTGGCTGCCAGAAGATCCACATCTCCAAGAAGCGTGGCTTTACTAAGTGTAACAGAGATGAATTTGAAGACTTGGTGGCTGAAAAGCAGCTCCTCCCGGATGACTGTGCGGTCAAACGCACCCCTAATCTGTGGCGCCCTGTACACATGGTGGGCCCTGCACTCACGGGAGCCTTGGAGCTGCCCCTCCTCACTCACGTCACCAATAAACCCTACTTCTTATCAAAAAACGGAAAGATACTAAAGCCAGTGAGAAAGGAGAAGAATATTTAATAGTATCCCATTGTTTACCTGAGTAAGAATAATGCAAAGAAAATTTACCACTTATTACTAAAATCTAAGTTCCCTGTACACTGAGCCAGCAGTGAATTACTAAGCTGGCGGGGACCTCAAAATATTACAGGAGACGTTCTTCACAGTCAAAAGAAACCAATAAAACTGTGTGGTTAAATGCATTATTATACATCCACACTGTGGAATTACACAGAGCCCTGGGGATTGAGGGGGGGGAGTAGTGACTGGAAAGGGGCACAAGGGCTTCCCAGGGCGCTGGTGCTAAGCTGCTTCCTGATGTGACTGCCGTGGACACAAGTGTGCTCCTTTTGTGAAGGGCCACTGAGTATAACCTCGGGATTTTGTGCTTTTCTCAGTATATATTTTAATAAGATATGGGTTTAACAAAATAATGAGGTAGAAGACACATAAAGTGAAAACAACAGATTTCCTATTAGTTAAATATAGGTCAATTCCATTTCAGGTAAGAAAGAATATAAAGCGCATGTCTGTGTGGTCTGGAAGCTGTTTATCCAGCACTATAGACACAGAGGCAAGAGACAGGACAGGGGAAGGCGCGCAGACCACTGAAAGGCATTCCATCCAGGGAGGCAGCTGGCGATGGGCCTGAAAGGGGCCTGTTCACATCTTGCTCCTATATCTCTGTATCGGTTTAATCTTATACTATGAGAATGTATTCATGTGTAAAATTTTTTTGAAATTTAAATGTTTTTGAAATAATACAAATTTTTATTGAGAACATATAAGGCTCCATTACCAAGAACACCTGTAAAAACATTAGAATTCACTAAAACCTTCCCAGAGAGCAAGGTCACCGGTGAGTCCACTGGAGGTCAGAGACTGGAAGACCACCCCTCACATGGCTGACTTCCCATGTGAGCTCCGCCTCCTTTGCCGTCCCCCCACCATCTTTACAATGACACCCACACTCCAGGTCATGTCCTTCTATCCACAAAGAACTGTCTCTTTCAAGGTCCCCTTTTCATCAACTCAGAAGGACGGTGTTTTTTCACCCATAGGGTAAAGAGCACGTTTTCTGGACAGACTATGCTATTTATGCTAAAGATTAGCTGTTACAGAATGTCAGGAAAGGACACTGCATGCATTTTTGAAACAGCAGCAGGTAAAACTTGGATGGCATTTACTGTGTAGCAGGCACTGCTTTATGTGACTTACATGTATTAACTCTCCAACTCCTCACAACAACCCTCTGATATAGTACTATTACCATTTTGTTTTACAGACGAGAAAACAGGATTAGAGAGAAGTCATCTGCCCAAGGACACAAAATGAGTAAGTGATAATAAAACTAGGTTTCCCGCACAAGCAGCCAGGTCCAAGCTCTTAACCTCTATGCTGTGGTGTCCCTCCAAAGGCCTTACAGACAGGTTGGGAGGGCCCTCTGGGGAGTACGCCACAAATTACCCCTCTACACAGCCCTGCTATCGGAGGCAAGGCCAGCCCTCGTGAAGCTCAGAGCTGGACTTCAGAGCCAGTGTGAATCACTGTTTGCAAGCACTGGACTCAAGTGTGTCAGGATCGGAGTAAGTCGATCCCATTTCTAGAAATAAAATTCAAAGCGCACATTCAATCAAGAGTGGATCAATAGGGACTTCCCTGGTGGCGCAGTGGTTAAGAATCCGCCTGTCAATGCAGGGGACAGGGGTTCAAGCCCTGGTCCGGGAAGATCCCACATGCCATGGAGCAACTAAGCCCGTGTGCCACGACTACTGAGCCTGCGCTCTAGAGCCCACGTGCCACAACTACTGAGCCCACGTGCCACAACTACTGAAGCCCACGCCACCTAGAGCCTGTGCTCCGCAACAAGAGAAGCCACCGCAGTGAGAAGTCCGCGCACCGCAACGAAGAGCAGCCGCCGCTTGCCTCAACTTGGGAAAGCCCGCACACAACAACAAAGACCCAACACAGCCAAAAATCAAAAAAAAGAAAAATGAAAGAAAAAAAAAAAGAGTGGATCAATAACACCATCTTCATATAGAAAGTACTATTGTTCAATCACCATTCCTACCTCCCGCCTTTCTAGGAATGGAGAAAACGCCCCTTCTCTCTGCTATAGAAGAGGAATGAGGAATGAAAGCTCCACAGGGGCACTGCTCCTTCCACGGCAGCTAGAACCGCGCCTGCCGTGGAATAGATGAAAATGACTGCCTCTGACACCAGGATTATGCTCTCTAAGTTTACAGCACAATGAATAGCATAATTCACTCCTTAGCCAAATAACGAGGAAACACCTACACCCCTCCCACAAAGGGGTGTGCCAGGACGCCCTCTCCTACCTTTCGAAGTTGATAGCCACACAGCCGTCCCTGTTCCGCGTCCACCAAATAGAAGAAGATGGAAGGGGCGAGCTCATGGAGCTGTCGCAGGACATTCCGAGTGGCCGGGAAAGCTGTGACCTTGAAAACCCCAGAGAAGAGTTAAGGGAAAAGGAATCTGTAAGCACAGTTTCTCCAGACTCATTACTGTTTCCTGTCAAAGAGGGCCTTAAGAAAAAAACAGCAAATCTTTAAAGAATTAAAGTCTATTAAACTCAATCAGGGCTTAAATTGAGTTAAGAGTCCGAGCTTTCACAAGTGCAGAAAGAGCAACTGAGTCGCTTAGAGACACCCTTCAAGCCCAAATGAGTGCTGACGGCAGACGGCTCCCATCTGGGGCCCTCGAGCCACTGTCTGAGCACCCCGCTCCCACACTGATTGGCTGGGCAGTTCTGCAGCCAGTCTGCAGACGCCATACCTTGTACTCATCATCTATCAACAGCAGCACCTTGGCATAGTCTTGATCCATGATGGGGAGAAGCAAAGATTGCAAGATGGGACGCTTCAGCACTGGGGGGGCCACCTGACTCCACTTCCCAAAAATGGGATTGAAGACATAGAGCGAACTCATTCCCGTCTCCTGAAATGGGCAAGCAAATGGTCAGCCTCCAGCAACATGAAAAGAATGCAAATCCTAGGGGTAAACCTGGAACGCTGGGACTTGAGCTCAGCTATGGCAGATTCCCTAGTCTTTGCCCTCCTTGTGGAAAATAAAGTCTTGGCTAAAGGGGAAAGTGTCTGAAGGCTGATGTGTCAAAAGGGTAAAAGTTTAACTGCCCTCTGGGACTTCCCTGGTGGCGCAGTGGTTAAGAATCAGCCTGCCAATGCAGGGGACACGAGTTCGAGCCCTGGTCTGGGAAGATCTCCCATGCCACGGAGCAACAAAGCCCGTGTGCCACACTACTGAGCCTGTGCTCTAGAGCCCGTGTGTCATAACTACTGAAGGCTGTGTGCCTAGAGCCCGAGCCCTGTGACAAGAAAAGCCACTGCAGTGAGAAGCCCGCGCACCGCAACGAAGAGTAGCCCCCGCTCGCCGCAACTGGAGAAAGCCCGTGCAGCAACGAAGACCCAATACAGCCAAAAAAATTAATTAAAAAAAAAAAAAGTTTAATTGCCTCTAGCCCCAAAGCTAAGCAAGAACGGGTCACACTGAGGAATAAACAAAAACGTCAAGGACCAACTCAGCAGCCCCACGGCAGCCATTCCAGAGACTATCTACCAAGTCCCCTCTCTTTTTTTAAAAATTTTTATTGGAGTATAGTTGCTTTACAATATCGTGTTAGTTTCTACTGTACGGCAAAGTGAATCGGCTATACGTATACATACATCCCCTTTTCTGGATTTCCTTCCCATTTAGGTCACCACAGAGCACTGAGCAGAGTTCCCTGTGCTGTACAGTAGGTTCTCATTAGTTATCTATTTTATACATAGTATCAATAGTGTATATATGTCAGTCCCAATCTCCCAATTCATCCCACCTTTCCCCCAAGTCCCCTTTCTGATGATGGCAGAATGAATCTACAAAAAGCCATCTGCTCCCGGGAGTCAGAGACATAAACAGTTTTGTGTCCTGCCCTACAACACCTGGAGAAGAGCAAACAGCCATTCAGGTACCGACAGCCGCCCGTGCCTGGGAAGAAGCGGAGTTGGCTTACTAGGGACCTGGTGATGTCACACCTACCCTACAGTCACTTCCACATGGGCACCGGACGGTCCTCCACTCAGGCAAAAAACTGGAAGAAACAGAGCTCTAAGCCCTGACTCCCTGCCTTTAACTCTCAGAGAATTCCAAAGGCCTAGGAGGAACTTAAGTTACAAAACACCAAAAACCACACCCACGTTGGCTCAGATGAGAGGTAGCGGCCTCACCTTGTCCTTCACCAGGAGAGTGCACTGGGGCGGGTGGGGGAAATGGGCAGTAGTCCTCTGGACCATCAGTTTAAAGGAGGAGTCTGGCTTGACGCTGGGGAGATACTGTTTCCACAGGATGGTGCCAGAGCTGCTCTCAATGCCAAAAAGCTGCAAAATAAATACCTGGCTCACTACCGGAAAGGCAAACCCCAAAACTAGTTCTATCCTTGAAAACTAGAACCGGTGCGATCCCCTTCCAAAGGCTTTTTGTTCCCCACTCCCAAAACCTCAGGAGGTCTGGCTTAAGCCTCTCTCACCTTGCCTGAGGCCGTCACCATCACCATCATTTTCTGCAGGTTGAATTCATCCCTGGCCAGGGTGTCAATGTTGATCTCATTCTTAATCTGACTCCGGGGCTTCCGAGCATCGTAAAACATTTTCCAGAGGTGGGAGGTCCATGCCTGCAGCAGGATGAGCTGGGACGAGAGGCGTTTCAGGAACATGCCCAATAAGCCGTCTGGTGTCAAGGAAAAGGTAACGCAGCTGAGGCTCACTCCCCATCAGACGAGGTGTTTCCAGCGAGGGGGCACCCCCTCTTCCTAAGGAGGGCTCTCTCTCTCTCTCGTGGAGCACTCGAGTCATCCAAACCCCAGGCCACAAGCCCAAGGGCAGTGCTGTGGCTGACGCCAACAGTCTCACCCTTAGACACAGCCATGCAGGAACTCCAAAAACCTACTCACCTGGCTCTCAGCACTTCACCTGCCTGAAATCTTGGAATAGGAGACTAAGAGGGCAGGGATCAGCCATGCAGGATGCAGCCATGCTGTGAATGACTCCACCACAACCCCACATCTAGAACGGCCAGAGGGAGGTTTCCAGGCGCCATGACAAAGCCGGAAGAGGGCGGGGTGTGGGGGTACCAGGGTGCAGGTGTGTGTTGTGTCACGGACAGGCACTTCCATTTCTCGCTGCTTTAGGCCTACGCTGTCAACGGTTTAGTCTGCACCCATCTAACCTATTTCAACCCATTCCCAGGGCTCTCTTTCACTCCACCCCTTCCTCCATCCATGAGGCTACCACCTTCAAGTCTCCTCCAGAGACTAGACTGGTCCCCAGAGCAAGGTAGCATGGTAAAAAGCATGGCCCCTGGAGTCTGGCAGACCTGGATTAAAATCCCAGCTCCACTTCTTACCACCTGGATGACCTGGAGAAATGTACTTAACCTTTTAGCTTCTGGCTCCTCATCTGTAAAATGGCAAGTAATCCACAGGGCTGTTGCCAAGATTAGACCACACGATGTACACACAGGATTTCCCAAGGGGTGGGGTACAGGGTAAGTGCTCACTGAAAAGGAGCGGTGTCTTTGCTTATCCGCTTTTCCATTAACCTCAGCTCAAGGAAGGGAAGTGAGAGGCAAACAGGACGAGTCACAGGCATAGCAGTCCACACACACACGGTATATACCTCATTCATGCAAGTCAGGGAAAATAAATAATTAACCAAAAGCTAGCCGTGTGGGCAGGCAATGAGCAAAAAGGCAGCAGGAAGCAGGTTTTACCTTGAATGGCTGGATCCAGGCAGCGGAAATAAATAGTAAAGTCAAATTAATCCTCGGTTTAAGAAAATCTGCAGTGCCTAGCAGGGTGCCTGGCCCAGAGCAGGTCCTCAGTAAACACCACCTGGCTAGCTAGACGAACGGATGGAGGGAGGAGGGGACAGGACTCAACCAGAGGAGAGTGAACCGAGTTCATCCTGGGTGCTGGGACCATGGCTGGTCTCAGAGGGCACTGGCCTATTACCACAGTAACTGACCAGCCCGGTCATGCTCTCTGGAAAGGTGTGACTGTTGCTTTGGGGACAATGGGTATATAGTACCTGACATGGTGCCTGGCAGATCTTAGGTACCCAAACAAAGATAGCTATTACTACACTAAGTTAAGATTCTTTTTCATCAGGATCTTTCCCTAGAGGGAGTCACAGGTCACTCCTTTCAGATAGAAGAATGGTTACATAAACCATAGGGCCACAAACACACCAGAAACTGGTCACAGAGCTAGTTCAGAACAGACTGGGAAAACAGGTGCATCCAGGAAGCCAGGGACACGCGGGACAGCCTCTCCTGTGGTGCAACTACCAAGCCCAGTCCCAGAGCACCCGCACCGGCAGCCCTGCTTCCCAGACCCCCCAGTTCATACCTGCCTTCTTGCCAAATTCCCCTTCCAGCTCAGCCTGCGCCCCCGTCAGGGGGAGGTCCACCATCTGCAGGCACACCACCTCTGCCAGGGACTCCTCGCGGCTCCACAACACCACCCTCCCTGCTGCAGAAACCAAGGTTACAAAAGTCAGGCCCACCTCCCTCGTCCCCCGAAGGGACTCTTCTCGGTGACTCAGGGACCACCACACCTCTTGTGCCAAAAAGAGAAATGGCAGGGCAAGGGGCCGGAATCAGGAGGTCAAGTGAGGGAAGTTCTGTCTCCCAAGAATGCTAAGGAAATTTTCAAAGGCAGGTGACCTATGGCTCTGGAAAAAAATATTCAGGATACACTCCACTTGAACCTTTCTCAGAAGCCTGTCCACAGCCCCAAATAAAGAGTCTGAATGGAACTCATGGGCAGGCCTAAAAAAAAATGGGTTGATGAGGTCCACTCACCCAGCTGCTGCAGGAAAAGTAGCAGGTGATCCTCTGTCTGTACCAAGGCCCGGTAGCCCACGGAGTCGTCCTTCTTCAGGAAGACCTGGATGTACATCTATAAACCAAACAGTCAAGTCCACTGTAGTCAGCAAGAATCCAGATGCCTCTCAGAGCACCAGACCCCAAGATTCAAAGCATGAGGAGTTGTCCGAAGTCTAGGTCACGGCATTGCTGGATGTCCAAACAATACAGCTTTTACCTGGACTCCAATTAGATATCATGTATTCTTAGGGGCTGACACAGCAACCGTGCTAGGCGCTAGCTCAGGCCCCCTCCATGAAGGAACTTGAGCGCTTCTCGGCCACCACATCATCCATCTTGCACCGATAACACCCCACAAAGCGAGCAGGAGGCCCGGATGAGACTTTCCGTTTTAGAGGCGAAGAAGCCACAGCCCAGAGGCTGAGGAACACCACTGAACGTGTGCAGAGGCAATGTCGGGCAGCGACTCTGGATAGGGTCCTGAATCTCACGAGGCCGTTTCCTCGCTTATAAAATGAGGGCAGTAATAACCACAAGGCTGTTGAGAGGGTTAAATCAAGCAGCGTGTAAGTAAAAAAGCGTAGCGCGGAGCCTGGCGCACCGACGACTTGGCTTAAATGGTACCTGCTTTTACTGTTATTCACAGTCAGTGGCTCACGTAGAACTAGAGCCCACGTCCAGAGAATCCTACTCTGGGACCCATGGCTGTGAAGTGACCCCAACGAAAGAAAGACCCAGGCTGAGAAGCCCACAAGCCCCGACTCACCCGCTCTGGCCGAGTGCCGTTCTGTTCCAGGCTAAAGGTGACTGTGGTGTCGAGCAGCCGCCGACCTGTCTCCATTAAGTAGAGGTTAATGGTGTAGGTCTGGTTGAAGCAAGCCAGCGAGTCCTAGGGTACAGACAGCAAGGGTCAACTATGGGGATCCCCCAAAAGGAAGTCCAAGAATCTGGGCGGGGGGAGCGAACACCCCGGAGAAGGACCCAGGCCAGAAGAGGAAACATACGCAAAGGGACATAAAATAGAAAAGCTAAGTCCTAAGGCAGAAATAAGGTGTCTGAGTAAATTTTAAAAATTGTAACCGCTATACATACTTGCTCCAGAAGGAAGCCAGTACAGTGTAGCAGAGACTTCCCAAAGAGTTAGTAAGACTGTAGGCAGGGAAATCACAACCCCCTTGGGAAACACTGAGGAGATGGAAACCACAGCAGAAACTGGAGACTCTGGCCAGGGTCCCACACTCTGCTTCAGTGCAACTGCTCAGACTACCACTCAGCTCCACCAGCCGGACCCCACAAGACATGGAGAGACGGAGGCCCAGAGGAGAAAGTAGTTAAGAACAGATTCTAGGGATTCTACTCTCTAATCTCCCAACTAAAAAAGATCAAGAGAAACATGGTTTAATTTGCTGAACTTAGCAAAGCCCACTGGAGGCTGAGAACTCAGGAGACCTGCTCACAGCCCTGGCTGCTCCCCCAGCTTCACTGGGGGCCTCCTGTGTCTCTGGTCTGGCACGCTGCCCAATGCCACACCCCACCTGTGGACCAGACTTCTCCGAAAAGCTCCCCGTTGACCCATCTTCAGAACTGCTAGGCTTCTGCTAGGGAAAAGAGAAGGAAAAAAGGAGAAAATTCAGCCAAAGGGTCACTTCCTGGTCACCAAAATGAAGCTTTCACTTCTATGTCTTCTCAGCCCTTGGAAGAAGGCAAATCCCATTTCCCATTTCTGCTCACAAAGCCTACACAACCCTGAACAGTCCCAGATGAACGTGAGGTCGTCCCATTCCTGGGGACAAAGAAGGTGTACAGAAAGCCCTACAGATGAGATGAGATATTATTGCTCAACGGCCTCCTGCCCCCGGGTTCAAACTGCCTAGGTGAATATGCCCAGACTTTTGGTTCTCAGGGCCCCTAGCAAAGATAAGGAAGGAAAACCCCACGTGCTGTTATTCCCAATACTCACCGCCTCATTCCGACAGGTCATGACTGCAGCCACCGTCTTCTCCCCGGTGGTGGCAAAGCTCACTAGGGCAGTCTGGGGATAAAGCAAGGTGTCAACTCCTAAATAGGGCCTGTCCTAGCCAACAGCCTTCTCTAAGTCACCTCCACAGGAAGGACCCTTGGCCTTGGAGTTGAAAATGCTCCCAACTTTGGAGCATAATGGCCTGGGCATTTGAGAGCAGGGGGAGGCCCCACTGCATCCACAGCTGAACACAGCCCTCTCGCCAACCTCCAACACAGGCACAGGTGAATCCTGCATCCCACGCTGCTCTCAGTATCTATAGGGAAGCTCTGATTAACGTGCCCACTCTCCTGTGGACTTAGGAAGGTGCCAGTTCTACTCTAATAATCTTCTGTAATTCTCAGAAAAAAAAAGAAAAAATTCCACTTCTGCTCTAAGCCTAACCCCTCTCAAACCACTCGTGGAAAGATGTCTTCTTGCTTGAGCAAATATCTCCAGATTCAAAGGCAGGGATTTCTAGCATCCATATCTCAGCTAGATCCCCCTGAATCCTAGCGAACCACGCTGCCTCCCGTTACCTGTGGGAAGTTTTTGAGCAGACTCAGGACGCCGTGGTGGTAGTGCAGTAACGCATAGTGGCTTGGAGACAGCTGCAGGAAGAACTGGGCCCGAGTAGGATCCACTGGGTTGGGCTGTGTAGGTAGGACCCGGGGTTGGAAGTCACTTGCAAATTCTAGGTCAAGAGACTGGGAGACAAGAAGAAAAAGGATAAGGGCCAGAGCAGACAAGTCACTGATCGTCCCAGGCTGGTAGCCTCTGCCCCACTTTGCCAGCGAGGGTAACGGGGCCACGGCATGTGGCTCCAGAAGCTCCCATTCAGGTTATCCAAAGAGGAGAGTGGCCCATTTCCTCTCATACCAGTTCATCCAGAGGCCTGACCTCCCAAGGGCTGCCAAGCCTCAGGAAGGAAGCAGTGACACTGGGAGAAAGGCTTTCCAAGCAGCAAAAGCAATGCCTCGCACCAGAGGACGCATCCTCTCACCTGCAGCGGGATCTGCCTCAACTCCCACTCCGTCTCCAGGGCCAAGGTCTGGAGGGACCGTGAGCTCGGGTCAGGGCATACCAAGACAGCCTCATCCACCACACCGCAGGCTCTGGTGAGACTCTGCAGCCAGGGAGTCGACACCCTGACCTGCAGGAAAGACATCAGAACAGGAGGCTCCTGGGGATTTTCACATTTCCCTCTCAGCTCATAAGCTACGTCAGCACTGGATCCCACTGGGGGGCCTAAGCTCAGAGGGTCTTCCTGGTGGGTTCCGAAGGAGTTCTCCCCATCCCACCCAGCCTCCCAAGAGCTCCGAAGCTGGACACAATCAGGATTGGCTTTCTGGTCATTTGAAAAATATACCAGATCCTTTTTAATACTTGACATTTCAGATAAGCATTTCTCTGCTACAGCTGTCATACATGGCTTCCTATTATTACCCTACAGTATTATCTTATAAGATACTTGCAGGCAATGAATAGACATATACAATTTTTTTAGCCACCCCAGGAGAGCACCATGTGCAAATGAGAGGGCTTTAAATAAATGCTTGATGAGCAGAATGCAGCCTCCAAGTGCCCAGAATCAGGGACTATGAATGGCTTTTGCATCCGCCCAGCCGAGTTCCCTGGTCCCCAGAGCAAAGAAGGACTCTATTCCCCTCCACAATTCACGAGGCTCCTCGAGCCAGACCAGACCTGCTGAACAATCTCTCCATCTTCCACGTTAAACTTGACAATGTTCACATGGCTGAAGGGAACAACTCCGAGGGCCCACACTACCCCAGAGCCGTAGGAATACACCATCTGGTAATGGATGCTGTCACTGGGAGAGGGAAGGAAAAGCAGGGAGAAACAGCTTTAGCCACAGGACAGGGGTATCCTCAGGGGTCTTCCGAAACCAGGCCACCAGGATGTCACAAACAGTCCCAAATAGGTTTTGTTTGGCTCACAGCTTTTATTTTTTAATTTGAATTCATTGTCAACATTTAGACCTGAGATTTAACATGTAAGAACAAGATTTCTAGTTTTCTCTTAAAAGGTGAGACATAGTAACACTAGGCCTACTTACATTCCTACAGGGCACCAATCGGCTAAGGCTGCCCCCTCGAGGTAGGCCAGGCACACTGCAGCTCCCCATAATCCCCACAGGGCCTGCTTTGCTCACGATTGCTATACACCGGGCCCCATAGTAAATTTTTTTTTTTTTTGGCTGCATTGGGTCTCCTTTGCTGCGCTAGGTTTTCTCTAGCTGCGGTGAGCGGGGGTTACTCTTCGTTGCGGTGCGCGGGCTTCTCATTGCGGTGGCTTCTCTTGTTGCGGAGCATGGGCTCTAGGCGCGTGGGCTTCAGTAGTTGTGGCTCATGGGCTCTAGAGCACAGGCTCGGCAGTTGTGGCGCACGGGCTTAGCTGCTCCACGGCATGTGGGATCTTCCCGGAGCAGGGCACGAACCCGTGTCCCCCGCATTGGCAGGCACATTCTTAACCAATGTGCCACCAGGGAAGTCCCCCCATAGGAATTTGAGTTTTGGGTCCCTGCCAAAGTGAGTGAGCGAAGGAGCCACTCCCCTTGCTTGACTGGCTCTCATGCCCAGATGGAGAGTTTTCTCCTCACTGCAAAGGAAACTCAAGAGGCAGCCACAGCCTTGGAATTCAGGCCTAGAGCTAGTGAGCCCAACACGCTAGACAGGATGCCAACTTAAGGTAAGCCTGAGTCAAAGCAAACGCTTCAAGCCCCAAGGAGAAAGGTGGGCTTGTAGAGAGCAGGAGGTAGCCGTCACCTGGGGGGAAGGCAGCTTTACCTTTCCGGGAGATGTTCCACCCACTTTAGGTGCCCACTGGATAGGTGATGGAGGGCGAGAGTGGTCTTCTTCAGGACGGCAATGTACCTCACCGACTCCTGCAGCCCTACCAGCCCAAGCGCCTGGAAACTGAGCACAGGGACGGGGTGAGCGCTGCCCAGAGCCTCCTGGGCCTCAGGCTGGACAATCCGGAACACAACCACCATAGCTCGGTAGGTAACGAAACAGGTTTTGGGGTCAAATGCATCTGGATCCTAATCTTGGCTCTGCTTTCCACTAGCTGACTTGCGAGACTGTACTTTCAGCCACTTGGCTGTACTGTTTCCCTGAAACCCGGGGGGCTTGGGGAGCCTGGGGGCTCCCCAAGTACTTACCAAATGAATTACTACCAGAAGATGTATAAGCTAATGCAAGTAAACTCTATAATTTAAACAACTTTAGCAAAGACGTAACAGCAGCTCCAACTGTTCTTCAACATAAAATTAAAACACTAGATGTGTTATATCACATCCTCATACCTACAACATTGCAAAGCTCTTGTGTCATGGTAAGATTAGGAAAAGCAGTCAACACGAGAATGAACACCGCACCCAGCACAGAGCTGTGTATCTGACAGGTGCTCAATAAATGCTGGCTGAGTAAGCACATGTGTCCCATAACCTCAAGAACATTAAAAACTGGGTGTTTGATGCTCTCTGGCTCTTCAGTGGTTTCTTCCCCTGGGAAAAAAGCCAGAAGTCCCAGAGTTGCCATCTATGCAGATCTGTGTTCCAGCAAAGCCTTTAACCAAACCAAGATGAAATTCAGCTTCTTCCCCTCTACCTGCCACTGTCTAAGGTAATCTCCCAGTTCAGGCCCCCGATGTTAGTCTCCCAGGAGCGCATGATCCGGCCTCCATTGGACACAGTGATTGCATCTGGAAGAGAAAAAACCACGTGAGATCATCTCCCAAATTGATGCTCTGTCTGTAGCCTCCTAGGGTCTGTGAGCAGTGGCCTCACCTCTAATGTATAAGTGCAAATAGAAACTATGCCTGTCCTTTCCTGTTGGGAACACCCCTACTCCATTTGCTACCAGACCCTGAACAAAGGAAGGAACCAAGCAAAGACGAGAGGGAGCCGACGCCATCATAGGGACAGAGCAGGATTCTACCTACCCTGTCCACAGAGCAGCATGGCATCCACTGCCCCTTCCGCTGTGCCCTTGTCAACATGGCGCCACACTGAGAGACAGGAGAGTCGACATTACTATGAACCACAGCAAGGCATCCAAGAAGCGAGGCAAGAGAGGACCGAAGACGCCTTCGTTTGCACGGAAGTGCCCAATTTTACTTCAAGGGAGGGAAGGATTACAGCTAACTGGCAATGACCCACTCCCACTCACTGGTTAATGAGGGGAGCGACTATTGTCCCAATCTGAGGTCTCCGCACTTCCCATCCCCACCAGCACCCCATCAAACATATAAAGGGACAATGACAAAATTCACAAAATCCATACGACTCACAAGAAAAGTAGTGACTGTAAATTACATTTCCATGATTTTAATGCCAACAAACATCCATAAAAGCAATATAAGTAATGGGGGAGGGAGGGGCCCATCCAAAACTTTAGTGCGAAACAGAATAATGTGTTTTTTGCAGCAGTATCTTATTTAAGAACAGTCAGGACTTGGGCTGAGGAAATAAACTCAAAGGCCAGTTATAGGAATACATTAAATATTCAAAACCGACAAGACCAAAAAAACAAAAAGAACAAAATAAAACGATCAGGATCCAATAAGAGATGCAACCTTTGGCCAACCTGTCCCCAAGTGGGGAATCAGCCACGTGGCCTTCACAAGCCACAGGGCATCCTGGATCCACTACAGGCAGCCATGCCATCCCCAGCTAGCCCTCTACACAGTTCACTCACAGATCTCCCCAGTTCGAGAATTCAATGCTGCAATCACATTCTTCTCTGTGGCCACAACCAACTTCTTGGATCCAGGGGAAAATTCCAAGGAGGCAAACTTGAGTTTCCCGACATACTGCTGTCTCCTAAAGGAAAGAGCACAGGAAGGGGCCCAAACCATCACTGCACAGAACGCTCTGGAAAAAGACAACTGCACAAATACATGAGGGTATCACCATCATAACTATCTCAGGTTGCATGAGAA
The DNA here is from genome assembly GCF_003031525.2 of Neophocaena asiaeorientalis asiaeorientalis. NCBI lineage: Eukaryota > Metazoa > Chordata > Mammalia > Artiodactyla > Phocoenidae > Neophocaena > Neophocaena asiaeorientalis. The sequence continues at coordinate 1,357,970 of NW_020173679.1, read as the reverse complement.
ATGTTTGTTAACGAAGAGATCTGACCAAAACCAAGATTTCCAGGCAATGGGAAGAAGAAGAGAGAATGTACCCTAATCGATGAGAAATACAACCGTCTTCCTTCTAAATACAAGCACTTGTTTATCTCAAGATAAGGAACACCCAAAAGAGCACCTGGCCTAAATCCCCCTAGAACAAAACTACAGTCCTCTCTGTACCCATTAATAGTGAGACTAGACACTCACATTACACCTGAGAGAAGAGCATACAATCCAACTTTTCCTTCTATTCTCATTTGGAGAAAAATTATGCAAATATTCTTACAAAACTTGATAGATCAGGGTCAGGCCCTGTGTTCTCTGCAGCCTGCTCTAGCCCACGCTATGTTCAGGATCCATCTGACTCATTACTCATCCTTTCCTTGGAATACACCCCATCACTTTCAACACCCTTATCTAAGCATAAAGTGAAAGTACTTAGCTTCCCGAGGCATACTACCAAGTACAGAGGAGGTGTGTTGCATATTGCCGTTCATGAATTACAACCTCTAGCAAATTAAACACCTGACATTTACACTGAATTTCCCTTGTTATGTTGTTTGGTCTAATTTTTTTTTAAAAAGAAGAAACTACACTAGTATAGAGAGACAGGTTTACATGACAATTGACAGTTTCTATCTGTATTTCCACATACTTTAATCTCACTGTCGTCACTAAACACTTTAGGAAGTACATAGGACAAATATTATCACTCCCATTTTACAGGTGAGTAAACCAAAGTCCGTTGAGGTCAACAAATCACTATCAGAACTAGAATGCAAAATTAAGAACTTCTTAGTCTAAATCCCATGCTTTTTAAAAAAATGCTGTTATCTTTTATCTGGACTATAAAAGTAATGCCTGCTTCTTGTAGAAAACATGAAGGTATAAAAAAGAAAACAAAAAATGCCTAAAATACCACCATCCATGAACTTTTTTTCTTCAACCATAAACTTTTCAACATTTTGGTGTATTTCCTTCTGTTTACTTTTCAATTTATAAACTGCATATACCTAGGATTCTGCTAAATTGGAATCACATGCTGTACATATGTATTATATACAGTTAACCCTTGTATAACACAGGTTTGAACTGCGCGAGTCCACTTATACACTGGTTGTTTTCTACAGTAAATACTACAGAACTACACGGTCTGCAGTTGGTTGAATCTGCGGATGTGGAACTGCAGATACAGAGGGCTTACCATAGGTTATGCTCAATTTTTGACCGCAGGGAAGGTCAGCACCCTCGGCCCCTGCGTTGTTCAAGAGTCAGCTGTACATATTATATTGTGAGCATCTGCCCACATCATTAAAAATGTGACTCATGTTGCATTTGTCACACTGTCTTATATCACATAACTTATATATCTGCCCCCCTAGACTGAGCTCCTTTCCATCTCTGTGTCCACAGCACCTAGAATGATTGTTGATCCACAACAGGCACTCAACAAACATGCGAATTAATTTGTCTGATACAGAAAAGACTTCAGCGAGGAGCTGGGCTCGGAAGGATAAAGTGTTCCCTCAATAGTAATTATTGGTAACAAACTGATTGTTCTCAGTGAGCCAGGCACTGTGTTGAATAACTTAAAAGAATTGTCTTATTCATCCTTACAACTACTGAAAGAGGTAATGGACTACTAGTAAACCCATTTTACAGATAAAGAAAACAAGGCACAGAGTGGTTAAGTCATTTTCCCAAGACCGCACAATGCTTAAGTGGCAAACTGACATTCAAGCAAAAGTGAGCCAACTCCATGGCCTTAAGGAAAGGGTGGGTGAGTGAATGAATGAATGACTGAAAAAGCGACTGAATGTGTGAATGAGTGATTGAATGAGAGACTGAATGAAGAGTAAATGAATGAATGAAAGTGAGTGAATGAAAGAAGAGTGAGCGTGTGAGCCAGTGAGTGAGGGCACCTCAAGGCTGATGTGAGTCTTGGGTGGTCCTGTTCTGAGCCCATGCAAGGGTTGGCCTAGAGGGGTGGGGAAAGACGGCGTTCACTGAGGGCTGTCGACGTCTGACACCCAGTAGATAAGAAACCTGACAGTCACAGAAATGGGGCCTGATGGAGGAGAAGAGTGACCTCTGACCAGAACCTCAGGCATGCCCGGATTGGCAGAGCCCGCTTCACGGGCTTCCGACCTGTACAGCCGCACAGGGACTGGCTCAGAAGGACCTCTGTTTAAATTATTAAAACTCTCGGTTTAATGCTCTGCCGTCGCCACCTTAAAACTCTTAACTTTTGAACAAGGGGTCTCACATTTCATTTTCCCCTGGGCCCCGCACGTTATGCAGCCGGCCGTGATGCATGGTAACCACTCCCCATCCTTTTAGAAAGAAGACAAGTACTGGGAAAATATTTCCCGAATAGGTCCCCCACGTACGCACCAATCAAACTTGCCCACTTGGTCTTCGTAGACCGCGGCCGCAGGGATGAGCAGGGCAGCCCAGAGCCAAATTCCGGAAGCCACCGCAGCCGCCGCCGCCGCCGCCATGATGGGAGCCCGGGCTCGGCCCGCCGCCGGCCCGGCATGCACCGGGCCTCAGGCTCCGCCTCCGCGGAACCATAGAGTTGGGAACCGCACGCGGAGCTCTCGGTGGGGCGCCCAGGACTCTGGGATCCCCCGCCCGCGCAGGAAGTCGCTCTGGAGACTCGAGGGAGAGCGCAGGCGGCGGCGGGGCAGGGAGAGGCGGGCCTCAGCGCAGACTGGGTCAGGCACGCGCAAGGGCAGCCCCCGAGGGCCGTCCCGGAGGCCCCAGCGCCACCGAGGTCCTAATAGGCAGCACCGTCTTCCGCCGCACGTGGCTGCAGCGCGATGCCCAAATCCAAGCGCGACAAGAAAGGTGGGCAAAGGGGGTCTTGGGACCCGGTGACGAATTCGCGGGCTGGCTGTCACCTGCGGTAGGGGCTTCCCGGGGGAAGCACGGGGGTGGAGGCTGGAGCCGGGTCTGGTCAGGGAGCGGAGACCGCTTCGCCAGGCCTCCAGAGTTTGTCCAAGGCCGGCTGGTCGGGGAACAGCCTCTGAACACCCAGGCCGCGCCCGATCTCGCCTTGGCCCACCTTTTCCTACCTCAGCCCATCTGTCTTAGTTCTCCGCGCTCCCCCCACCTTGCGGCCTTCCCCTCAACCCAGGTTTATCCCTAAGTATGTACTTGAAGTTGCTTCTGTCTGGCATGCTTGTGCCCCGGTCTTTGTATGGCTGGCTCTTTCTCAGTTGGCAGTTTGTAGGATACCTCCTAAGAGAGTATTCCTGACTGCCTCTACTATGGTGAGTCTCTCTCACTCCGGCTCTCTAGCACATTCACTCAACAAATTAGGGACCTGGCACTCTCTAGGCGTCGAAGGATACAGCAGTTACAACAAGGAAGGCCTAGAGCCCTCATCAAGCTTAATATTTTAGTTATGGGAAGTATATCCTCCCAAGGTACCGAAAATCGAATCAGTAAATTCAGATAGTGGTAAGTCTCGTGGAGTAAGAGAGAAAGAGAAGTTGATGTTCTTTTGTGCAGTGTGGCCGGAGAAGGTCTCTGTTGAGATGACAAATGAGCAGGAACTTGAAGAAAGTAAATAAGCAACCCATGGAGTTACCTGGAAGGGTGGTGGTCCCAGGAGAGGGAACACGAACGGCAAAGGCCCTGAAGCGGGAGCATGTTTGACATGTTCTGGGGCAAGAGGCCAGCGTGGCCAGGGCAGAGTGAGCAGAAAGGAGGGAGAGGGAATTGGGCAGAGTGTGCGGGGCTTGAAAGACCTTTGCAAGGAACTGGCTTTCACACGCAGGTGAAACGGGAGGAGAGAGCTCGAGCAGAGGAATGATGGGGTTCAACTTTACTTTTAAAAAGATCACCCTAACTGCTTTGTTGAGAATAGACAGGGAAGGTGGGGGCAGTGTGCAGGGGTGGAAGCAGCGAGACTAGCAGTAATCCAAGAGAGCATGGTGCTGGCTAGGTCCACAGTTGTAGCAGTGGAAATGTTGGAAAATGGACAACTGTATTTTGTTTGCCCTCCTGTGCTGCACTCGCCCCTGAATGGCGTGATTACCTTTCTAGATGTGTGCTTCGTGAAGAGGGACTGACTGAGTGCCAGGCAGGATGAATAAGAAGCGGCCTCCTCCTAGGACCCAGGGCTTTGCATTTGATGCTCTGTTAAGTGTTTGTGGAATAATTGGGTTCTGTGGAGGGAGCCCTGGTCAGATCTGACAAATGTCAAACCCTTCTGGTTAAGGGGCAGATTGGGCCCCAGCTGTTGTTGGAGAAGAGGTGCTTGTCCTTCCCCAAAGACGCGTTGCTGCATCCATGGGTCCAAACTGCAAGACAGGGTGTAGCAGGGGAGATACAGTCCCCAGCCCAGAGCAGCCACAGATGGTCTCTGTGTACCACAGCAGCACAGGGACACGCCTCAGCCAGCAGCTAGCTCAGCCACTGGCAGGCCCCCAGAGCCTCCACACCTCAGTAGGGAGTTTTCGCTTCACCTCAGGGGAGCTAAGGAATACGTAGTTTGTCTGAGTAACAGGAAAGATGGGAAGGGACCCTCAGGCTCGGGAACAGTAGCGAGCAGGCACTCTGGGGACCCTGGGAGTAGCCTTGCATGCCAGAAGTGGTGTCCACAAAAGCCTTGCTACCTTTTCTCAGATTGGCTTGGTCCAGCTGGGCTACCAAAGTGGGGAAGAAAGAGTCTCCGGGACATCCAGATTTGCCTCTCATCATCTCCCCCTTTTCTTCTTTGTATTAGTCTCCCTCACCAAAACCGCTAAGAAAGGCTTAGAACTGAAACAGAACTTGATAGAAGAGGTAAGAGCGTGTTCTTTTTATTTTTCCAGACCTTGTATTTGGTTTATAAACGTGGGTGTAGGGCTGTTTGTCAGGGAAACATACTGTTTGGGGAAAAAAAAAAAAAAGGTGCTGATCCAGCCCTTTCTCCTCCAGCAGCAGCACCAATAAAAACTCCCATAGTGATGGTTTCCAGCTTGATTGAGCCCTTACTCAGCCCTGCACGGCGCTGATTCACATGTGAAGCACCCCCACGAGGTAGATGCGAGGGGAAGTTATCGCTGTTTTGCGGTCTGGTAACTGAAGCTTGCAGAGATTTGTTAGTCCGCCCGATGTAAAAAGAGCCAGGGAGTTACCAGGTGTGGGTAGATGCACCAAGCCACTGTCTGCACTGCATCAGGCTGCAGGCTGGGTGACGGGAGTTTCCTCCAGCACGAAGATGCCATTTTCCTTGAGACCACTTCATCGTGGCTGCCGCCAACAACGTGGGTGCCGCAGGGCTGATGAGCCGCCTCCCCTGACGACTAAATGACAAGGCTTTACACGTTTCCATATAGCAGGAGACTTCCTAGTGTAGCTAGGTTTCTAGATCGTCAGCAGTTACTGGCCAAAGAGAAGTGGTCAGTTGCAGCGGTGGCCACCGTAAGTCGGAAACCTGGGGAGACGGTGGGCTCTTGACCCGTGGCTCAGCTTCCCCCGCACTTTGCCATCAGGCCTGCTTTGCGTCAGGGCAGCCCCTGTACTTAGTATCCTGGCTTCAGTAGCAGAGGCAAGGAGGAAACAACCAGGTTAGAGGCTCTGAACATCCTCAGTTGTAAGAGACCTGGAGCAGTCTCTTTCCCACCTGAGCCCAGAGTACTGCCCAACCCCTGCTGCCCCTTGGACTCCAGAGCCCCATGTATTGTCCTGCAGCTTCGGAAATGTGTGGACACATACAAGTACCTCTTCGTCTTCTCCGTGGCCAACATGAGGAACAGCAAGCTGAAGGACGTCCGCAGTGCCTGGAAGCACAGCCGGTGAGCGGGCAGTGGGAGAAGGGCCTGAGTGCGGAGGGGCCAGGCTGCTTGCAAAGCACAGGGGCGGTTAGTGACCTCGGTCACAGGAGGCACCTTAATAAGGACAAAGTGCCACGCCCCCATCCCCGCTGAAGGGCGTTTTTTTTTTTTTTTTTTTTTTTTTTTGGCGGGGGCC
>NW_020173679.1:1321411-1351975 GCF_003031525.2 Neophocaena asiaeorientalis asiaeorientalis | reverse complement strand
TTTCTGTACGCGGGCCTCTCACTGTTGTGGCCTCTCCCGTTGCGGAGCACAGGCTCCGGACGCACAGGCTCAGCAGCCATGGCTTACGGGCCCAGCCGCTCCACGGCATGTGGGATCTTCCCAGACCGGGGCACGAACCCGCGTCTCCTGCATCGGCAGGCGGACTCTCAACCACTGTGCCACCAGGGAAGCCCTGAAGGGTGCTTTTTAACTGTTAAAGTTTGTCTCGCCTTGGGGGGGTGGGGGGCGTGTTGAGCAGTGACCTCTCCAGGAGAAGGGGCTCCCTGAACCCTGGGGTCTGGTCCCTTAAGGAACATCCCACCCGTTCTGGTTCAGACCATTAAACAGGCCCCTTCCACATATCCAGACGCACTCACAGTGGGCTGAGACAGAATGTGAGTTTCAGGGTCTGTGCAGGAAAATAATGAGAGGGACGCTGGGCTGGCGACAAAGTGAGCAGGGCTGCGTGGAAGAGTGGAGCCTCTGGCCACACCTTCTGCTACAAAACAGCGTGGGCCTTGGCTCGGGCTCCGGGGACTGAAGCTGGTTTGCACTGAAGTGAGGGCAGGGCGGGGCGCTTCATTCACAGACCCCTCTTTTTCTCTGTAGGATGTTCTTTGGCAAAAACAAAGTGATGATGGTGGCCCTGGGTCGAAGCCCATCTGACGAGTACAAAGACAATCTGCATCAGGTGAGTCTCTGGCCCTCACAGGGAGGGGCCGAGGCCAGGCTGCCTTCTCCGCTGCTGTCACATGATGCGCACTGCAGCCATCTGGCGGCCCGGGGTGGGCTTAAAGCTCGGTTCCCCTTTAACCTCCAGACCCAGAGAGTAGTGCTGCCCCCCTCCAGCTGTGACCAAAAATGTCTCCACGTGTTGCCAGATGAGGGGGCGGGGCCGGCAAAACGGTCCCCAGTTGAGAACCGCTGCTCTAATGTGACCGACCCCACCCCACTTTGGTTCTGTAGGTCAGCAAGAAGTTGAGGGGTGAAGTTGGTCTCCTTTTCACCAATCGCACTAAGGAGGAAGTGAACGAGTAAGTGCCCTGGAGGAGCGGTGAGAAGGGAAAGGTTGGCGAGGTCTCCGGGGAGGGAATAGCCCAGGACTTTGTACAGTAGAGGCACCGAGTAAAACCTGGTTCCTGGTTCCTGGAATCCCGTTACGGAGTCTCTGTTCTCCCGGGCTCGGAGCTCCAGGCTGAGCCGAGGAGGAAGGGCGGTGAGGCGAGGCCCAGGCGGAAACCTGCCCTCCTGCCACTTCTCTTTCCCCTCAGGTGGTTCACGAAATACACGGAGATGGACTACGCTCGAGCTGGGAACAAAGCCACTTTCACCGTGAGCCTGGACCCGGGGCCCCTGGAGCAGTTCCCGCACTCCATGGAGCCACAGCTGAGGCAGCTGGGCCTGCCCACGGCCCTCAAGAAAGGTACAGGGGCGTCCCCAGAGCTGAAAGGTCACAGCCGAGCGGCCGAGAGCGCAGGTTTCCAAGCCAGACAACTCCCCCCTCACCCCCAATTTCTACCGGCCTCCATTTTCTCATGTGAAAACAGGACTAACAGCGCCCGCCTGACAGCTGGGGTGAATGTGGACAGTAAGTTACAGCTAGAATACAGCAGTTACAGGGCAAGGAAGGAAGGAGGAGTCACTGCCCCCCAAAAACCCTCCTGGGCGGCTGAATGCTCACTGATGAACCCCTGCCCCGGTGCTGCTGGAAGCCTGGGGGCAGGGGGCCGGCCCGGTTCCTCTGGCCCTGCACAGGCCTCTGTGCCAGAGTAACTGCCTGGGGGCCCCCTTCTCTGTAGGTGTGGTGACCCTGCTGTCCGACTACGAGGTGTGCAAGGAGGGCGATGTGCTGACCCCGGAGCAGGCCCGTGTCCTGGTGAGTTCCCTCCGCCCCGGGCGTCCGCAGCTGCGGCGGGAGGGGCCGCAGACTCCCCTGACCCCACTCGCTCCTCCTGACCTTTGGGTCCCTTCGCCTCTTGCAGAAGCTTTTCAGGTATGAAATGGCCGAATTCAAGGTGACCATCAAGTACGTGTGGGACGCGGAGTCCGGAAGGTTCCAGCAGATGGGAGATGACTTGCCAGAGAGTGCGCCCGAATCGGAAGTAGAATCAGAGGAAGACGACGACAGCTGACGTGCACTTGGGACGGGACCTCCGGGCCTGCTCCAGTCTGGGCTGGACGGCATGAGACTGCCGCAGCCCTCTCGGGGGGGCAGCCGTGTATTTTGCTGTGGGCGCACACAAGGGAGGGTGACAGGGACAGGCTATCCTATAAATAATGAAACTTTGTCACAGGGTGTCTCCTCCAAAAGGGACTTTCCTAGGAAAAAACCCTTGAGTTTGGGCTTTGGTTTGGACCCCCAGGATTCTTCGTTCACCTCAGGCCAGTTTCCAGCACTGGCTCCTGTGTGACCACTGGCCGGCGGCCCTGGGAGCACAAGAGGAACCGCCTTCTCCTTTCCTCTGGCCCTCGGCGCCCCTGGCTTGAAACTGGGATTTGTTTGAGGAAAATAGGCACCCTGCCTGCCGCCCTCCTACCCCTACTCTCTATTCTCTTTCCCACCCACAACCCCCAAAACCAGGGCTGAGAAACTTGTGGATGACCAGGAGACAGGAGGTGTTGGCTAAAGCAAACGTAAAGCCACTGCCGAAACTGAATGAATGTAAAAAACATTCCACTGCATCCTGGGAGGTTTCAGTCTTCTGGGTGGTGGCTCCAGGTGGTAGGTTTTTGCCCAGATTGTTCTGTTTATAAGTATTTAATGAGGTAATTCTGAACGGGAGAAAATCTACCTCAGGGTGTATGGCCCTCTTTTTTTCTGTCGCGTGTAGAAGCATGAGGGCCACCTGCAGCCCCGATGTTGAGAGGTCACACTGGGTTCAGGGCAGGAGGCTGGGAGACCCTCCCACCGCCTCTGCCCTTTGAAGACTAATCCCTACTCCTGCCCCCTTCTCACCAAGCCTGTGGGAGGACCAGAAACAGCCTGCAGGCTGCAGAGGAAACAGATTCACTGTGGGCCTGGGCTCCAGCCAGGTTAGTGCCTCTTTACTCAGACAGGAAACGCCTGAGGCCCTGGGCTTTTTACATGATGAAGGCAACTGGGAGTATTAACAAGAACATAGGAGACAGTTTGTGAACTGGGACTGTGAGGAAAGAACTAGCTACATAAAGTGGCTTAAAGTCAGAACTGACTGGTTGAGAGAATAAAAGAGGTGATAGATGGAGTGTGTCCTCTGCCACCCCAAGTCAGGACTAGGCCTGGTGTAGGTAGTTCAGACATACATGGGCAGACAGGTGCCAGGCCTGATCAAAGGCCTGCATGACGGCCGGCTCCAGGGGCTCTCCCTCAGCGGCCACCAAGTTCTGTTCTAGCTGCTCCAAGCTGGACATGCCCAGGATGACTGCGTCCCCCTGAACGCCCTGCAAGGGGAGACGGCCAGACGTCAACACGCTAGCGCGCCACAGTGACTCCAGTCACACACACCCCCTCCACCCTGCGCCTGCCAAGACCTGCAATCTAAAGTCTATACCCTATATTATTCCGCACAGAACTTAACATTGCCTTCGAACAGCTCTACAGCCCTGCTTCCCTAGACGCACGCAGGCAGACCCGAGTTCCCCTCTGCTGCTCGGCAGCTGGGAGGGCTTGGGTTAGTCGTGTGACCTCCCTAAGCTTCAGGCTTCCTTTACTTTGCAGGGTGGTTGTGGGAGTTTTGTTTTTGGCCGTGCCTTGCAGCATGCTGGATCTTGGTTCCCTAACCAGGGATTGAATCCATGCCCCCTGCAGTGGAAACGCAGAGTCCTAACCACTGGACCACCAGGGAATTCCCTAAAATTTCATAAAGTTTGCTTCAGGCCTAGCACTTAACAGGGGCTCAAGAAAGAGGCACCATTAGTATGTGATGCCCAAGTTGGAAGAAGTTGGGAAAGCGGGATGGCAGGGAGAGGGCAGCCCTGCCAGGGACACAGAGTTGGCCTCTGCAGAGCAGGCAGCCAGAGACAGATAAATGCTAATGCTGAAAAAATGTAGGTTTCAGCATCACACATAGCTTCTGCCCTATCTCATGTACCCACAGTTAGGTGAAGTGGCCTCTGAGCCAGTTTACTCACATAAAGTTGGGATAATTATACTTACTAGGGCCAGTAGTGTTTGTAATGTGACACTTATAAACTCTAAGAACAGGAATACCACCCAAAAGACCTGGGCCATGGAGACATTTCAGAAAAGGTAAAGGAGTAATCCAGAAATCATGAAATAATCACGCAGCCCTCTCTTTCACTTCCTCCTCCCTACCTGGAGCTGGGAGTGGTGGTACCTCCACCGGAGGACGGCCGAGGTCATGCTGGGGGCACTGGGGCCATATGCGGCCTGCAGGCCTTCCCCACCAAGGCAACAGCCTCGAAGTAGTGCTTCCAGAAGCTGGGTGAGTGGAGAGGGTGGCACGGGTCAGGACGCTGGGATTCCTGCAGGTCACTGGTCCCTGAGGCACTGAGGGACCAACATCTCAAATGGAGGTTTTGTTTCCCTGAGCAGCAGAGTGCATGTGGATTTCTGGGCCCCTCACCGGTGATTTCAACCCAGTGGTAGGAGCAGCGGGGATGCAGTGGGCAAGGATCCTTGCATTGAACATGCTCACCGGATGCGAACGATACAACTCCCCAAATCGGGAACCAGGAGTGTCCACGGCACCACACCTTTGTGCCCCGGGTCACAGACAGGACAAGTCCTGGCTCCAGTCCCAGCTCTGGCCTTGGCTCAGTCACCTGCCTTCACTTACCTGCTCAGTGAGGAAACACCCTGAGCCAGCCCCACGTGGTGAGTGCAAAATGTAAAGGAGATAATGGACCTGCAGTGCTCTGTCAACTAAGTAGAGCAGAGAAGGTGAAAACTATCAACCAAGATCCTCCAGGGGTGAGGCCTAAGTGCTGGTGGTGTGACGAACTCCTTGAGAGACCCTGCTTAGGGCGATGGCTCCTAAACCTGGCCAGGCAATCAGAAACCCTGGCAGGGGACTTCCCTGGTGGTGCAGTGGTTAAGAATCTGCCTGCCAATGTAGGGGACACGGGTTTGATCCCTGGTCCAGGAAGATCCCTCATGCTGCGGAGCAGCTAAGCCTGTGTGCCACAACTACTAAGCCTGCACTCTAGAGCCTATGAGCCACAACGACTGAGCCCACGTGCCACAACTACTGAGCCTGTGCACCTAGAGCCAGCACTCTGCAACAAGAGAAGCCACCGCGATGATAAGCCCGCGCACCGCAAAAAAGAGTAGCCCCCGCTCGCTGCAACTAGAGAAAGCCCATGTGCAGCAACGAAGACCCACTGCAGTCAAAAATTAATTAATTAATTTTTTAAAGTCCTGGGCCATTTCAACAAAACTAGCATTGGAGCCTTGGAGACTCAGCTTCCATAAATCTTGAAAGGTTAGGAACTTTCCAGCAGTCCACAGATAATGTCTAAATTTGATATATTAAGGAACAGCAGTAAAGTATATGCATCAGAGATCTCACAGTAAATACCAGAGGGAAGGAAAACTAGGAGTTAAAAAGCATCACCTTCCAAAAACAAACAAACAAACAAACACACAAAAAAAGCATCACCTTGGAGGAGTGCGACTGGCAAAGGGCTTGCTTCTAGCTGTGGGCGTGTATTACTTTGATAACTTTTTCAAACTTGCAAAAATGAAAAAAAGGAAGGGAAGAAGGCTAGTCCCAACAGATGTTCAACTATAACTTTAGACATTGATGACAGTGTTATTGCCAAGAGTTTACAAAACTTACTCAGTTACCCCAGGTGACAGGCCAGCATCAAGCCCCAGGAATCCCAAGTTCCAATCCAAGGTTTCTTCTCCCGCTGTGGGCAGGGGAGTAGGCTCTTCCCAGGGAAAAGACATAGCCTCACACACCTGGTGGAAGGTCCAGAGCTCTACGCATTCCCAATCCAGGCCCCCAATCACTCCCCAGAGACATTGGCGAAATTTTAGGGGTAAATTTCTCAGTAAAGCTGGTAGGGATCCAGGGGCAAAGGTCTGAGCACAGGGGGAGGTCCTGGCCACCAAGAAAGCAGCCCCAGGGACTCCCCATTGCAGACTAAGGGGACCCATGCCACTTCCCACCCTGACGCAGCCCATGCCCAGCTCGCCGATTCCTGTAGATCTCTGCCCAATTGGTCCCAAAGAAACGGCCCACAGGTTGTTACCCATCCTTGTCCCCATCCTTGTACTTGCCGGTCAGCAGGCCCCCTGCGGGAAGGCTGTAATCAGATCCCCTGGCACTGCTCCCAGAGGCTGCTCTGGACTGGAAGTGGGGGTGATGGTGGGGGAACCCAGGAGGGATGGAGGACCCAGCCCAGCCTCCTGTCAAACCCCTCCCTGCTTCCCAGGTCTGGGACCAGGCATCCCCAGGGTCAGGAACAGGCAGAAACACGGCCAGGAAGACCCTTCCACCCGGGGTGAGCCCGTCCCCACAGCAGCCCACACCCCATACCAGCCAAAGGGTTTTAGGCGTAGAACCTCAGTCCTGAGGCAGGGGAAGAGCTCTGTCTCCACTTGCTGGGTGGTGGCGTTGTACATGCCCTGCAGGCAGAAGGGCCAGCTGGAGAGGGCGCATGGGACCCCAGATTTTCCTGTGGAGAACCTCAGTTCAGACCTTAACAATCAGGCAGACACTTAGTGGTGCTGGTGGAGAGGGCTCACGCCCAAGGAAAATTCATCCCTTCAGCCAACATTTCTGAGCACCACCTATGGCCTGGATACTGGATTTCCATCCACAAGCCAAAGGACAAAGCTGCTGTGCTCAGAGATTTAATAGTGAGGTAGAGTGTTAACATATTCAACAAAAGAGACAATTGTAGTACACTAGTAAGTTCTGTGACCAGTGCCTGGCAGCAAGTAGGTGCATAAACATTTGCTGAATGAATGAGGAGGAAAGGAGGACCTGAGATCTCAGGCTCCTCTGGGCTGCCAGGAAAGGCTTCCAGAGGAAGAGGCATCTAAGCGAGACCTGGGCACTCCTTCCAGGGAGAGCAGGGAGGAGTGTTCCAGGCTGACTGCAGAGCGAGAAGCAGGCAGGAAGGGGAGCCAGAGCCGGAGAGAGCAGGCGCCTGTTTGCCAGGCTGAGGGTACCCGGGAGCCACCATCCTGTAGAGCAGGGGAATGGCTGGTATGGAGAGGGCACAGGGAGGGGGGAGCCACGAGGACCCGGCATCAGCAGGCACCCAGGAGACAGAGGCCTCCGCAGCCCTGGCCTCACCTGGTACACGGTGGGCAGGATCCAGTTATTGCTCTTGCATAGGGTACAGATCTCGGCCACTTCCCAGGCGGCATAGTTGGAGAGGCCAAGCTCCACAAACTTGCCCTGCGGGGGAGAGGCCAAGGTCAGAACCCACTGCAGCCCAGAACACCAGGAAGGAGAGACCGGCTGGGGACCCTGGGAGTGGGGTCTGTCCCCAGCTCTGCTCTGGGACAGCCCTGGAGCCTCCACTCTCCTGGGCAACGACAGGCCAAGCAGAGGAGCTGGGGGGCCGCCCTCACCTCCTGGTGCAGCTGGTGGCAGGCACGCAGTGTCTCTTCCATGGGGGTGCCGTGGTCCGGCAGGTACAGGTAAAAGAGGTCCACTCGGGGGCACTGCATCCACTTCAGTGACGTCTCCAGCTGGGACCGGAGGCTGTCAGGCTTCAGAGACTTTTCACCCACTGGATTGGCCTTGGTGGTGATTTTCACTTTGGGAGGAGAGAAATGGAAGTCCAAGTCAGTTTACCAAACGCTGGAGAGGATCTAGTGTAATGGTTAAGAGACAGACCTGGGTTCACACCCCAGCTCTGCCAATTCGAGCTCTGTGACCCTAACCAAGTTATTTAAACTCTCTGAGCCTCAATCCCCTCAACTGTAAATTGAGAGTGATATCTTGTCGGGAGGCCCCAAGGATTGATCAGAACTTTGATAGATTTGCTCATTATGAGCTGCTAATGTTATTACGATGACTATTTACCAGACAACTGGGTGTGCCACGCCTGGCGCTAAGGGCTGGATGAGGAAGGCCAGCAGTGGATCCCTGCCATCAAGGACGCACAGTCTAAGGGGCCACTACAGAGTAAGTGAGGCCAGGATAAGCGCAAGGTGGGAGAGGAGCCCTGGGAGTTCAGGGAAGGCTTTCTTAGAATCTGAATCTCCAGGGCCAGCCAGAGGCCGCCCAGAGGCAAGAACCTGGCGTGTGAGGAGCCATGCCTGCGACCCTATGGATCTAGAACACCAGGTCCACGGGGCACACAAGGCAAGAGAAGGGGCCACAGACCAGATGGATACAAAGGGCCCTGAGTGCACCCCTTAGAATCTGACTTCAGGGGGCCACAGGGAGACTCTGAACACTTTTCAGCCAGCGAGCTAAGTTGTCAGCTTTGCAGTTTTGAAAGATGACTCTGAATGAAGCACACACAAAAACCTCAGGGACAGGTCTGGAAACAGGGCAAATGGCGAGGCTGCGGCAAGAATTCAGGAAAGAGAGCAAGAGGCCTCAACTGGGGCCCCAGGGAAGGAAAGGCAAGATATTTCCATCAGAGAAATAACCCATTGAGAAAAGGCTGGTGTTGTGCCGCCTGTGTGAGTCAGGAGTGAGTTAACCAAATACTTTTCTCCCCACCCCCATTAAGAATCCCAGGTGGGGGCTTCCCTGGTGGCGCAGTGGTTAAGAAGCCACCTGCCAATGCAGGGGACACGGGTTCAAGCCCTGGTCCGGGAAGATCCCACATGCTGTGGAGCAACTAAGCCCGTGTGCCACAACTACTGAGCCTGTGCTCTAGAGCCCGTGAGCCACAGCTGCTGAGCCCACGCACCACAACTACTGAACCCACGTGCCACAACTACTGAAGCCTGCGCACCTAGAGCCCGAGCTCTGCAACAAGAGAAGCCACTGCAATGAGAAGCCCGCGCACCGCGACGAAGAGTAGCCCCCGCTCGCCGCAACTAGAGAAAGCCCGGGGCTTCCCTGGTGGCGCAGTGGTTGAGAATCCACCTGCCGATGCAGGGGACATGGGTTCGTGCCCCGGTCCGGGAAGATCCCACATGCCGCAGAGCGGCTGGGCCCGTGAGCCATGGCCGCTGAGCCTGCGCGTCCGGAGCCTGTGCTCCGCAACGGAAGAGGCCACAACAGTGAGAGGCCCGCGTACCGCAAAAAACAAACTAACAAACAAAAAGACAAAAAACAGAAATAGACTCACAGACCAAAAACAAACTTATGGTTACCAAAGGGGGAAGGGGTTGGGATAAATTAGGAGCTTCAGATTAACATATACACACTAATATATATAAAATAGATAACCAGCAAGGACCTACTGTATAGCACAGGGAACTATACTCAATATCTTGTAATAACCTGTAATGGAAAGGAATCTGAAAAAGAATATGTATATACATATTTAGTTATACATATATATGTATAACTAAATCACTTTGCTGTACACCTGAAACTAACACAACATTGTAAATCAACTAGACTTCAATAGAAATTTAAATTAAAAAAAAAAAAAGAAGACCAGAGTTGTCACAGAGAGGCAGTCAGGTGATCTAGATAGCATATGAGATGCATGCATGTTCTTGTTTTGTTTCAGATCTGTGCTGTGAATCATTTCACTCTGAGGACCTCAAAGTAAAAGATGGTACATGGTGCTAATGGTACTACTACTAACAGTGACAGCTGACATGGCTGAGCCCGCACTGTGTCCCTGTGAGGCACGTTATAAACATTTCAGGTGGCAGCAGACTGATGACAGATGTCCCCCTACCCCCATACACAAACCCTCCACTTAGCTAGGTCTGCCTGTTCCAAAACCCTCAGCACTGCCAGATCTCATTGCCTTTGCACACTCACTGCCCACCCGCGCAGCCGGGAATGCCCCTTCTCCTCTTACTCCCCCTGGAAAACTAGCAGTTCTTCAAGGTCTGACGTTCCGTTTTCCTAGTGTTCTTCAGTGTCCCCTCCCATCTCTAGACTCTGAGTTCCCTGGAGTGGGTTAGTGTCAATTTCCCTTCTATGGCCTTGGACGGAGGCTGGCACAGAGAGGGCAGTTAGACACCATACTACCCCCACTCTCCCATCACAGCTACTGCCTATAGCTCCTGCGGTTCCCAGGCGCGGCCACCCTGGTGAAGCGGGAGGCACTGCCAACTGATCGGCGCACCCCGAGCTCCACGGAGCAGTCTACAGCCCAGAGCAACGAGGAAGCAGATCCCCGCCGGTTCCGAAGCCTGATCTGGGACTATGCCAGGAAGTGCCAGGGCCATAAGGGCAGGATTCCTGCAGATCAGGACCGCACCCGGCACCTGCGGGGAAGGGGAAGGAGGCAGGGGCTGCACAGCGCCAGAGTCCGTTTTCAGTCCCCCCGAGAGGGGCTAGCCAAGTCGTTCCAGGCTAGACCAGGGTTGGGACGTTGCTGAGGGGAGGGAAAAGGAGAGGGAAAGAGTCAAGACAAAGCACTGTCCGGCTGTCCGGGGCTAGATGTGCACGGGGCCTGAGGAGCGGGGTGTTCACAGAGCTGCGGGGTGGCCAGTGGAGGTCGGCGCCCCGGCAGGAGGGCGAAGCTGTCGGTCCTGACCTTGGCCGGTGCATGGCTCGGGGGAGGTAAGGGGGACGGAGTCTGGGTGCCAGGAATTACCTCTGCTGTCGCCACCGCCCAGCCGGAGCCCCAGGCCGCCCAGGATGCTCTCGGACGTACGCTAGGGCCGTGTCTATATCGGCGTGGCCGCGCTCCCGGAAGAGGGGCACGGCCGCCCCATCTCCATGGCGCCCAGCACGGTGCCTGGGCGGCCCGGGGGGCCAGAGGCTGCCTGCAGGGGCGACAGCAGCCGGGACACTGCGACGGCGGGGGGGCCTGCAATAGCCCGCTGGAACTCAGCCGAGCGTAGCACTAGCCGCCGCGCGCGGTGGGCCACCGCTTTAAGGAGGGGGTCGGGTCCCGCCCACCGGCGTTGGGGGCGGAGCGCGCGGAGGGGCGGGGCAAGGGAAGTACTGCGAAAGGCTGCGCGGCGCCCCCGCCCCCCACGCCCGCGGCTCCCCACCTCTCTCGGCTTGGCTCCTGAGCTGTCCTGGGGTCCACGTGTTCTTCCAGAGGGGGCTTTCCTAAGGTCCTAAAATGATGTCTTGGCCCAGGGGTGGTGCCCTCAGGGGTGTCCCGCCACCTTGCAGGCCCCAGAGGTCGGATCTGTGGTTCTCTCGTTGGGACTTGCCAAAGGCTCCAGCCCGCGTCAGTACTGAAGTATTGAAAGAAAAGAACTGTCAGCCTCGAATCCTATACCCAAGCGAAAACACCTTTCAAAAAGGAAAGCAAGGACTTCGTTCAGACAAAGGTTGGGGAGAATTCATAGTAGCCAGCTTTCACTATAGCAGATATTTAAAAAAATTCTTTAGACGGAAGAAAAGTTGGATTTACACACACAAAAAGTGAAGAGTGCTGGAAATGGTAAACGCGAGGATGAATATAAAAGACTTTTTCTCAGATAAGTGAGTTTCAGGTGGAAAGTATTATTATTATTTTACTGCAGACGTCAGTAGTTTATTGTTTGTTTAGTCCAAACACATTCAAAATGGAAACTCAAAGAATACTTTCCACCTGAAACAATTATCTGACAGATAATAAAGATAACTTTTAAACAGATAACTGAGTTTTTATAAAGTTAAATATACAATTACGGTATGACTCAGCAAAAACTACACCCCGTTGATCTTCATGAACCTACATATAAAAACCTTTGACCAAGCGAATACAGTGATATATAAAAAGGATAATACATCACTTCTCAGTGAATTTCATCCCAGGAATACAGTGGGCTTTATATTTGAAAATCAATCAATATAATTTACTGTACTGACCAAAAAATAAAACCCATATCATGATCGCAATTGATGCAAAAAAAGCATTTAACAAAATTCAATACCTATTCATGAAGAAGGAGGGGGGAAAAAAAGAAAAAAACTAAGAAGAAAAGGAAATTTCCTCAAACTGATAAAGGGCATATACAAAAAACATATAGCTGACATTATATTTAATAGTGAAAAAACTTTCCCCGTAAGATTGGTAACCAGTCAATGATATCGGCTCTTACCCCTTTTATTCAATGTTGTGCTGGAGATACTATTTATGCCAACATATTTCAGTGTGTGTGTTATAACAGGCAATTTCTTACATAACTACAATGCCATTGTCACACTAAAAAAAATGAACAATTCTTCTGTGTCACTTAATACCACATCCATATTAAAATATCCCTGTGTTTTTTTTTTTTTTTTTTTTTTTTTTTTTGCGGTACGCGGGCCTCTCACTGCTATGGCCTCTCCCGTTGCGAAGCACAGGCTCCGGACGCGCAGGGTCAGCGGCCATGGCTCACGGGCCCAGCCGCTCCGCGGCATGTGGGATCTTCCTGGACCAGGGCACGAACCCGTGTCCCCTGCATCAGCAGGTGGACTCTCAACCACTGCGCCACCAGGGTAGCCCAGATATTCCTTTTTTTAATTAAACTTTTTAATTTTTGAGAAAATTTTAGATTCATATGCCATTGTAACAAATAATACAAAGAGATACCTTGTTCCCTTTTCCCAGTTTCCCTCAGTAGCAACATCTTGCAAGATACTATTTTTGTCAGGTGGAGTGTCCTATAAATGTTGATTAGATCTGCTGGTTGATGACTCTTTTGAGTTCTTTTATATCCTTGCTGATTTTCTGGTAGTTGTTCTACCTGTTGTTAAGAGACGGGTGTTGAATTCTCCAATTACAATTTTTTTTAATATTTATTTATTTTGGCTCCACCAGGTCTTAGTTGTGGCACATGGGATCTTTAGTTGTGGCACGTGGGATCTTTATTTTAGTTGCGGCATGTGGGATCTAGTTCCCTAACCAGGGATTGAACCCGGGCCCCATGCAATGGGAGTGCAGAGTCTTACCCGCTGGACCACCAGGGAAGTCCCCTCCAATTATAATTGTGGATTTATCTCTTTCTATTTTCATGTCTATCAATTTTTTCTTCACATATTTTGGCAGCTCTCTTTGGTGTTTAGACATTTAGGATTGCTATTCCTTGATTGGTTGACTCTTTTCATCGTTATATAATGTCCCTCTCTGTCTCTGATAGTTTTCTTTGTTCTGAAGTCTACTTTCTTAGATACCTATATAGCCATGTTGGCTTGCTCTTGATTAACGTTTGCATGATATAACTTTCGCTATCCTTTTACTTTCAGCCTGCCTATATCATTATATTTTAAGTGAGTTTCTGTAGAAAGTATATAGTAAGGTCATTTTTTAAAACCCACTCTACTAAGCTCTGTCTTTTAAATGATATATTTAGGCCATTTACCATTAATGTAATTATTTACAAGTTAGGGCTTAAGTCTGCCATTTTATTTTTGGTTTTGTTTTATTCTCTTTATTTTTTCCCCCCCCACACCACATGGCTTTAGTTCCCCGACCAGGATTGAACCCAGGCACCCTGCAGTGGAAGCATGGAGTCTTAACCACTGGACCACCAGGGAATTCCTTAGTCTCAGATTTTTGTTTGTTTCTTCTTTTTTTTAATGCTTTCCTGTAGGTTAACTGAACATTTTTTAAAGAATTATATTCTGATTTAATTACAGTGTTTTTGAGTATTTCTCTTTGTATAGCTTTTTAAAAAATAAATTTATTTTATTTATTTATTTTTGGCTCTGTTGGGTCTTTGTTGCTGCGCGTGGGCTTTCTCTAGTTGCGGCGAGTGGGGGCTACTCTTCGTTGTGGTGCACAGGCTCCTCACTGTGGTGGCTTCTCCTGTTGCAGAGCATGTGCTCTAGGCATGTGGGCTTCAGTAGTTGTGGCTCGCAGGCTCTAGGCATGCAGGCTCAGTAGTTGTGGAACTCGGGCCCAGTAGTTGTGGTACACGGGCTTAGTTGCTTCGTGGCATGTGGAATCTTCCCGGACCAGGGATCAAACCCATGTCCCCTGCACTGGCAGGCGGATTCTTAACCACTGCGCCACCAGGGAAGTACCTGTATCGCTCTTTAAGATTGCTCTAGAGCAACAATCACCTGGTGGCACCATTTTACAAGTTTAAGCGTAGAAACCTTAACTCCCTTTCCATTCCTTCACTCTCCTCTGTTTATAATAGTCTTAAATATTTCTTCTACATGCAGTTAGAACCACATCAGTGTTATAATTTTTGCTTCAACCATCAAATGTAATTTCGAAAACTTAAGAGAAGGAAGACCTATTTTATTTACCTGTATTCTGCTACCATGTTTTTGCTTCCTTCCTGATGCTCCAAGATTCCCTCTTTCATCATTTTCTATTTGTTTGTTTGTTTGTTTAGAGAACTTCCTTTAGCTATTCACTTAGTGTGGATCTGCTGACCACAAAGTTGTAGTTTTTCTTCATCTGAGAATGTCTTGATTCCCCCTTCATTCCAGAAGGACATATTTGCTGGGTATAGGATTCTGGGTTGATGATTCTTTTCTTTCAGCACTTGAAAAATTGTTGCACCACTTCCTTCTTTTCTCAGTATTTGCTGGCATGAGTGATAGTAAGGGAGGCCACAGTTTTTATTCTACGACATTTGGCTGGAGTACACTTTTCTGTCTTGCCAGGATGCCCCTTTCCTAGTTCTTTGGCTAGAGAAAGCAGGCTTTTGTTGGTGCTTTTTCTGTCTATGGCAGTCAGCATTTCCAGGTTGTTGGCTTTGTCAGCTCTGAGTTTGGGATATATAAGGAAAAAGAAAACTTAGGAAACTCACCTCTGTCATTCCTTGGGTACTGAGGTCGCTAGCTAGTCTGGGTTCTCCTTTCTGCCTTTCAGAGTCGTCTCATGTTTGTGTTATGCATGGTGTCCAGGGTTTTTATTTGTACTTAGTAGGAGGAATAAGGAAAAGTATGTCTATTTCATCTTCCTGTAAGCAGAGGTCATTTTGGCATGTTAAAAAATAAAGTCAAATACACTTTACATATGATTTAGCACTCCCACTTCTAGATGTGTACCAAAGAAAAATAAAATCATACGTTCAAATACTTACACACAAATGTTTATGTCAGCTCATTCACAAGAGCCCCAAACTGGAAACAACCAATTAACTTGTGGTATACCCATACAATGGAATATGATATAATCAGCAATAAAAAGGAATGAACTACTGGTATACACAACAACATGGATGAATCTCAGAAATATCATGCTATGGGACTTCCCTGGCGGTCCAGTGGTTAGGACTCCACACTTCCACGGCAGGGGGCACAGGTTCGATCCCTGGTCCGGGAACTAAGATCCCACATGCCACGTGGCAGGGAAAAAAAAAAATCATGCTAAGTGAAAGAATCCAGACACAAAAGACTACGTATTACATGATTCCACTTTTATAAAATTCTAGAAAAGGCAAATTAATAGTGACAGAAAGCAGAGTAGTGGTTTCTAGGAGCAGAGTTTGAGGGATGTAATTGACTACAAAGTAGATAAGGGACCAACTACACATTTAAAATTGGTGAATTTTATTGTATGTAAGTTATACCTCAATAAACCTGGTTGTTAAAGATTTATATTATTCCTAAACACAAATTAAAACCACAATGAGATACATTCCCCATGAGAATAGGTAAAATTAAAATAATTAAAAAAAACAATTAGCTTACCATCACGGTTGGTGGCTACATTACTCCACTGTCTGAATCATGCTTTCTTATCACTGGACAAGTCTTGTACCTAAGGATCCATAGCGCCATTCATCTGGGTAAAGCAGAAGTTGAGATATTCTCTGTCTCTATAGGGTGGACAACTGCTTATTCATGAAAATACCTAAGGACCAGGCTTTGTCCTTGACTGGATCTTCTAATACATCACAATAATTCTTTTTTGGACATGACCCAACTTACATGGTTTTGATTCAGAAAGAACTTATTAAGGATGAGAATGTTGAATTGGAGAATTAGAGCTTCCTTTTATTTATTTATTTTATACAGCAGGTAGAGCTTCCTTTTTTTTTTTTAAATAGATTTATTTATTTATTCTTGGCTGCGTTGGGTCTTTGTCGCTGCCCGCGGTCTTTCTCTAGTTGCTGCGAGCAGGGGCTACTCTTCGTTGTGATGCACGGGCTTCTCATTGCCGTGGCTTCTCTTTGTTGCGGAGCACAGGCTCTAGGCACGCGGGCTTCAGTAGTTGTGGCACGTGGGCTCAGTAGTTGAGGCTTGTGGGCTCTAGAGCATAGGCTCAGTAGCTGTGGCACACGGGCTTAGTTGCTCCGCAGCACGTGGGATCTTCCCAGGCCAGGGGTTGAACCCATGTCCCCTGCATTGGCAGGTGGATTCTTAACCACTGCGCCACCAGGGAAGTCCCCAGAGCTTCCTTTTAAATAAGACAATTTCTTTATTAGCCTCTAGTAATAGATTAGCTCAAAGGGTATGCACTGTGCACCAGAAGGATCAAGTTCAAAGTTCAGGGGACAACAAATACCAGCAGTGTCTAAATGCCAAAGCCTCTAAGCAGTGATGTGATTATTATAAATACCTATAATTCTTTGGGGTTTGAATGGGATAAAAAGAAGAGCTTGATTTGTTGCCATCTAGAACACTTTCAAAGCTTTTTTACTTTAGGAGGCTCCTTTCACATTCAGATGTTTATCTGATACCTTGATACAGAAGATTTAATAGAATTTCCAGGTTAGAATGTGCTGTCCTCAGGTCTCGCAATGTTAGGCTTTATCCTTCATGTTTGGGGGCCATGAGGTAATAATTTGTCTTATACAAGCTGTGAAATGCCTTTGGAAGCTACTTAAATAGCCCCACATAAAGATTACTTAAAGGATATGGCTTGGATTTGTCCTCATTTGAGACCTGTTCATTTTTATCCAGCTGTGTTTGGATAGCATGCAATGAGAGGGTCACTATCGGAATATACTGCTTAATTTCATTATTGTAATGGGATGTTTGGACATCTATTAGCATATATAATTGTACAAGTGTTTTTTTCCCCAATTAATGAAATAATACAGGTGAATTTTAAATAACCCAGTGAAAGGAAGAGAATGTGTACTGCAGACACTGCCAGGTGAAAGAAAAGAAGACTTCAGCAAAATCCAGGGTCACATACCAAGTGCCAGTAGTGGCAACAATTCAATCACCAATGTTCTCTGCTGATGGAGCAAGAGTGGCCACTTTTTACTTAAACCCCATTTGTCCACAATGACTTGCCAAGCACAACTGTCTCTTTTCAGAGATAAGGCTATTAAACTGAGAGACAGCATGGTAGCAATCCTTGAATGAAGAGGGTACTTGTTTCTCTCCTGTATGTTGTGCTGTTACAATTCTTTGACTTGTAAAGACTTTGGAATATAGGCAATCCCCCTTAACGCTTTCTGCTGAATTTACGGAGGCAATTCCGTAGGGATCATGAATGCTTCTAACCAGCACATCAAAGCATTTGCACCTTGCGGAAATAATTCTAAACGCACTAATCAACAAGGCAGTTCAGTAAGGGAATCACCACCGTATGCCAGACAAAATACTCAAAAGCTCTCATATTAAGTTCAGTTTCAGGCCATAGTACCAATCCCTTTAACAACAAGCCGTAGCAATATAACTTTACATGAGGGGAACCTCTAGGGAGAATCCTTTTTTCCCTCAACCTCAGCATAAACCTAGGCTTTTTTCTCAGGCTTTGCACATCAGCACAGAACAGCTATTATTCTAACAGGGCTAGCCAAAGGATCAGAGTCAAAGCAATTGTCAGTTCGGAAAGGCCAGATGCCTAGCTAATCAAATATTAAATACTAGATTTCCATTTCTCAAGAAAGTTGATAATAAACATATAATTTGCTTGTAGTATATCCGTTAACATTTACCATCTACCATGGGGAATGTAACACCACCACCGGCCACGTGAAAAGCAGAAAACACAAACCTGAACTGGTGTTACAGACTAAATGTCTGTATCCCCCCCAAATTCATATGTTGAAACCCTAACGCTAAAGTGATGGTGTTGGGAGGTGGGGCCTTGGGGAAGTGACTAGGTTTAGATCAGGTGTGAGAGTGGCACCCCCGTGATGGAATTAGTGTCCTCAGAAGAAGGGGAAGAGACTAGAGATCTCTTCCTTAGCCATGTGAGGACACAGTAAAAAGAGGATGTCCAACCAGGAAGAGGTCCTCACAGACTCCGAATATGCTGGCACCTTCATCTTGGACCTTCCAGCCTCCAAAACTGTAAGAAATAAATGTTTTTTAAGCCACCCAGTCTGTTATTTTGTTATAGCAGCCCAAACAGACTAAGACAAGTGGCGTGAGCATCTCAAAATAACTGCTAATTTTTAAAGTAGAAGATTGTGTCAGAAGATGATGATTTATCTTTTTTGAAAAAATATTTATTTGGCTGCGCTGGGTCTTAGTTGCGGCACGTGGATCTTCATTGCAGCATGCGGGATCTTTAGTTGCGGCATGAGGGATTTTTAGTTGTGAAAGATGATGATTTATCTTGTACAATGTAGGAAGTCTATTTTCTTATCATGTATAACTTTTTTTTTTTTTGTCTGCGTTAGGTCTTCGTTGCTGCGCGCGGGCTTTCTCTAGTTGCAGCGAGTGGGGGCTACCCTTCGTTGTGGTGCGCGGGCTTCTCATTGCGGTGGCTTGCTTCTCTTGCTGCGGAGCATGGGCTCTAGGCGCGTGGGCTTCAGTAGTTGTGGCGTGCGGGCTCAGTAGTTGTGGCGCACGGGCTTAGTTGCTCCACGGCATGTGGGATCTTCCCAGACCAGGGCTCGAACCCGTGTCCTCTGCATTGGCAGGCGGATTCTTAACCACTGTGCCAACAGGGAAGTCCTCACGTATAACTTTTGATCTAGATTATATAATTCTTCTTCTCAATTAAATTCGCTCATTTTTCATTCTACGATTTCTTATGCATGTCAGAGGAGTAAAGCAGCAGCTGCTGATGTGTGGTATCAAGAACAGAAATACTTCACAAATAGAAAATAATGCCAGTTTTGTATCAGTGTCAGATACTTCAAATAGAAAATCAGTCAATTCCAATAATAATTAAAAATTTTCCACCCAATTCATGGAATCAAAGTAAAGCTTTTGGAAGTTCTTTTTGTTGAAGGTGACACTACTGTGAATGGTATTTTAAATTCAGTTATAAAGTTCAACAATGAAGATAAACATGTTTTTGTAATGGCCGTATATATACTTACAAATCTTCGTGCATCACAGTGTTTGTTAAAAATAATCTTATTAAATTAAAAACCAACAGTGGTTCTCAAACAAGTGTACATCAGAATTACCTGAAGGGCTGCTTAAAACAAATTGCAGGGCCCCACCCACTAGAGTTTCTGATTTAGTAGGTCAAGCATGAGGCACAGTAATTTGCATTTCTAACAAGCTCCCCAACGACGCTGATGCTGCCGGCCCTGAGACCACATTTTGAGAGCAACTGGCTTACAATTTCACTGTTAGAAGCTCTCTATCACTATGTAATTCAATTCATACAGTATAGACCAGGAGTCTGCAAACTATTGCCCATGGGCCAAATCTGACTCACTGCCAGTTTTCACAAATAAAGTTTTATTGGAAATTTGGAAAAAAGCCGTATCTATTTACTTATCACCTGTGGCTGCTTCCTCACTACAAAGGCAGAGTTGAATCACTGCAACAGAGAACATATGGCCTGCTGATATGGACTGAATGTTTGTGGGTTAGTTTAGGGCTAATCCATTAATTGGTTGGGTGGCACTTATAATAGTCACTATACAAATTCACATGTTGATCTAATCACCAAAGTGATGGTATCAGGAGGTGGGGCCTTTGGGAAATTCTTAGGTTATGAGGGTGGAGTCCTCATGAGTGGGATTAGTGCCCTTATAAAAGAAACCCCACAGAGCTCCCTTACCCCTTCTGCCAAATGAGAACACAGCAAGAAGATGGCTGCCTATGAACCAGAAAGCAGGGTCTCACCAGACACCAAATCTGCTGATGCCTTCATCTTACACTTCTAGCCTCCAAAACTGAGAAATGTCTACTGTTTATAAGCTACTCAATCTGTTGTATTTTGTTTTAGCAGCCCAAATGGACTGACACCCACAAAATATAAAATACTTACTACCTGGCCCTTTACAGAAAAGATTGCTGACCTCTGATACAGACCACAGTGGAATTAAGTTTTCCTTATATTATCATGAGACTACAGAATATTGACTTACTCGTATATTCATTGATCATTCTCTACTCCTACAATGCCATTTTCCACTTTGATAACAACCACAAGAAAATTCTTTAACAACTGGTATTTACTATTACTATTAATATCCCTAGTAAGAGCATTTGTTATTAAGTACAAGTCTCTCCAATATGGAATTGGAAAGATTCTTGGGAAGCAATAAAGATTTTCAAAAAGCTTCTTGTGTGAAAGTTGGGAAAGTCAGGGTTGTTTTATTATACCTAGAAGAGTGCTGAGGCAGAAGGGGTGTTAAAAAAAATTAAAAAATAAAAACATATGGAGGAGAAATGTATTTTCTCATAAGCAATTAAGGATCTTGACATTCCGACCTTCCTTACTGCTTCTAAAATGTATTCAGAATGCAAATTTGAGACACTGGTGAATTAACCATCACAACCACTAGTAACAAGCAGGCCAGAATGCAGAGGAAGCACATAGGTCAGCCAGATGCCCTCCCTCGAGCCTTTAACTTCAGGAGTCCCCTTTCTGTCACATTGATTCGAGTATACAAAATCTATACCAACTCATTTTTCTGGTCTTCTATATGGTACACAAGTCTCTAGTTTTTGAGGTTGGTTAAGTATGTTTGTCACTTTCCAGATCCAACTCTGTTCCTTTGTCTTTTGAAAAAGTTCTTTAGTAGGGACTTCCCTGGTGGCCCAGTGGGTAAGACTCCATGCTCCCAATGCAGGGAGCCTGGGTTCGATCTCTGGTTGGGGAACTAGATCTTGCATTCATGCTGCAACTAAGTCTGTATGCCACAACTAAGAAGTCCACATGCCACAACTAAAGATCTTGCGTGCTGCAACTAAGACCCAGTGCAACCAAAATAAATAATATTAAAAAAGAAAAAAGAAAAAGCTCTTTAGTAATGAAATGGCTGAATTCAAGTGACCATCAAATATGTATGAGATACTCTCCCCAAAAGGATCTAACAGATGGGAAATGACCTAGCAGATGACGCATCCCTGATGGAGACACTCGGGACTGAAGGTCTCCTGACCAGTCAGGTGGCTCATCTTCTTGACTTGACCACATAGGACCATTGCTCCCTGAGAAAGAGTTTATCTTCCAAAGATGACCATCTGTTTCTCTCACATCCTCTTTTTACAACATAACTCAGACACTCCTCCATGAGGCAAGAGGGATGCCTGCCCTTGGAAGCCAGCAGCACATGCTGTGGGGAAGCCCAGGCCACATGGAGGGGTCATATGTAAGTGATGACAACAGCTGACAATCAGCATTAATTGTTAAGACATGTGAATTAGCCTGCAGGTGATTTTAGCCTCCAGCTGTAACGGCACTTCTCAGACACAGGGGAACAGATGAGTATTCCCCACTGAGTCCTGACAAACAGCAGACTTCTGAGCTAAATGACTGTGTGTGGTTTTTTTTTTTTTAAAAAAATAGCTTTATTGAGACATAATCCACATTATTATACACCCATTTATTTTATTTATTTTTATTTTTGGCTGCGTTGGGTCTTCGTTGTTGCGTACAGGGTTTCTCTAGTTGCGGCGAGCAGGGGCTACTCTTCGTTGTGGTGCACGGGCTTCTCATTGTGGTGGCTTCTCCTGTTGTGGAGCACAGACTCTAGGCGTGCAGGCTTCAGTAGTTGTGGCACGTGGGCTCAGCAGTTGTGGCTCACGGGCTCTAGAGTGCAGGCGCAGTAGTTATGGTGCATGGGCTTAACTGCTCCACGGCATGTGGGATCTTCCAGAATCAGGGATCAAGCCTGTGTCCCCTGCATGGGCGGGTGATTTCTTAACCACTGCACCACCAGGGAAGTCCCTATACACCCATTTAAAGTGTACAATTCAATGTTTTTTTTTTTCTTAGTGTATTCAGCATTGTACAACCATCACAATCAACTTTAGAGCATTTTCATCACCCCCCAAAGAAACCTGTACTCCTTATCAGTTAATCTCCATTTCCTCCCAACCCCCCCTCAGCCTTAGGTAACCACTAATCTACTTTCTGTCTCTAATAGATTTGCCTATTTCAGACATTTCACGCACATCAGCTCACACAATATGAGGCCTTTTGGAACTGTCATCTTTCACTTGGGTTAACATCTTCAAGGTTCATCCACATTGTAGATGTTTCATTACTTCATTCTTTTTTATCGCCAAATAATAGTCCATGGTATGGATATACCACTCTTTATTTATCCATTCATCCACTGATGGACATCTGGGCTGTCTCTATTTTTTAGCTATTATGGGCTTACTTCTGGACTCTCAATTCTGTTCCATCGATCTATATGTCTACCCTTATGCCAGTCCCATACTGCTTTTATTCTGTAGCTTTGTAGTAAGCTTTGAAATCAGGAATTGGAGGACTTTGTTCTTGTTTAAATTTGTTTTGGCTATTCTGTATCCCTTGAATCTCCATATGAATTTTTTAAAAATTTTGCCAATTTCTGTAAAAAAAAAAAAAAATCCAGCTGGGGTTTTGATAGGGCTTGAACTGAACCTTATTAGGTCAATTTCAGATTTTGTCTTCTTAAGCAACTCAATTTTGGGGTGGCTTGTTGTACAATAACTGATACTATTATTAACATGAGTGGGGTAATAACTGATATTACCCCACTGGGGAAGCATCCATTTTATTATGGGTGAAGACAAAGGAGGGTGTCTTCACTCCAAATAATAAAACTTCATCTGAAAGGTGTCTCCTTCTAGAAGGCAAGTAGGACTTTCCTTTGAACAGTCTTTGATTGGTGGTTTTGTCTGCATTTCCAGGTTGAGCCCCTTTCATCACTTGAAGAGACTGGTCCAAATGCTGCCTACTGCTGCTGCCTGGCCCACACCCTACCTCTCGCCCAGGGTGTGATTTTTCTGTCCTGGGAATGTTCAAACAGCAATCACTGGACCTGGGATTTCATTTCTTCTCCAGACTTGGGTGCCCTTACTTGGGGTAGGGATTTGCTGAGGGAAATGGGCGTCCTGGCTGCCCACACCCACTACCACCAAAAGGAGGCCCAGCAGCAGAGCTGAGAATCTGTGGAAGACCAGAAGAAAGGAAGCTTTAGCTAAGAGTAAAGCCGCTGCTGAAATGGGTGTGTGTTAAAATGTCCCACAGCATCCTGGAAGGTTTTATTCTTCTTTGTGGTGACGCTAACGGTAGGTTTTTGCCCAAATTATTCCATTTCTAAGTATTTAATGAGGTAATTCTGAATGAGAGAAAATCTACCTCAGGGCATATGACCCTCTTTTCTTCTGTCGCACGTAGAAGCGTGAGGGCCACCTGCAGCCTGGCTGTTGAGGGGTTAGGCTGGGTTCAGGGCAGGAGGCTGGGAAGACCCTCCCACTGCCTCTGCCTTTAGATGACTCCAGCTCATGGTTCTACCCCTTTGGCAGGAAGCCCCCAGGCAGGGTGGAAACAAGTCGTAAGCAGTTGAGGAGACAAATCTGGGGGCTTCACTCCGGGCCTGGGCTACAGCCAGGTCAAGTGCCTGCTTTATTCAGATGGGAAATGCATGAATGGGGCTCAGCCCCAGCCTTTACACATTGTGAAGGCAACTGGGAGTGAGGCAGGGATCTAGAAAAATAATGCATGGATCCAGACAATGGAGAAAGACCATGCTAAATCAGCTTAAGGCAAAGACCGGCCAGGGGGAGAGAGTAGAAGAGGTGACAGAAAAGGAAGAAACCTTGGGCAGCTTGAGCTGTGTTGGGGCCTAGCGGAAGTAGCTGGGACATTCATGGGCAACCAGGTGCCAGGCGTGATCAAAGGCCTGCACGATGGCTGGCTCTAGGGGCCCTTCTTCAGTGGCCACCAAGTTCTGTTCCAGCTGCTCCAGGCTGGACATGCCCAGGATGACCGCGTCCCCGTGGGCACCCTGCAAGGGGAGACGGCCAGACGTCAACACACTAGCGCACCACAGTGACCCCGGTCACACACGCTCCCCCCACTCCACCCACAGCCTTGCCCCAGCCAAAAATTGGGACCTGATTTTTTAACTTTATACTCTACATAGTTCTAGAAAGCACTTAAGGTACCTTCAACACCTGTAACTATGTGACCCCAAACCCTGTCTTCCTTCCTCCTGCTGCCACACTGCTCATCCCCATTCAGACCGAAGTTCAGAGCCCAGTTCTGCCACTCAGCAGCTGTGTAAACTAGGTTTAGCTATTTAACCCCCCTGAGACTCAAATCTTCTCAATTTTCAGCGTGGCTATGGGAATGAGAAATTATGCAAAGCATTGAGCTCCCACTTATTGAAAACCTACTATTATACATGTCAGAGACTATGCAACTATGTAAGGCTGACGCTGGAGAAAAATTTTAGCCAGGAAGACAGGGGACACCAAAGACAGAGGGAAACCCCACCTTCCCCCAGAGGAGCCAGACCAGTGGGTTTTCAGGTCAAATCTGTGATAATTTTCTAACCCTTTCACAGCTGTATGAACCCCAGTTTGCTTATCAGTAAAACTGGAATAATCACACTTCATCAGGCCTAGGTGATAATTCAACCCACGTTACGAAAGCCCTCATCATAGGGCCTGGCACTTGGACAGCTACTCAGAACAACAGGAAGGCTGCCATGAAAACTGGAACAAAGAGAAATTTCAGAGGGAAAAACTACTTAGAAATCACCTGAAGGTAATGCTGGCTTCCCGAAGGGAGCAGAAGTGGGGCTTCCAGCAACGATGGGTTACCTGGAGCTGTGAGTGGTGGTACATCCACCGGAGGGCGGCCGAGGTCATGCTGGGGGCGCTGGGGCCATATGCAGCCTGCAGGGCCTTCTCCACCAGGGCAATGGCCTTGAAGTGGTGTTCCTTCCAGAAGCTGAGCAGGTGGGGAGGATAGCACAGGGGTCAGGACCATGGGGTCACACTGGGGGCCACCGACAAAGAGTCAAACAGGAGAGCTGCGCTCACCCCAATCCTGCAGCGTGGAGGGGCTGGTATCCCCTCTAGCAATGGGTTTCCTGCCTTATTGAAACACCCAGGATGCTGGCTCCCTCACCAGAAACCTCAATGACATCTTTACCCCTGAGAACTCAAAGCCTGCCCTTACTTTACCTAGGGAAATAGGCAGCAAGTACAGGGGTATGGCTCGGCCCCAGGACTGCTGAGCCTCCATCCAGGGCCCTCTCCTTCCCCATCTGCAGGTGACGAGCACTCCTCGGGGCGGAGCAATGACTTGGAAGACCTGGCATAAGGTCCAGGGATCCTCATTCCTCACGGAGGTCCCAAGAAAACAAGAAGAAACCCTATAGAGGGCTTCATAATTCCTCTAGGAATCAAAAGAGGTAGGTCCAGGCAGCAAGGGATGGCTTGGAGACCCAGGAAAGCAGCCTAGAACTCCTCCATTTCAGATAAAGGGG
This sequence comes from Neophocaena asiaeorientalis asiaeorientalis, assembly GCF_003031525.2. Taxonomy (NCBI): domain Eukaryota; kingdom Metazoa; phylum Chordata; class Mammalia; order Artiodactyla; family Phocoenidae; genus Neophocaena; species Neophocaena asiaeorientalis. The sequence continues at coordinate 1,326,447 of NW_020173679.1, read as the reverse complement.
ACCCCCCTCCCACTCCTCCCACCCTGATGCAGCCCATCCCCAGCTCACCGATTCCTGTAGACCTCTGCCCAATTGGTCCCAAAGAAGCGGCCCACAGGTTGCTTCCTGTCCTTGTCCTCATACTTGTACTTGCCGGTCAGCAGGCCCCCTGCGGGAAGGCTGTAATCAGATCCCCTGGCACTGCTCCCAGAGGCTGCTCTGGACCGGAAGTGGGGGTGATGGTGGGGGACCCAGGAGGGACGGAGGACCCAGCCCAGCCTCTTGTCAAACCCTTCCCTGCTTCCCAGGTCTGGGGCCGGGTATCCCCTGGGTCAGGAATAGGGAGAAACAGGACCAGAAATGCCCCCCGGGACCTGGGAGGGGAGCCTGTCCCCACAGCAGCCCATATCCCATACCAGCCAAAGGGTTGTAGGCGTAGAACCTCAGTCCAAAGTGCCTGATGCAGGGGAAGAGCTCTGTCTCCACCTGCCGGGTAGTGGCGTTGTACATGCCCTGCGGGCAGAAGGGCCAGCTGGAGAGGGTGCACGGGTCAGGGGACCCCAGTCTTCTTTAAAAACCTTCAGTCAAAACCTGCCCAGGACTTCAGCAATGATTTCCAACATCACCAGTGGTGGCTGGGCGATGGGGAGATGGTGCTGGGCCCCAGGAAGGGACAGTGGACGGGATATGTCATTCCCCACATATCTGTAGGCACCAGTTGTGTGCTGGAGTTCCCAAACACCAGCGTATCTAGCAAGGTCTCTGCTTCCAAGAGACGTTAGAGTCAAGTTAAAAACAAAGACAGAGGTCAGGTGATCACATAAAGGTGGGTTTGGTGATCATAGCAGATTCTCCCAAATACTTGCTCAATGTATGAAGATAGGGTTTGGAGATGGGAGGCCCCGCTGGGCTGTTGAGAAAGGCTTCCAGAGGAAGAGGCATCTAAGCGAGACCTGGGCACTCGTTCCCACGAGAAGCAGTGGGGAGTGTTCCAGGCTGACTGCAGAGCGAGAAGCAGGCAGGAAGGGGAGCCTGGGCCAGAGGGAGCAGGCGCCTGTTTGCCAGGCTGAGGGTACCCGGGAGCCACCATCCTGTAGAGCAGGGGAATGGCTGGTATGGAGAGGGCACAGGGAGGGGGGAGCCACGAGGACCAGGCATCAGCAGGCACCCAGGAGACAGAGGCCTCCGCAGCCCTGGCCTCACCTGGTACACGGTGGGCAGGATCCAGTTATTGCTCTTGCATAGGGTACAGATCTCGGCCACTTCCCAGGCGGCATAGTTGGAGAGGCCAAGCTCCACAAACTTGCCCTGCGGGGGAGAGGCCAAGGTCAGAACCCACTGCAGCCCAGAACACCAGGAAGGAGAGACCGGCTGGGGACCCTGGGAGTGGGGTCTGTCCCCAGCTCTGCTCTGGGACAGCCCTGGAGCCTCCACTCTCCTGGGCAACGACAGGCCAAGCAGAGGAGCTGGGGGGCCGCCCTCACCTCCTGGTGCAGCTGGTGGCAGGCACGCAGTGTCTCTTCCACGGGGGTGCCGTGGTCCGGTGCGTGTAGATAGAAGAGGTCAACGTGTGGACACTGCAGCCGCTTCAGTGACGTCTCCAGCTGGGACCGGAGGCTGTCAGGCTTCAGCGACTTCCCTTCCCAGGGATTGGCCTTGGTAGCGATTTTCACTTTGTGGGAAGAATGTAATGGTTAAGAAACTTATTGTAACCACTTACTAGCCATGTGACCCTGGCTAAATTACTTGAGTTCTCTGAGTTTCAGTTCTCTAATCTATAAAATGGGGATGATAACAATGGAACTGTCTTCACAGGGAGAGCAAGAGGATCCAATAATGTCTCATGTGCGAGTTCCCAGTGTTCACTGCTGCTATATTAGTCACCAAACTGCTAGCTGTGTCAAGCCTTGCAGTAGAGGCCAAGCGCACAGAGATGAACTAAACACTCAATTTCTGCCCTCAAGGAGGTCACAAGCTAGAAGGTGATGTTACAAGATGTAAGTGCAGTAGAGCCCAGAGGAGACATATGTGGCCAACCTGGGAATTCCAGGGAGGGCTTCCTGACCCCACAGGTTGAGTCTCCAAAAAAGCATCCTGGGACTTCCCTGGTGGTCCAGTGGTTAAGACTCTGCACTTCCACTGCAGGGGGCATGGGTTCAATCCCTGTTCGGAGAACTAAGATCCCGCATGCTGCACAGCGCGGCCAAAAAAAAAAAAAAAGAAGAGTCCCAGCCAACAGGGAAGGGTGGGAAGCACATTCCGAAGGATGGGAACTTGGACAAAGTCACAAAGGCAAGAAAGCATGGTACGTGAAGGCCATACGTGCAACTCTGAGCTATAAACTCTAGGCAGGGAGCAGTGGTACATGAGACAAGAGAAGGAGGTCCAGACCTAATCCCAACGGGTTTCCTCAAATACCATCATTCAAAGGTTTTATGAGTGAACTGGTCAGCTGTGTTCGCTCTCGTTGCCATATAGAGGGAGACGTCGAGGGGGCAGGCCTGAAGACAGGGGGACAAGTAAAGAGGCTGCTGCAGGAATTCAGGGAAGATGCAGCTGCTGAACATAACCACTGGCAGATCCATTTCAGAGAGAGGTAGAAGGCAAAATGAGCAGAAGGCAGTGACAGTCTCCCCCCTCTCCTTCCAGACGCCTGGAAGCGTGCACATCTGCATACCCACTGTAGAGACACACTCCCCATGAGAACAGGAGAGTGTTCTGCCATGCAAGCAGCTTGGAAGTGCTGTAAAGAATGCTGGCTCTCTGGGGGATTCCCTGGTGGCACAGTGGTTAAGAATCTGCCTGCCAATCAAAGGGACACAGGTTCGAGCCCTGGCTGGGGAAGATTCCACATGCTGCAGAGTGACTAAGCCCGTGCGCCACAACAACTGAGCCTGAGCTCTAGAGCCCGCGAGCCACAACTACTGAGCCCACCACAACTACTGAAGCCTGCGTGCCTACAGCTCGCGCTCCGCAACAAGAGAAGCCACCACAATGAGAAGCCCGCGCACCGCAACGAAGAGTAGCCCCCGCTTTCTGCAACTAGAGAAAGCCCGTGCACAGCAATGAAGACCCAATACAGCCATAAGTAAATAAATTTTTATATTAAAAAAAGAGAACGCTGGCTCTCTGGATCCTGCACTTTCCATACCTGGCAAACGCAACTCAGTAATCCAGAGGGGAGGGAGTCATCAGACCACTTGGATGTTGGAGAGACCAAGTCTCTCAGCTTCTCATCCAGATTTTTTCCATTCCCCACATTTCTCAATCCCCCTGCATTCTTGGTGTGAACCTTGCCTCGGGTCTGACCTGAGGACTTTGACTCTGTGAGTGCCTGGCCTCAGAGAAAGAAGCAGGGAAGGACTGGAGGGGGAGAAACCAATTCAGGAATAAGATCTTCATTAGTCACAAGAGGCACCCAGGTGAACGAGAGAGTGTGGGTCTGAGATGCACATTCCCAAGTCTGTTCCTCCAGATCCACCAAGCTATGAATCTAAGGAGGACCCAGAGGGGGACGCCCCTGACACAAGGGCTGGGAAGAAAGAGTCTCAGGATGGAAAAGAGGAGGCAGAGTGTGGCAGTAATAGTATCAGCTGACTTCACTGGGTCCCACCATGTGCCAGGCACCCTCCTAGGCACTTCCAGTGGCATCAGGCTGATGAGGGACCATCCCTCCACACACACATCCTCCACTCAAGCACACCTGCCTCCTGGCCATCCACACACCAGTCTTGGCACAGCTATGCCCTCAGCCTCTCATAACCCTCTGACTCATGCTCTGCCCAGCAAACTACTATTGTTCCTTGAAGGCCCAGCCTCAGTGTTCTCTGAGCCTTCCCTAGGGCCTCTGCCTGGCCCCATCATGCCTTCCCTAAAAGTGCTTCCTCTTCTACGCTCCTCTGCAATTATTTGCTTCAATCTTCCCCACTAGCCTCTGAGCTCCCTGCGGGTGGGTTAGAGACACTTTCCCTCCTATAGCTCCATAAGAAGCTGGCATAAGGCTACAGGAGTGGACAGAAATGCCTTACCTTACCTCACGCCTCCCCACTCTTTACCCCACCACGCCTGCTCCCCCAGCCCGGTCTATGGCAATGCTACAGCTCTCCCTGAGAGAGCCAGGCGTACTGCCAACTGAACAGAGCAAAGTCTGGGGACTGATGAAAGACCTGGATGAGAAAAGGGCTCTCGGGGAGCGCATGGGCGTTGAGGACAATGGGGAGAGGGGCATAGGCAGAGCGCCTGGGGACCGGTTATGGGCACCTGGCAGGGTTGGAGGGGGGTACGGCATAGCTCTGGAGACCAGTGCCGCAGAGAGGTGCACTAAGAAAGCAACTGGGGTAGGAAGCCAAGGACTAGATCAGGCTCAGGGGTTACAGAGTTGCAATCCCCAGACGAAGAAGCGGAGGGGAAGGTGGTCAGGAGAAAACGCTGTTCAGCTGTCGGGGCTGGATGTGCAAGGGACTTGAGGCGCGCGGTGTTCACAGAGCTGCGGGATGGCCAGGGGAGGTGGGCGCCCCGGGGGCGGGGCGAAGCTGTCGGCCCTGACCGCGGCGGGCGCGTGGCTGGGGTCGGGTCAGCGTCCTGCGGGACGGGTCTGCACTGCACGGTGCAGGGAGAGGACAGGCGGTCGGTGCGCGGGCGCCAGAAGTTACCTTTGCAGTCGCCGCCGCCCAGCCCGAGCCCCAGGCCGCCCAGGATGCTCTCGGACTGGCCGTCGCTGTACATGAAGGCCGTGTCCAGCTCAGTGTGGCCGCGCTCCAGGAAGGCGCGCACTGCCGCGGCGCTGGCGAGCGCGTCCATGCGGCGCCCCATCTCCATGGTGCCCAGCACGGTGGCGGGCCGGATAGGGGAGCCTGAGGTGGTCCGCGGGCCCCGGGACATGGCGGCGGCGGTGCGAGCCTCGGGTGGCCGGGGGGTACGAGCGCAGCGGACGGCGGCGCGGGCCACGTCGCGAGACAAGTTGCTCAGCATGAGGTCGGCGCCTGCGCGCTGGGGCGCCTCGGGCCCCGCCTCCCTGCCGATGGGGAGAAGCGCGGCGCCCCCTCACGCAAGATACG
>NW_020173679.1:1305904-1321334 GCF_003031525.2 Neophocaena asiaeorientalis asiaeorientalis | reverse complement strand
GGGGTTTCTGGTCAGCTGATGAAGGCAGGAGCTGGAGAACCCAGAAGCCGGGCGGTGGGGAGGCTCTAGACTTGGTAAGCCGAATTTGAGGCTAGGGCTGCGGTTCGGGACTCTGGGCCTTCCCTGCTACATCTTTCCAACACCCTCCTCCAGCCCCTGGATGGTCCTGGGGCTACTGCCTCCACCTCGGGGCGCGAGATCTTGGAGCGAGGCTCTGGGCTGGGATTGGGAGGCCCTCGGCGGGGGCCCAGGGCCACCTCCTCAAGGGCGACCAGCATGACCCCTCGGGCCGCTCTGACCTAGGGCCTGGGGTCTGGGTTCCTTTTTCACCTCTTGTTCCTGGCCGACGGGCCCCTGCGTTTCTGACGACTTTGTTTTCCCCAGGGCGGGCCAGAGGAGGGGGCTTCGCGGCGAATGAGCGCTGACCCCAGCGGCTGCCCTGTTATTATCCCCGCCAAACAGGCGGCCGGTGCTCGGCTGAGTCACTAGGAGGGAGTTGTGACCGAGGACCTGGAGGGCTGGAGTGGGTGGTAGCCCCAAGGCGGGATGCTCCTCCCCTCAGGTGCTCCCCAATTCTGCAGGGAGCCCAGATTGTCCCCTCCCATTCCATGCCTAGGACAGGTTTCCAAGTGTGTACGTGGGGAGTCTGTGTTTGGAAGTATGAGGACTGACGCAGTCTTGTCTTTTCAAGGCTTACTGAAGCCTGCTGTTTGCCAGGAACCCTGTGGGGGGAGGGGAGAGAGCTCTAGACAGAGCAGAATAATAGCCATTCCCGGTTATTCTACTGAGGGTTTGACCTGTGCCAGGCGCCATTCTAATCCCTCAGCCTAGATGCTCTCATTTAACTCTGCCGTTAGCCTAGCAGGTGGATACTGGCATCATTCCCTCGTTTTACAGGTTGGAACTCTGAGGCTCAGGCACTCGACCAAGAATTCATTGCTAGTAGGCATTAGGCAGGTCAGTTCCAGAGTGCTTTCTCCTCAGCCCTAGGCCATCCAAGCTCACAATTAGGTCTCCCATTCTCCCTTCCTTTCTTTGTTTCTCTCTCTCTCTCCCTTCCTACCTTCTTTTCCTTCCTTTCTCGCTCCCTCTCCCTCCGCTCTGTGTGTGTCTTGCTGTTTTTTGAACCTTTACTGTGCACCTGGTGTGTCCGGGGCCTAAGAATAAGTTTACACCCGGGGCGAAGGGACAGGAGTGGCTTAAAGCGCGGCAGTGGCGGACGAGTGTGATGAACGTTCTTTGGGTTTGTGGAGGAGGTAAGGGAAGAGGGGACAGGTGTTTTCCCGCCAGCTCCTGTGAGGACCCTCTAAACTGAGACAGCAATTTAGAACTGGGTCTTAGTTTCTCTTTACTACGCCGTCTAGGATGAAAAGGCCCAGCCTAGGGGAAGAGACGGCATGGACAGAAGTCAGGAGACCTGGGAGTGACCGTCTGAAGGCCTAGAGGGAGGGACAGGAGATGGGGGGGAGGGCAGTTCTTGGAGTACCCTGGGGCTCGGTCTCAAGGCGTTTGGACTTATCTGGTAGATAAAGGTGGCCACTGGAGCAGCTTCAGTGGGGAGCATCTCTGTGGCTCAGCTTTGAGATCTGGACGAGTTACATGGCTGTGGCAGCGGATGCCATTTCCAGGGCTGCCTTTCTTTTCTTTTTTTTTAAATATTTATTTATTTATTTGGCTGCACCAGGTCTTCGTTGCGGCATGTGGGCTCTAAGTTGTGGCATGCAGGATCTAGTTCCCTGATCAGGGATCGAACCCGGGCCCCTTGCATTGGGAGTGTGGAGTCTTAGCCACCGGACCACCAGGGAAGTCCCTCCCCCTTTCTTTTTTTGCGGTACGCGGGCCTCTCACTGTCGTGGCCTCTCCCGTTGTGGAGCACAGGCTCCGGACGCGCAGGCCCAGCGGCCATGGCTCACGGGCCCAGCTGCTCTGCGGCATGTGGGATCTTCCCGGACCGGGTCACGAACCCGTGTCCCTTGCATCGGCAGGCGGACCCTCAACCACTGTGCCACCAGGGAAGTCCCCTCCGCCTTTCTTAAAGTGTGGTCATGTGCACAGAATACATGTGATCAGAATACGCTGGGGGAGCTTCTTAAACCCCAGGTCCTTTATCCCCAGCTCTGACACACTGATCCTGAATTTCAAACATGTGCTCTCCATGATAACAAGGCACCCCTGAATCAACTATATGCTTCAATTAAAAAAAACAAAAACCACAAGGCACCCCTGTTGTGGTCCTTGTCACACCTACAGACCTGGTCAACCTTTGTTGCAACCCTGGCCATCCATTTGCTCAGTGCTGTTGGACTAGGAGGTGGGCCCGGTCTCAGAAGCCAGGCCTGGGCCCAGGCTGGCTTCCTACTTGGGTCAGAACCCACGGGTGACAGGCTCTGTGCACAGTGGCCCTCAGAGGAAAGTGTCTTCTGTTCAGGGCTCAGGCGTGTCTCAAAGTATCCTGAGCCCCGAGCTGCTCATGGACCCCGTGCATGGACAGGGGACCACCCACCCAGGGCCCTGGGCCCTACGAGCCATGGTACATCCCCCGAGACACCCATCCCTCCTTCACTGGGCTGTGTCCACTTTCTTTCTTCCCTAGCCTGGTGAAAAGAGGAAGTGAGAGTGACCTCAGGGTGCTTGAGATACTGGTCTCTCATTCTTAGTCACTACCATTGTGTCAGGCCCTGGGCTAAGAGCTTTATGTGCATTTTATCTATACAACAACCCCAAGGGGTGAGCGTCATTATCCTCGGTTTATACACAGGCTCAGACTTACTTGCACGAGGCCACTCACCCTCATCTGTAGAATGAGGACAGGGTTCCCCTCACAGAGAAGTTAATGAGGATGGCAGTATACTACCGTGATGACCTGCCGTGGTGTGTTGAGGCTGTACAAGAGGAGGCTTGGGGAAGTGCTCCACCGGAGGGGTGGCTGGGGAACAAAAGGCCTTGATTCGAAATGCCTGAGGCACCACAAAAACCCAGCTCCTACCTGGACTGCGTGTTAACCTGGGGTGGCCTTGCAGCTGCTGGTGGCAGGACAGCAGGTAAATGGCTCCAACATCAGCTGTGCTGAAGGTCAAGGGGGGGTGGTCACCAAGGTACAGGAAGAGACCTTCAGCCCCCCTTTGCAGGGCCCCGGAGGGACTGCAGTGAACCAGGCAGGCAGTGACCTGGGGTGCTGGGGCTCGCTGTTGAGTCACGTTAGAGCTGAGAGCCTAGAGCTTCCTAAGAAAAGCAGCTGACTCGCTTCTTTTCCCTGCCTGACGCCCCCAGGTCGCTGCGGCCTCAGCAGTTCCAAGGGTCCAGCCAGGGTGTCTCAGCCCATTCGGGCCAATGTAACAAAATACCATTTGTCTGGATGGCTTAGAAACAAACATTGATTTCTCACAGTTCTGGAGGCTGGGAAGTCCAAGTTCAGGGTGCTAGTAGATTCAACGTCTGGTGAGGGTCCACTTCCTAGTTCATAGATGGCTGTCTTCTCGATATGTCCTCACCTGGCAGAAGGGGCGAGGGAGCTCTCTGGGGTCCTTCCTGTAAGGGCACTAATCCCATTCATGAGGGCTCTGCCTTCATGACCTAAATACTCCCCAAAGGTCCCACCTCAAAAATACCATCACATTGGGGGTTAGATTTCAACAGTACAGGAGGGACATAAACATTTGGTCTGTGGCATTGTCTGTGGGGCATTGCTTTACGAGGATCCTGGGTCTTTTGACACAAGCAGAAACTGAAGGTGGCTGGAGAGAGCCTCATCCCAGGTGAGGAAAGCCCCTCTGAGCGCAGTGAGAAAAGGGGAAGCCTGTCTTCTGGCTGCATGAGACCCTGGGCAGCCCTGCCAGACCACAGGAAGGTGCCGCCGTTCCCAGGGACAGAAGCATGGTGGCTGTGAGTGCTTCCTGCTTGGGTGGCCCTGGCAAGTCACCTCCCCGGGTCCACGCAGACATATCAGTAGCCCCCACTTCATAGAGCTGATATGCAGCAAAATGCAGAAAGGCCTACGTAAGGTGCTTAGCACAGAGCTGGTCACGTGCTCAGCTATCAGGGGCTGTGATGATTCTGCCCAGCAACCCCACTTCCTCTTCCTCCTCTGGGACTGTCACACAGGCTGTGACTGCTCTAGGACACCAGGTGGGGACTTCGCCGCCTGCCCCTGCAACCAGCCAGCTCCTGGCTTTGTCGGCGGTGGGAGTGGGGAGGTGGCTCCAGACTCTTTGCCGGCAGGCGTCCTACACACGCGCGCTGCCGGGAGAATGCGGCTTGAGCACGCCAAGCTTGAATCCCAGCCATGTGTGCAACTCACCTGCTCCTTCTTCACCACTTGCCTCATCTGACCGATGTACTAGGGGACAGCCATACTTTTTTTTTTTTTTTTGGCTGAGTGGTGCAGCTGGTGAGATCTTAGTTCCCTGACCAGGGATTGAACCCAGGCCCCAGCAGTAAAAGTGCTGAGTCCTAACCACTGGACCACCAGGGGATTCCCAGGACAGCCGTACTTGAAATGAGAGGATGTACTTAGTGGGCCTGGTCTCAGCAGACTCTTACAGCGTGATTTGCAAGAAGAAAAGATTGGAAACAATCGAAATGTTCAAGAGTTAGAACAAAGGTGGCATTGTTTGAGGGCTCAGTTCTCTACACTAGATTTCTGAACTCATTGAACCCTCACAGCTGTATGCGGGAGGCACTGTTATCGCCCCATCTTGCAGATGAGGAGACTGAGGCTCAGCAAGGCTGAGTCACTTGCCCAAAGTCGAGGCGTTAACAGGCAGAGTGGGGATTCGAATGCACCTGTCTCTGACCACACATCCAGTGCCCTCCCTGCATATGTGGTTACTTTGATCTCTGTACTGATCGTGCTCTCTGGTTCAGGGGCTCAGTCCATGCTGGGTGATAAGGCTGGAATGGGCTCAAAGTGGCGGGACCATGACTAGGACCCAGACCTCCCAAGGCTGAAGGCCCCTGTCTTGTTCCCTGTAGAGCTGTCGCCTGCCTCAGCACACCGGCTCCCTCCCTCCCTCCCTCCCTCCGAAGCCATGGTCTGGAGGAAGCTGGGCTCCAGAAACTTCTCCAGCTGCCCCAATGGCTCCAGCCAGTGGATGTGGGATGTGTTTGGCGAGTGTGCCTGGGATGACTGGGACAAGGCCAGCGTGGGCCTGGGCTTGATCTCCATTCTCTGCTTTGCTGCGTCCACCCTCCCGTGAGTAGCATCAGGGTGGTGGGACCAGGGCTGGGTTGCACGGGTGGGGCAAGTGCTCCTGGGGCTGCACCGAAGAGGGGCTCACTGGCTGGCGTTGGGCCTCTCCAGACTCAAGGCCAAGTGTGCTCCCTCTCCCACCCCCACTGACTGACTTCCAGCCCACCCTGGAGGGCCCTACAGCGAACCTCACTCTAGGCCCCGCCTTGTGCTGGACCATGCTGACACACAGGTAATAATAATAACACCTGTTCAGTAAGTGCCCACTGTGTACCTAGCTCATTTCTAAGCACTTGACGTGTCTTTACCCTATTTAATCCTCATAATCACCCTGTGAAATAGATACAATCTGTATCGCTACGAGGAAACAGAAACCCAGAGAGGTTAACTAGCTTGCTGTGAAATGCACAGCTAGTCAGAGAGGAGGCGGAGGAGTGGGAGGGCTGGGGTGCATCGAACTTGGCCTTTGTTCTGTGACAGTCTGGTGGAGGACAAGCGGTGATTACAGAACAGCATGGCCACTGCTGTGATTAGGGAACGTGGACACACTGTGACCTGGGCAAGTCCCTTCACTGCTCTGTGCCTCGGTTTTCTCATCTGTAAAATGGGAATGTTGTGCCCTACCTCACAGGGTTGCTATGAGGATGGCCTTTACACACCATACGCTCAGTCCCATGGCTGGGCAGAGGGGGGGCCAAAGAGGAGAGGTGAGGTCAAAGAGGTCATCCAGGGCCCTGTAATGTAAGGGCATTCTCCACTGTTAGGAAATCTTATGCTGTTTCTCCTGAGGGAGAAAGATAACAGTTTAATTGAGAGATAATTCACATACCATTGAGTTAGCCCATTTAAATGTACAAGTCCAAGGTTTTAGTATATGCACAGAGTTGTGTAAGCATTGGCGCAATCAGTTTTAGAACATTTTTGTCACCCTAAAAAGAAACCCAGAAAGAAATGAGTCATTCCTCGTTTCCCTCTAAATCTCCCGGCCCCAACCACCAATCTGCTTTCTGTCTGTAGATTTGCCTATTTTGGACATTTCATATCCATGGATCATACAGTATGTGGCCTTCTGTGACTGGCTTCTTTCACTTAGCATAACATCTTCAAGGTTCATCCACATCATACGTAGCTAGTGTCAATACTTCATTCTTTTTTTACATCCGAATAGTAGTTTTCGTTGTACGTGTATACCTTTTGTTTATTCATTCGTTCATTGATGGACATTTGGGCGGTTTCTACCTTTTGGCCAGTGTGATTAAAGCTGCTGTGTATGTTCATGTACAAGTTTTAGTGGGGACATGTGTGTTTACTTCTCTTGGGTATATTCCTAAGGGGTGGAATTGCCGGGTCACATGGTAACTCTGTGTTTAATCTTTTGAGGAACTGCCAGGCTGTTTTCCAAAGCGGTTGCACCATTTTACATTCCCACCAGCAGTGCAAGAATTTCTCTAAATCCCCATCAACACTTGTTATTTTCTGTCTTTTTTATTATACCGTCCCAGTGAGCGTGAAGTGGTATCTCATAGTTCTCATTTGTATTTCCTTGTTGGCTGGTGATATTAAGTAGCTTAATTGGCCAAATTATATTCTCTTTGGAAAAAGGTCTGCTGAGGTTCTTTGCCCATTTTTCAATTGGATTATTTGTCTTTTTGCTGTTGAATTATAAGAGTTCTTTGTATATTCTAGCTATATTTTGCAAATATTTTCTCCCATTCAGTGAGTTGTCTTTTCACTTTCTCGATGGTGTCGCTTGAAGCACAAAAATTTGTTGATGTCCAATTTTTTTTTTTTGGCCGCTCCGTGCAGCATGTGGGATCTTAGTTCCCCGAGCAGGGATCGAACCTGAGCCCCCTGCATGGGAGCTCGGAGTCTTAACCACTGGACCGCCAGGGAAGTCCCTTGATGATGTCCAATTTATGTGTTTTTTTCTTTTGTTACTTGTGCTTTTGCTATCATGTCTAGAAAGGATAGCTTAATCCAGGTAACAAAGATTCACCCTTATCTTCTAAGAGGTTTATATAGATTTATCCAAGTCTGACACCAATTCTGATGTGTTTTTTTGCCACACCATCAAGCAGTCAGCTCAATTTTTACACTGTCTACACCTGAGACAGCCTCAGATCCCACAGGTTAGGGGCCCAGTCCTACAAGTCCCACAAGAGTGCTCCCTCCTCCCCACTTCTGAGACCAGTCACAGGTCCAGGTTGTCATTTGTGCTTCTGACCTCCAGCTGTAGATCCGGAGATTCCTCCGGCCCCTCCTCAGGTTTGGTTAGTTTGCTAGAGCAGCTCACAGAACTCAGAGGAATGATTTTTATGGAGGCTTTATTACACAGTCATTGGCCATTAGCAATTGGGCAAAATCTCGAGCCTCTCTCCTCCCCTGAGGTGGGTGAGGGGGGTGGGACAGGGACCCCTGAGACCAAATGTCCCAACCTTCTAATCCTACTGTTGGTTCCCCTGGCAATGAGTCCTTATCCTCAGGTGACCTAAGGGCTTTCCGAAAGTCACCTTATTAACATTACAAAAGACACCTTTTTTTCTCTCTTTCTCTCTCACCCCTTAGGACATTCTTAGGAGAGCTCTGTGCAGGGAACAGGGAAGAAGACCAAATATATATATTTCTTATTGTAAATCACAGTATCACAAATTAGCTCTTACATGTAGAGCTTTGACTCAGCTTGAGTTGTATTTTGTATATGGTGTGAGGTAGGGATCCAACCTCGTTCTTTTGCATGCGGTACCCGGTTGTCCCAGTACCATGTGTTAAAAAGACTACCGTTGGGAATTCCCTGGCAGTCCTATGGTTAGGACTCTGTGCTGTCACTGCTGAGGGCCCAGGTTCAATCCCTGGTCGGGGAACTAAGATCCCACAAGCCGTGCAGCGGCCAAAAAAAAAAAAAAAAAAAGACTACCCTTACCTCATCAAGTTGTCCCAACATGCTGTCTAGGGCTTGACATTTTTACTGACTCACCTTGTCCCAGCTGCCATACTAGATGTGGCAGAAGTAAGCAAAACCGACCCCATCCTTGCCTTTGTAGACCTTCTGTTAGGGAAGGAGAACTGGAGGGACGGGGGAGAGACTGGAGGCAGGGAGGCTGTGTAAGGCATCCAGCAAGCAATGATGTCTGGGGGATTGGATAGGTGGCCCTTAGCAGGCAAAGCAGACAGGTCTGGGTGATGGGTGGAGGCCAAGGGAGAGAGACTCCCCATCTTGGGGTGAGAGGTCCCCCAGAAGCACGAGGAGCTGGTGGAGCTGGCTGAGGCCTCCCCCTTCCACCAGGGCATAGTGCCAGCCCTGCCTGGGCCTGGCTGATTAACCAGGGAGGGGGTGTCAGAGGTCTGGGAGAAGCCCTGGGTGATGGCAGGGAGGGCAGCCACCTTACTGCTTCTCCTTAGGACTCGGCCTTTCCTGAGTGTGACAAAATCACTTTCCCTGAAATTTATGGAGGCTCTTCAAGTCACAGTATCCTGGAAGGGCAGGGCCACGGGGTAAACCTTAAGGGCCTCTCCAGGCCAGGCCCATGCTGGGCACTGTCCCTTCCCTCAGGAAGCTTGAGTCCAGGAGGAACTGACCAGTGCTGGCAGAGCTCCCTTCTAGGAAGGCCCTCAGGAGGAACTGATATTTCCTGAAAGATCCAGAGGAGGGACTGGGTGAGCCATCTGCTGATGCAGAGTTTGGAGGAAGAGAAGGCAGTCCTGGTGAAGAGGTGGTGGGGGTCGGAGTGTCCCCTGTCGGAGGAGGGAGTTGGAAACAAGGAACACAGGCTTGGATGGGAGACCTAAGGAGCTGGGGGCGGGGTCAGCAGGAGATGGAGGTGGAAGGATGACTGTGAAGAACCAGGGCCAGGCCTAGCTCTCCTAGCTTCCGTCTCGGGTGGAAGGTGGGGTGAGGTGCTATTCAGTTACCTTTTACTAATTTAAATACATGCAAATGATTAAAGAGAAGGGTAAGCAGCAGATGGCCATTGCGGGATGACTCAGAGCAAGCCTGGAACCCCAGGGTCTGAGTGTGAATCCTGGTTCCCTGACTTTTCCATCCCCAAAGAGACCCATCAAGACTTGACCCCATGGCTTTGTAATCAGAGCTCTGGGAGCCACAGCCTGAGGCTTCTCTGTTGCCCTTTGAAGATAACAGGCCCATATTATCATCCATCTCCCCTGGAGATAGGGCATCGCCCAGGCCTCGGCTGCACGGCAACCACCATCCTCCTTCCTTCCAAACACCAACCCCCCTCCCGCTCCTCCATAGAAGAGAGAACCCAGGGTCCCTATGAAGTGGTTCTTGGGGTCTGACACAAAACATCAGGGCCCTGTAAAGACCCCAGGTCCCCACCAAGAGACTGCTGTGGAGGAGAATCTATCATGCAGTGGCTCTCTCTGGAAAGATGCATGTCCCATAGAGCTCCTGGCTTGGAAGGGATCCCGTGGTAAGAATCCCCAAAGGGCAAAGAAAGGCCCATGAGGATCCCGCCTGCGGGAAGGATCAGCTCCCAGGCGACCCCCTGTGCAGACGCCGCCCCAGCCCCGCTGTTCCATGTTGGCTCTTCCCATGTTTACCCTCCACGCGGTATCACAGCCGTCGGCTTCTGAGCACACGTCTCCTTCCTCCGCCACAGCCAGTACATCAAGGCCTGCAAAATGGGCAATATGGACCAGGCTCTGTCCCTATGGTTCCTCCTGGGCTGGATCGGCGGAGACTCCTGCAATCTCATCGGCTCCTTCCTTGCTGACCAGCTGCCCCTGCAGGTGGGCTGGTCCCCGGGCTGGGTGGGCTGCCAGGGATAGTCTGCAGAGGCTTCCATCTTTGAGGGCCCCATGCTATAGAGAGAGCCCTCTGCCTGCCGCACAGTGTGGGCCTCAGTTCCCCCATCTACAAAATGAGCACATCAAACCACAGGATGGCTGGGGTCTTTGACCTCTGAGGTGCTAAGATCCTGACTGAGCTTTCAGGGCATGGGGCCCTGGAGGAGGAAGGTTCTCCCTTGGGAGGCCCAGGTGCCATCATTCTGTGGCTGGGTGGAGCTGGGACTCAAAATCAGGAATCTATTGTCTTCCCAAGTGGGGCTGTAAATTGCCCCTGTATCAGCCAAATGGTAGCCTCCACTTAACCTCTGAGTCCCATTTTGTCCTGCCTGGTCATGCTAGCCACCATTTCCTCTGTCTGCCCAGGCGGGCACCTGCCAGGCCCTTGCCTACCTGCTGTCTAGCTCTGCCAGGTAGGAACTGTGATCCCCTCCTTTCCAGATGAGCAAACAGAAGCTCCAGGAGGTGAAGCAACTTGCTCAGGGTCACCCAGCTGGGATGGGGCAGAGCTGCCCGGGTGCTCGGGTGTGGTCCCTGAGCCGGGGACTGCAGCCAGCGCCCTGGGCCCCCTCTTCTCTTGCAGACCTACACAGCCGTGTATTACGTCTTAGCCGATGTGCTGATGCTGTCGCTGTACTTTCATTACAAGTTTAAGAAACGCCCCTCTCTGTGTGAGTATGGGGATCCCTCTGTGTCAGGTGCCTGAGGGCAGCCGGGAGACCTGGAAGTTTGGGAGGAGGAAGGTTTCCCATTGCTGGTGATAAACCAAACCTCAAAAAGGCTTCCTCAGGGGCTTCCCTGGTGGCGCAGTGGTTGAGAGTCTGCCTGCCGATGCAGGGGACACGGGTTCGTGCCCCGGTCCGGGAAGATCCCACATGCCTAAAAAAAAAAAAAAAAAAAAAAAAAAAAAAAGGCTTCCTCGGGGCCTTATCTGAAAGCTGGGGCCCTGATCACCTGATGAGCCGAGATAGAGGGCAGTGAGTACATCCGGGCAGGACCACAGGGAGTCCCCTTCACTTAAGTTCTCTCATTCAGCAAACATGGCTTCAGCTGCTCCTCAGTGCCGGGCCCTGGGCTTGGAGCTGAGGAAACAAGGACACGGCACACAGGATTCAGAAGGGGCAGATCCAGGGCTGTACAAGAAATGATCCAGGCACCTGGGGGTGGGGCTGTCTCAGCATTTCCACACTCCATAATTCCCTTCCTGCCCCCACTGCCCTCATCAGTTTACCTTTACAACCTTAGGAGAAGGGTACTCTCATTATACCCATTCTACAGATGAGGAATAAAGGCTCAGAGAGGTTAGGTCACTTGCCCAAGGTCACACAGCCACTGAGGGACAAGGCCAGGACTCAAAGCCCAGTCTGTCTGCTGCCACTCAGATCCCTAATCTCAGCTTCCCTCCTGCCTCATGTCCAGGGTCTGCCCCCATCAATTCTGTGCTGTTGTTCATCTTGGGGGTGGCGTGTACCGCCCCACTGCTGAGCAGCGCTGGCTTGGTGGCTGCCCCCAGGGAGGTCTTCCGGGGGCGGACGCTCTTGTCTGTGGAGCCGGGCAATAAGGTGAGGTGTGGGCACGCGAGAGTAGAGCAGGGGTGGGGGTCTGGCTCACCCCGAGGGCCCGCCCCTGCATGACCACGAGGTCAGGGGAATTGCCCTCAAGGAGAGAGTTGGGGCTCTCAGGCTGCACCCTGGCCCCTGCTGAGCACTGAGCACTCCACTCTGCCCTCTCAGCCCTTCACGCAGCAGGAAATCATTGGCTTCGTAATCGGCTCCGTGTCCAGCATGCTGTACCTGCTCTCCCGGCTGCCTCAGATCCGCACCAATGTGAGCCGCGGGCAGGGGCACTGGGGCCACGGGAAGAGGAGCCGGCTGGCAGCTCGGGCCCCTGGGTTAGGGAGTAGCAACAGGTCTGGTCCACACTCACTGTTGGCTTGGGTGACTGAATCCACTTGTCCAAGCCTCAGTTTCTGCCTCTGGAAATGGGCATGAGATGCCTGCCATCCAGGGGTACATGTGACCTGCATGTGTCCCGGGGAGGTCGGAGGTCAGGTGAGAGCGAGGGGCTGAGAGCAGAGCAGAGAAGGTGGGGAACCAGAGATGGGGGAGCCTTGCTGGGCAGTGAGTCAGCGTAGGGCTGGGGAGCAGGCACCTTGGGGCGAGCAGGGTGGGGCAGCCCTAGTCTCTTGCGACCTGGGCAGGGTGGCTCGGGAGATGACGTTGGAACGGGGATGAGGAGTCAGGCCCTGGAAAGGGCTGATCTGGGCAGCAGGCCCGTGTCGGACACTGGTCACACCGTGTGCAGTCTGCTCAGAGCATGTGCATTGTGACAGGGCAGACGGACACATGGACAGTTACAGTCCAGAGAGACAAGAGGCCCGTTTGAGGTCTCTGACCCTACACCTCTCGCTTCCAGTTCCTGCGGAAGTCGACACAGGGGATCTCCTACTCGCTGTTCGCCTTGGTGATGCTGGGGAACACGCTGTATGGGCTAAGCGTGCTGCTCAAAAACCCCGAAGTAGGCCAGGGCGAGGGCAGCTATGTGCTGCACCACCTGCCCTGGCTCGTGGGCAGCCTGGGCGTCCTGCTGCTCGACACCATCGTATCCTTCAGGGTGTGAGGGTGGGTGGGGTCGGGGGGGCCACAGCAGCCTCCGCCTGCACGTGGCTTCAGCGTCCATCCATCCATCCATCTTTCCTTCCATCCATCCATCATCCATCCATCCATCCATCTATCCATCCATCCATCCATCCATCCATCCTTCCTTCCATCCATCCATCCATCCATCCATCCATCCATCCATCCATTCTTCTATCCATCCATCCATCCATGCATCCATCCATCCATCCTTCTATCCATCCTTCCATCCATCCATCCTTCCATCCATCCTTCCATCCAGTCCATCCATCCATCCATCCTTCTGTCCATCCGTCTGTCCGTCCATCCACCCATCCATCCTTCTATCCATCCATCCATCCATCCATCCATCCATCCATCCATCCATCCATCCATCCATCCATCCATCCATCCATCCATCCAAGAGCCAAACCTCCCATGTGCTGGGCACCCCTCCAGGTACCGGATCTATTTGTGAGTAAGAACAGAATGGTCCTTCCTTCAAGAAGCTCACAGTTCAGTGGGGAGGCAGACAGGATATGCGTAATCATAAGTAATTACTTCACTGTGGTGCCACTGAGTAGCACAGAGAAAAACTGCAAGAGTGTGTGACCAGGGGGCTGTCTGTCCTGGTTTAGAGGCTCAGCAGAGGCCTCCACTAGTGCCATTGAAACTGTGCCCCGAAGGAGAAGTTAGGTACAGGAGAGGGAGGGATGTTCCTGGCACAGCTTGTGCAGAGGGTCTGGGGAACAGGGCATACATAAATCAGCCCATCCAGGCAGGAGGAAGGAAAGCTGCAATGTGGAGACACACACACGTGAATTAGAGATGGAAAAACTTGAGTTCAAATCCTGGCTCCCCGGTGTCCTGTGTGACACAGAGCAAACCGTTAGCCTCTCTGTGCTTCCATGTCTTCATCTTGCTGTCTCACCAAGGTCATGGGGCAATTACATAAGCTAAGGTCTCTGGAAATACCCAGCACCGGACCCAGCACACAGTGAGTGCTCAGTAAATGTTTGTTTGCTGGATGGCTGAGCAGGGCATTATTTGCATCTCCTTTGGGAGGAGGTAAACGGGGCCCTTGTTTCGACGTTTGTGGAGTTCCTGGTGGGTGCAATGAGAGATGAAGAAAGTTAAGCTCTAGTGCCCCAAAATGGCCCCTGCCACTTGCTGAAACCCCCAGGATTCTGTAGGGTGAGAGGAGGGCAAGATCCTGGAGCTGGGGTCAGGGGAGGCTGCCTGGAGAGGAAGACCCAAGCGCTGGACTTGGCAGATAAATGGGGTTTGGCCGGTTGAGGGGTGGGAAGGCAGCAAGAGCAGAGGCCAGGAGGCCATGGCTGACCCTGCCTACCTGGCCGAGTTGCAGGGAGGGAAGAGGGCAGCAGTTCTGGATGGGGCCACAGGCCACCCTGGGGCAGGTCCGACGCAGGCTGTGCTCCGTTTGGCCTTGACGTTGACTCCTTCGGATCTCCATACAGTTCCTGATATACAGGGGTGCCGCCACCTCATCAGAGCGCCAGCCACTCCTCCCCAGCTGAGCAGGACCCAGACCCCGGCCAAGCCCAGGATGACGGGGACCTGCAGATGCCACACTCAGGAAGGGAGAAGTACGGGCAGTGACGGTGCTGCTGACCCTGGGCTGGGCCGTGGAGGAAGCTGGGGGTGCCTAGAACTCCCGGCCCGACCGCCTACCCCCAACACCTCCGAAACCTCGTGAGCTGACCCTTCCGGAAGCCCTGACTGACGGACTCTTCCAGGAGCAGGTCAGCCCCCAGGGCCGGCCCACCCCGCCTTGGGATTCCCCCCCAGGGTCTGAGGCAACTGTCCGTCCCTGGAGCCTGAAGGGAGGGCCTGCAGCCGAGACCTCGCCTCTCAGAAGGCAGTGCAGCTGGCCCTCAGCTCACCTACCTCATTCTGCCTGCTTCCCCCACCCGACCGCCTGGGGAGGAGCCCAGCTCAGCCTGGTGCACGTGGACTGTACAGTCGACTGCAGATGGCCTAGTAAACGGTACTCCCTGTGAGGCCCGTCCTGGTGCTCCTTTCCTGGTGCCGGGCTCTGCGCTGCTCTGGGGCACAGTGATGGATGGCGATCGGGGTCCCACCTACAGGCAGGCCCCAGGTGGGGGCCTAAGGGGGTCAGGATGTGGGAGAGCCAGGCCAGAGGGTACTGTGTCTGCTGGCCCGCCCCTGCCCAGCCTCTTGGGCCTCCAGTTTCTTCAACCTGCTTCTCTGTGGCAGGCTCCACACCTGGTGGTGGGGACACAGCAGTGAGAAAGACACTCCTCCAACAGGATCCCTGCTCCGCGGTGCTCAGCAAGAAGCGGAATAGTTAAGGTTCAGACTTTGGTTCTGCATCTCAACCTCTCTGTGCCACAGTTACCTCATCTGTGCAATGGGATGACAGTATTACCACTTTATACGTCCTTCTAGGGATTAAATAAAATGGTGTGCTTATAGATGTTAGCCCTGAAGTCTGGCATGCAGAAGGAGCTCACTGAAGGTTAGCTTTGATCATTTTTAGTTGGAGGAGAAGGACAACCAGATCTCCCTGGAAATCAGGGAGACCTTCCTGGAAGAGGTGACACGGCAGAAGGACAGTCAGAAGATAAACAGGGAAGGTGCCAGTGTTGCAGGCGGGAAGGGTGGAGAGGAGGGCAGGGCTTAGCCCCGAGCTCTAGTTCCTGTGCCCCAACTTTAGTTTGCCTCCCAGACCCCAACCTGAGTCCACTTTCTTCTTGGCCACAACCCCATGCATGCCTGAGGGCAGAGGGGCCAGCTCCCCTCCCTGATGGCCTGCTTCCTCACCTCCCCCCCTCCCCCC
>NW_020173679.1:1303264-1305715 GCF_003031525.2 Neophocaena asiaeorientalis asiaeorientalis | reverse complement strand
GCTCCTAAGGCTGGTAGGGAGGAGCTGGGGCTCAGCGTGAGCCTCTCTGTTAGAATCTTCCTCTTCCAACCGTGGAGAAAGGAAGGAGCCCGGCCACAGGGCTGTAGCCTCGGCCGCGAGGGGACGCCTGCCCCGGTTTGGTGCCACAAGTATTTGCCAAGCGCAGCTCTCCTCTCCACCCTGGCCCACGCTGTGCTGGGCGTCTGGGATGGGGGTGAACCAGCTCTGGTCCCTGCCCTCAAGGAGGGGAGACGGTTGCCGGGCCCTAGAGGGAAGAACTGTAACCAGAAGGTACAAAGTGCCATAGGGATGAGGCGACTCAACCTGGGAAGGCTTCGTGGAGGAGTGGCCCGGGAGCGGAATCTTGAGAGAGAGGGAAGGGTGTGTGCAAAGGCCTGGAGATGGGAGTCAGGGCTGCTCCCAAGGTGGGGCTGGAGTGAGGACAGGATGGTGGGGGCAGGGCCAGCCACCAGCGCTCACAGCAGGTGACCTGGTTTGGTTGGGGGAAGAGGAGGAGGGAATGGGGGTCTGGGGAGGCCAGGGAGGGGGGCGCCTCTGAGGTTCAGTTGGGCAGTGGGGCGAGTGGGGTGCAGCGCCTCAGCCCTGTCCTGGGTGGGCCTGCAGAACCCTGGGTGTCACCTGGCCTGCAGCTGACGTTTATTGAGCTCTTGCTGTGTGCGGGGCGGGGCGGGGCTGGGCTGTACCCTCGCTCGCTCGGTCCCCACAACCCCCACTGCGGTAGGTGGCGCAGGTGCAGTCATCACAGCCACATGACAGATGGGAAAACAGGCTCTGAGGAACTAAGCAGCTTCCCCAAGGTCCCCCAGCTACGAGTGGCAGCTGTTCTATCCACATGAGGTCCCTCAGCTGCGGGGGCCATCCCACACCCGGCCCTCGGAGTCCCATCCCTGCCTCCGCCCTTGGCTGGGGGTCCAGGGCTTCAGGGCCGGGTGCCGTCCAGCCTCACCCTTGTCCTCGGGGGCGGCGCAACCCTGCTGTGCTCAGGCCCCCTCTCCACTGTTCTGAGTGGTGCCTCCCACCCCCAGGGCCCACGCCCGCCCCAGCTGGCTCAGTGCCCTTTGCAGCCAGGATCTGGCTCTACCCAGGGCCGTGACCTGGCTGAGTGCCCTCCTGGCCTGAGGACCTGGGGGCTCAGCTTGGCAGTGTGAACCCAGGTGTGGGCCTGGGCTCGAGCTGGGTGGGGAAGAAAGAACGCGATGTCACAGCCCCTGCCCTGGTGAGGGTGATGGGGTGATGGCTCTTGCTTGCAGGCACCACCCAGTCTGCCGACAGCTGTGGTTCCTTCCTCCTCATGAAAGCCCCAGTCCGATGGGGGAGACACTGGCACGCCCTGTCTGATGGAGGATGTCGTGGCAGTGGGTAAACAGGACAGGCTTGCAAGCCTGTCGTGCCGGGTGAAGCCTCGTCAGCGTGTCCACCAGTACTGGGACCCTCCCCGTGTTCCTCCCAAAGAGCAGAAGGGCCAGTGTGACCATCAGTCAATTCCACTGTCCGGACTGGGCCGTGCTCACCGGCTGGTGGGGTCCCTGAGGTGCAAGGTCCTGGGTGGACTGCCTTTCTCCCCTGGCTGCAGGCAAGCGTTGGTAGGGCCTTCACCTCTAGGTGTGGCCTGAAGGGATGAGAACCTTCCTCCCACCTGAAGTGTGGACCTAGCATTTTGGTTTCAGGCCCAGGCTCTGCACTTAGGAACCAGTTGCCCTGGTAACTGGTCCAGGAGGATTTCTCCATCGGGACCCACACGGGGAGCAGGAGGCTGGGCCAGTCACCCCCAAAGATCCCTGCCTTGGCGGCTTTACATGTCAGCTATTTTTAATTTTTTTTTATTTTTTAGTTAATTTATTTATTTGGCTGTGTTGGGTCTTTGTTGCTGCACGTGGGCTTTTCTCTAGTTGCGGCGAACGGGGGCTGTTCTTCGTTGTGGTGCGTGGGCTTCTCATTGCGGTGGCCTCTCTTGTTGAAGAGCACGGGCTCTGGGTGTGTGGGCTTCAGTAGTTGTGGCGCACGGGCTTAGTTGCTCCGCGGCACGTGGGATCTTCCTGGACCAGGGCTTGAACCCGTGTCCCCTGCATTGGCAGGCGGATTCCTAACCACTGTGCCCCCAGGGAAGGCCCTTAGCTATTTTTTTTTTTTTATTTTAATTTTATTGGAGTATAGTTGGTTTACAATGTTGTGTTAGTTTCAGGGGTACAGCAAAGTGATTGTTGTACATTTGTTTTTTGTTTTTTGTTTTTTTTTTTTTTGCGGTATGCGGGCCTCTCACTGTTGTGGCCTTTCCCGTTGCAGAGCACAGGCTCCAGACGCGGAGGCTCAGCAGCCGTGGCTCACGAGCCCAGCTGCTCCGTGGCATGAGGGATCTTCCCGGACCGGGGCACGAACCCGCGTCCCCTGCATCGGCAGGGGGGGCCGCCCCCACCCCCCCCCCCCCGCGGG
>NW_020173679.1:1291146-1302972 GCF_003031525.2 Neophocaena asiaeorientalis asiaeorientalis | reverse complement strand
CCCTGCATCGGCAGGCGGACTCTCAACCACTGCGCCACCAGGGAAGCCCGTACATTCGTTTTTTAGATTCTTTTCTCATATAGGTTATCACAGAACACTGAATAGAGTTCCCTGTGCTATACAGTAGGTCCTTGTTGGTTATCTGTCTTATGTATAGTAGTATGTGTATGTTCACCCCAAGCTCCTGATTTATTCCTGCCCTTTGGTAACTGTTAAGTTTGTTTTCGATATCTTTGTCTGTTTTGTAAATAAGTTCATTTGCATCTTTTTAAAAGTTAGATTCCACATATGAGTGATAGCATACGGTATTTGTCTACGTGTTAGCTATTGAATGAGATGCCGTCTATGAAAATGCCTGGGGCACCCCAAACCTCAAGGTAGGGGGCAGGCAGGTGGCATCTACAAGGAAGGACTAGCCCACAGACCCATCCTCGGTGCCCGGCCCCAGGCCCTCCCAGCCCAGGGTCCCCTTGGTTACTTAGTGAACCTGGGATTTTTTTTTTTTTTTTGCCACTCATGGCATGTGTGATCTTAGTTCCAGGCCGCATAGCCCAGTGGGAGCAGGCTGTCTGCCTCTGCTTGTTCTGAGGCTTCAGAGCAAAGGCCGCCCCCAGGCCCAGTGACTGGCTCAGTAGATGCTGGACACAGGTGCCCTTTTTCTTCCAGCCTCTTTAGGGCTCACTGGTTCCCAGGAGCAGAAGCCCACTTGCTAAGCAAGCAGCAGAGGCTCTTGGCCGGCTGTGGGCTCACAGGAGGGAAGGTTAAGAGGTGAGCCATCGGTGTCTGGAAGGACAGGACAGGCACTACAGCTCCGGGAATCATTCCTGGTGGGAATGAAATGGCACTGTTTCAGCATCAGTCTCTCAAGAGAGAGCATCGTAACTGGCCTATTGTGGGTCACCCGGTGGGGATGAGGGAACGCCATGGCCCCACTGCACCGAGGCTGCGGGGAGGGGGTGGCACCAGAGAAGCAAGAGGGGCCGTGAACAGGTTCACAAGGCCTACGCCACCCCTCGGGCGGGTAGGGTCCCACAGAGCGGGGAAAGGACCAGCTGGGAGGTGGCCCCGAGCCAGGGGCACACACTCCTCTTCTGCCACTTGGGTCCGGCTGCCCCTCACTGAGGAAACCCGGTCTCAGGGCCCAGTGTCCCTAAGCTCACTGGCCTGACTTAGCAGCAAAAGACAGCAGTGATGGCTCTTCCAGTGATGGAAGACTTTAGAAGAGTAAGATCAGGCCTGGCATACATCACAGTCACAATTCCTGGCTTCCAAGTGTTATTTTGGTCACGTGATCGAACACCTGCTAAACATGAACTCATTTATCTGTGCCAAGCACTCTACCACGAGGATGTCGTTTCCACTGGAGAAGGGCTCTGGGTCCACTGACAGAGCTCCGGCCTTCACCTGTCCGCCTCCCTCATCTTCTCCACCTGAAGTTCCTTGAAAGGCACTGCACGGAGGTGTCTCTCCTGTTCCCCGTCTCTATCTCAGTGGTACTCTGCACTCAGTAAAGATGTGCCCCATCTGGGAACTTTCTCATCAGACCATGCAGAGAGGAGCTGGGCCCAAGGATTCGGGGACAGGCGTGTCAGGGACCCAGGTACCTCAAACCAGAGGGGCTTCACCGGGGTGTGGGCCCGACTGCCCTGCCAAGATGCCCTGGTGTCAGCTGGGAGAGCACGGACTACGTACGGCTCGGAGGGACCTTGGGCACGTTAACCCCAACCTGTTTGCCCACGTCACCCAGGGCTGTGAAGGGGGCGCGGGACGAGTGTGGACATGCCTGCGCAGAGCAGGTGTTTGCTGAAATGAAAGGGGAGGGGGAGAGCCCCCATCCCATCACACCTGATGATGGGATGGCCCCAGCTGTTCAGAACAGGTGGGGCAGGGTCTGCGCGGAGCGGGGGCCCAGAGAAGCCGCTGGAGATCTGCAAGGACCCCCACGCCCCCACTGGGGTCAGCCCTCCCAGCCGAGCTCACACATGCTTGGACAGCGAGGCAGGCAAGAAAGAACACAAGGCCAGTGCTAACTGCATCCCAGTTTCTTTTTATTTATTTTTTTGTTCTTTTTTTCCTTTTTTTTTTTTTTAAGTATGGAAGCTCAAGTATAAGATGTAGATTTTTTTTTAAGCTTTACAAAAAAACAAAATAAAACAAAAACTCCTTTTGCATTCCATAAAAATTGACAGAAAAGCACCTGGCCAGAAGAGCAGGACGGTCCGCAGGTCCCCGCCCCCCACCGTGTGGTCTCCGTGGGACAGGGGCCAGGCGTGCGGGACGACGCTGAGGGCCACCTCTCCTTTCTCCCAGAGCTGTCCCCTGTCCCCGCCAACCCCCAACCCCAAGCAACTCCCAAACACACGTGGAATCAGATTTCCAGTTTTTCTTCTATCTTTCACACACCACAGTTATTTCATAAAATTTTTTTGTTTTACATTTTTTACACCAATGTAACAAAAGGGTGGGAGGGAAGGGAGGCAGACAGACAGTGTATTTTATGCCTATAAATGGGTGGTGGTGGAGAGACGGGGGGGCCGGGGCAAACAGAAAACATGGTTTCTATGGAAATACTGAGTTTTGATAGCAAAATGTGGTGGGAAGTAGGCCTCAGAGACAAGAAGGGTGTTCATAGGGTTTATTCTCAGGGAGACATGGCGCTGTGCAGTGGTGATGCAAGTTGTTGTGTGACCTGGGGCGGGGAGGAAGGGACGAGGGAGGGAGCAGAAAACGAGTTTCTAAGAAAGGAATCTAGTGAGCGCACGGCGGCGTGTCCGGTTAGTTGGGAAGAAGAGGCTTAACACTGCTGCTTTCTCTTCAAAGCCTCCACCAGGTCGTTCTTAAGAGCTTCTTGTTTTGATTTGTCTGCAAAAGTCTGCACAGACCTGCCCGGGGAGAAGAACTGTCATTAGCAGGCTGAACAGGAAGAGTGCAGCGGCGAGGGGCTGACGGCTGCCCTGCCGGTGCGTCCAGGGCGAGGGGCCGGGTCACTGGGCTGGGTGCCCCCTTCCCCATCCTCTGGGAGTGCGAGCTGCAAGCTGTGCGGAGGGGGCAGAGGGGCCCAGAGCCCGAGGCCGGCCCCGCGGGGGAGGCCACGGCCCACCTCTGCACCAGGCTGGGCATGACCTGGACTCTGGGGCACAGATCCCAATGTCAGCCTGAATCAGAAGTGGGCCTCCAAGCACGCCACAGCAGAGACCGTCTGTGCTTCAGCCCAGCTGTGGACTCGGGCCGGAGGCCGAGAGATAAGGACCCCGTCACAAAGCACGGCGTGCAGGGCTGGCCACCCGGCGAGCATTAGGAACCGGCACCTCGGACGTCTGAGCCCACTGCCTGGGCAGCACCTGCGGGCAGGCACTTTTAGGCTTCGGCTGCAAGGCACCATCAGCTGTTAACTTGGCCAAGAAAATCCCTCAGCCTGAACTTCAAGAGGCAGGAGGGGACAGGTAAGTGGCCCTGGGTCGCTGCTGTCAAATCCTGAATTTGTGGGGAAATGTTCACGGGAGTGCACTTACGCACAGGTCAGACAGAGCGAACAACAGCTAACCTCTGTAGAGGTTGTACAGTTTACAGAGTGCTTCTCAGGCACACTTCACTCTCACAAGCGTTCTGGAGGGGTCTGAGCATTATTCCCAATTTACAGATGAGGAAACTGAGGCTCAGGGAAATGCTCCTGGCAATGACCTTAATGGTCACTTTGTCAGATTTCCTCGGTGTGTGGGTTAACCAGGAACTTCCCAAACTATTTATAAACTTCCTAACGGTTTCAAAGCAGTGGAAAGAAAGAGTGGAAGGCTACCTTGCAGGAATGCTGTGGAGCCACGGGAATGTCACGCTTGACACGCACTGGCCGTGAAACAGAATGGGAAGGAGAGACCAAAAAATAATCCCCCACCACTGAATATGGGTGAAATACAATGAAGTAGGACCCAGGAGCATCCCACGTGGAATTCTGGCTACTGAGTCCTAGAAACATCACGGGAAGTGCCCCCAAGATGGTAAAGAAGGAGGCAGAGACGAGGCTTTGAAAGAGTCTATGTGCAGCTACAAAAATTCCCATGAGAAACGCTGACATTTTTGGTCGATGCTGCTGAACACACATTTCTGAGTGTTTGCTCTGCTCTGCTCTGCGACGGCCAAAGGAAGGGTCAGGCACCAGCCCTGGTGGCCCTC
Organism: Neophocaena asiaeorientalis asiaeorientalis; assembly: GCF_003031525.2. NCBI lineage: Eukaryota > Metazoa > Chordata > Mammalia > Artiodactyla > Phocoenidae > Neophocaena > Neophocaena asiaeorientalis. The sequence goes on along the minus strand of NW_020173679.1, from coordinate 1,298,802 downwards.
GGGCTGCAAACCTCAGCCAGCCCACCACGGGCTTCTGGAAAGCTCCCAATGGGAGGCTAACTTGCGCAGTGGGAGGATGCGGTAGGCGAAGTGGTGGCTCCCACGGCACCCCGGCCCGACTGGGCGCTGGCTCTTCTGGGAAGGAGCATGCCAGGCCTGGGCTGTACCCAGCCCCCCGCTACCCCCCAAAGGAGAAAGTTCCAGAGTTAGAACCAGGTAAGGAACAGGAGGTTAGGCTTGGAACGGCTGGAGGTGCAAGGAGCAGGACCCTCGTTTAGGGAAAGGAGCTCGGGAAGGTCACTGCCAAGCAGCTCGGAACCAATGCCTGGAGGTGGGAAGGAGGGCCTGTCCTGGACAGAAGGTGCCAGGCTGCCCACTGCTGCAGAGGATCTATGTCAGAAAGCCTCCAGTGGGTGGCCACAGGACTAGCCGAGGTGAGGGATCCAGAAGATTCTAGACCCACCCTAAAAGCTGAGGGGCTGGAGAGGAAACTGCACCATATGGAACGCCTTAAAAGGGGGTTTCTTAATGCTCTGATGGGAATGTAACGGTCCGAGCATGAGGCTGGAGGCTGACAGATGCCCCAGGCCTGATGCTGGCACACACACAGACCAGACTGTGCTGCGGTCCCACGGCTGCAGAAGAGCCGCTCCGCCTGGTTGCACGGGTGCCCCACCTCTGTCCCCCACACTGGGCCTCTTCCGGGTCAGGGTCTCCGAGTCCAGCCCCTGGGCCTAGGAAGAAGCCCCTAAGCCCAGGCCCTACAGCCCTGCCCAGCTGGGTTTCCAAACGCCTCTTACTAAAACCAGTTTCCCTTCTCCTCTCCGGGGATGCTGACTGCTTTCACACATCTGTATCTGTCACTAGCTCAAGTCATGGTCCTCGGCCATCGTCTACAGCCAGACTGCTGCCCCTCCATCGGCATAAGGCATTTAGGAGGACAGCTGCAGCTCGCCAGGGGCAGAGGGTTATGCCGGTCCCAGCGGCTCCAGCGGCAACCCGTCTTGGGGGCACTGGGCCCAGCCCGGGGATTACAGCCGCACTCTGTGTTCCATCCTCAGACTCAGGGCGATACACCGCCCCCTTTTAGGTCGGCTAGCCCCAGTCAATCTCCCACCGAGAAGGGGGCTCATCTGGCTTCTGGGATCCTTGGTGGACAGCTGGCGAAGCCCCGGCTGCACACACAGCAGAGAGGCCGCCAAAGCCGCCGGCCAAGCGGGAGGCCACCGGGAGCGGCGCAGGCGAGCGGCTCCTGCCGGAGAGGCGACGGTGATGCCCGGCGATGCCCGGCCTGCTCAGGGGCAGAAGCCCAGACGGCCCCCCCTCACACGCGGCCCCGCCCAGAGTGCAAAGCACACACACCGCACACGTGATTCAGGTCCGTGTAACGCGGGGCGGGGCGAGTGTGCACGTTAAGGGGGCTGCTCCCAGCCGAGCGGACACGGGGTTAGTGGTGTTTAAGGGTCCGGCGGGGTCTCGGCGGGCTGGTGAGTCCTGTTTAGTGGGGCGGCGCTCAGGCCTCTCAGGCAGTGTACCTGGAGCGGCTTAATTATCAGGCTGGATGTGGCTCTGGCGCTGCGTCAGCACCTGGGAAAGCTCCCTCTGCAGCTGCGGGAACTTGGGGTTGGCGGGGATAACGTCAACAGATCTACAGAGAGTGCACAGAGGTGAGTGCAGCGGGAGGGGGAGGACGGGGCCCAGGAGCACACGGGGTGACAGCTGAGAGGACGTGCTGGGGACACATAGGCAGAAGAGAGAGGGGAGCGTCACCAAGGCCGCTGCCGCTCAGGGGCTGTGGTGGGGAGGTTCTGGCCGTGGGGCTCTTGCGGGCGGCAGTCACGGTTTTCAGGGGCTCAGGCCACCACCCCGCAGGCTCTCTGCGGCTTTCTCCGATTTGTCAGCCAATGCCCGGGGGCCCTGCAGGCCAGGCGGGTGTGTGGCTGGCTCAGGGGCCCCAGGCTCAACAGCCAGAGGAGAGCAATGCTCTGGGGGTGGAATAAAACCCACTGGGGGCCAGACCACGTCCCCCACAGGCAGGGAGGAAATCAGAAAGATGATGAGTCCAAAGTGGGCCCCATCTTTTAAAACTCTATGAGTGAAAGACTAAAACATCTGTCTCCTGGACAGATTCACAAACCAGAGCTGCTTCCTGCCTCTCCTTGTTCCCAAAGGAGAGATCTGTCCACAGTGGAGGACTACAGGAAACCACGGGCAGAGCGTTAGCCCCTGGACCCGCGTGGTGGTGTAGGGCCGCACACCGGCCTCCATCCCACCCCTCCCTTCGGCAGCCCTGCTCCTGGACGGCCGGAGGGCCACTGGGAGTCATCCCTGGTCGAAGGTCACACGGCTCTGGCTGACAGAGGCTGCATGAGATCCCGGCCTCCCGACTCCAAGGCCCGTCTCGCTCCACAGCGGCCTCCACTACCCACCCCCCCAAAGGGGCTCTGGCCTCCTACCCTGCCCACCATGACCTTGAGGACCCAGCGAGCCCCTGAGCCCCCTTCGGCCTTCACTTGGGCCGACGCTGAAGAACCGAGGGCACAAGACGTGTGGGGAGGGGCAGCCAACAGCCCTGAGAGGACCCCAGGGTGGCGGGTCCCTCTCCAGAAAGCAGCAGGTCGGGGGGCTCTTTCTGTGCTGGTGGTGTCATGCCCTCCTGCGTCTTAGGGTCTGATCTGGAGGTATCCTCAGGCCCAGGAGCCGAAGGGGCCGGGCAGATTCTTTAGGTGGGACTCAGCCTGAGGGACCGAGAGGTGACTCCAGGGACAAGGGCACTGATGTTGTTAAGGTGAATGGGCCCCAAGAAACAGAAATGGTGCAAGTCTACTCTGATTCCCACATCTATCCTGAGTACACACTCTGCATGCCGGGCTTTACCCTTACAAAACCTGCATTAACAACCCTATAAGGAGGATAGATACCTCAGCCCTGGTTTACAAAGGAGAAAACAGAGGCCCAAGGCCATAGAGCTCTTAAGCAGTGACCTAGGATTCAAATCCACACCTTTTTGGTTCCAAAGCCCGTGCTTTGGGGTACATTACCTTAGCCCATTAACGATGTCCTTTGTTTTTCCAAAGTAGATCTCATTCAGCGTACTTCTGATTTTATTTTCCATGTCCTGGAAAAGGAGGCCGGTGAGACTGACGGGAACGCCCTCCCTCCTCCCGCCCGCGCCCCTGCAGTCCCCGCTGTGACCGCAGGGTGGAGGCACGTGAGTGTGTGCCCTGAGCGCCTCCCCATCCTGGCACCCAGGACACCAGTACCAAGTCCCGGTGTCCCAGGCTGACCCTCACTGGGAGCTGGCCCACCCCACTCAACCACCCGCCAGCCCTCCCCCCAGCTCTGTGAACAACCCCGTGCAGCTGGAGAGCACCCCCTTCTTCCAGGTGGCGTGGGAAAGGGGGAGCTGAGGTGTAGCTCAAGCTCCCCCTCCAGAGCCCACTGGTGTTCCCGGGATCTGCTTCCCGTCTGAGCTCAGGTCTCCGCTCGCACCCACTGGACGGGGGGAGACAGGACTTAGGACCTCCCGAGCTGAGTCTTCAGGGTGCATGTGTTTGGGGGACAGTAGAGGGGGTGCCTCTGGAGCTGGGCCCTGCTTGCGTCCAAATCAGAAGACTCAGGAAACACGAGGCCAGGGCAAAACATGAGAAATGCGCTGCTGGCTGCTGCGGAGCTGCGAGGGAGCAGCAAGGGAGGCTGGCAGCCGGGCTCCAGGGGCGAACGTCCCATGCGGTGGAGGCGAACCGTGGCAGCAGGAGGCCCACTCACCTCGACCAGGCGCCCGATGTTGGCTATGTGCGGGGAGCAGTCGCTCACGGTTTCATCCTTCTCCATCTGCAAAGAGACAGAATGTTCCTCTAGGTCAGAGAGCCGGGTGAGGGCCCAGGGCCTGTTCTCCCTGCTGGCAGGCCCGGGGCCAGCTGGCGGGGGTTGAAGGCCACTTTTCCAGTGAGGGAGCCCCAGCACAAGGCAACCCAAGTTTCAGGTCGCAGACAGTCCGGCCCGCAGAAGCCCTGAGGCCCCGCTTCCAGGGGAGAGTCTCGCTCCGCCCTTGTGGAGCACACCCCACCTCCACAGCCCACAGCAGGGAGGGCGCAGGTGACCACCCCTGCCAGGCACAGGCTCAGCTTGGGGCCTGACGTCACAGATGAGCCCCCAAAGTGCCGTGCCGCTGCCGTGCCTGTGTGGCAGCTACGGAGGGAGGGACCGGCAACCCGGGCGTCAGGAGACTCCGAGGCTCAGACAGATGGGGTGGCCTGCCCAAGGTCACACAGGGAGTGACAGCAGAGCCTGGGTCAAAGCCATGCTTACTTCCAAGCCTATATTCCTTCTACTGTGTGAGGCTGCAGGGCCGGCCGAGTGACCGTGTGGAACATGAACAAGAGAATCTCAATCCGCATCCCTGGTTACGACAGAGGGGGTTTAAGAGGAGGTGGGATCCAGCGGGACAGTTCTGGCCCAGGGGTCAGTACTCTGAGTATTAAAAGGAAAGGGGGCAGGGAGGGGAGAAGGCACTGATGACCCTGACACGAGCGCTGAGTCACGACGCATGCGGAGCTCTCCCCCAACTTCCACCCTGTGTTTAAGGCTTACTTCCCTCACAAGATTATACATTCCTTAAGGGCAGATGTATGTACCTGTTTCACACTTCACAGGTGCCTAGCAGAGTGCTAAGTGCATGAACGCTGTTTAAACCGAGTGGAAGTGTAGCTACGGTCACCACTGTTATTTATTTACTTAGAAAGATTTATTTATTATTAATTAATTTATTTTTGGCTGCACTGGGTCTCAGTTGCGGCACGGGGGCTTTTCGTTGCAGCATGCGGGCTTCTCTCTAGTTGTGGTGTGAGCAGGCTCCAGGGTGGGTGGGCTCTGTAGTTAGCGGCACGCAGGCTCTCTAGTTGAGGAGCGCGAGCTCAGTAGTTGCAGCGTGCGGGCTTAGTTGCCCCACGGCATGTGGGATCTTAGTTCCCTGACCGGGGATTGAACCTGCGTCCCCTGCGTTGTAAGGCGGATTCTGTACCACTGGGCCACCAGGGAAGTCCCTCACCACTGTTACTGAAATAAAACCTGGAAGCTGAGGCAGTCTGGGGGAGAATGGCTGCATGTATACGTGTGGCTGAGTCGCTTTGCTGGGCACCTGGAACTATCACAACGCTGCTGATCAGCTATACTCCAACATCAAATACAAAGTCTACAAAAATACAAAAAACTCTGGAAGCTGAAATAGGCAATCAAGAAACAGCATGAGAAGACAGGAACTGGATCAGGAAGGCTAGAGCTCAAAATGAATTCAGACTAGTGAAGAAAGCAGAGCAAAGGTGGAAGGTTAACTACCTTGAGCACCGGAAGAACGGGGCAGAGGCCTGGGGTGCGTCTGTTCGGAGGCTAAAGGCCTCTGCCCAGTCTCACCTGCTTTTACTTCTCTTACCCATTAGGGAGAGTGACTTCCAGGCTGGGAAAGGTAGAAAAGACCCAGTTAGGAGGGAGACAAAGCCACAGATGGTAGGAGAGAACCAAGTCGCTTTAAATGATTAAGTTTCAGGGTCAGAAAAATCCGATTCTGTGACAGAGACATCCCTGAAAAGTTACGGCACACTTCAGAGGTGCCAGAACACTGGCGGAGGGCAGAGGCTGACCCCACTTCCATAACAGAAGGAAGAGTGGAGTTGGAAATTAAACACTGGCTTGACACTGATCCAGACAACAATTTCTGATGGGACCGTTACAAAAAATCATCTGCCGGCACACTTTCAAATCAGATACTCCAGGAGCCAGCACGGGCTCGCTATGAACATGACCTGCTGCGAGACTCTCCAATTTCCTATTGAGATGGGGATGCTGGGCTGAAGAACAGAGGGCTCCTCTAAGATCACATCACCGTGGCAGGTTCCCATCTAAGATCCTGTGGCCGAGGCTGGACGACAGCCCGCTCACGTTCCCAGGGTGGCCTCCAGGGCATCTCGCACGATCCTCTACCTGGCCCTGGGTCTACCTGTTTGTCCAGGACTTAAAGAAAGGTGCAGCGCAGAGGGTTCATGGGATCCTATTGCCAGCATCAAGGGTGGAGGTGATGAGACCCCGAGACACGGGTCAGCTGCAGAGTACAGCACTCCCTGGCGGCAGCGACCTCACTCCACCTGGTCCTCCTAAGAACCACTTTAAAGCCGAGGAAGCCGAAGCTTAAAGGTGTCAGGTGCTCTGCCCAGATGACAGCCCCGCCTGACCCTGCAGCTCTGCTCCTCCAGCCCCAGCGTGCTGACTACCTTCACCAGGGCAAATGCAAACCACCTGCTTTGGCTCAAACATTAATCTCACCGAGAACAAAATGAGGAACAAGCCCAGTGAAGAGACTTGTGGGTTTTAGGTGATTTCAAGCTTGACAAGAATGTGACGGGACCAAAAGGAAGCTATATTACTGGAGCCCAGCTTAGGGGCGGCGTGCCCCCCATCACACAACGAAGCTGCAGGGGCGAGGCTGCGTCACTTGCTGAGGGAGGGCCCCCCGTTCCGTCCCAGCCCAGCCACGTCCACAGGGCTGGACGCAGTCTGGGCTTTCAGAGAGCCGTGGGCGAACTGGAGTCCTTCTGCTTAAAAGGTCTGAACACCCTGACCCCAAGAAATGGGAAAGAATTTGGATATCTCAGGCCAGGAGGGGAAAGACTCGGGAGGTCCTGGCCACGCTCTGAGGGCCCGGCTATCTAGCAAGGGCATGTCCGGCAATCCATGTCATTGCCAAGGGGCGACGGAGCTCTCTGTTATTATATCTGCATCTGCTCACAGAGCAATGAGCCCTGGGTCCCTGCAAGTGTCTGGGGAGAAACGGGGTGGCCATTTGTCAAGATGCTACAAGAGGGGGATCTGGAGTAGAGAGATGGTCTGGAACCCACGGCCTTGCAAGGCCCTTTCAAAGCCAGGAGACTAAGTCTCAGAGTGAAGACGCCTGGTTCTGGCAAGACCGTTTGGCTGAGGGCTGGCCAAACAGGAGACACTGAGTGAGATGCTCAAATGATCAGCTGCTCTGCCCCCAGTACCGGGCCCTGAGCCACCCCGGGCACTCTGGCCAGTGATCCTGGGGAGTCTCGCTCAGGGGTTGACACAAAACAGGAGGCAAGCGTGCCCACCAACTTCAAAGTGAAGTCACACCCCCCTGTTTCAGGTGAATGAGCACCCCACCCTGGGCGGCGCCGTGGCGTTTGCGGGACATGCTGGGCCCTGAGCAAAACCCTGCGGCCACGATGACTGGAGCCTGTGCATGTTGAACAGGGGCTGGGACCGTGTTCCGCCCTGAGGAAGGACGGCGCTTGCTTTTTTTTTTTTTTCTCGACGGGCCTCTCACTGCTGTGGCCTCTCCCTGCTGTGGCCTCTCCCGTTGCGGAGCACAGGCTCCGGACGCACAGGCTCAGCGACCATGGCTCACGGGCCCAGCCACTCCGCGGCATGTGGGATCTTCCCGGACCGGGGCACGAACCCGTGTCCCCTGCATCGGCAGGCGGACTCTCAGCCACTGCGCCACCACGGAAGCCCTGCCTACCCATTCTTAAAAGGCATTTTTGGACACCGACATGCTGGCACTGAGTGTCCTCTCCTCCCATGTGGAAGAGGTTTCTGTGCCCGGCCAGACGGCAGCTCAGGGCTGCTCTTCTGGGCCAGGAG
>NW_020173679.1:1275204-1291088 GCF_003031525.2 Neophocaena asiaeorientalis asiaeorientalis | reverse complement strand
GGTCTGACAAAAATGAATTATGTCCTTCCACAAACTGGCCTCTCTGCCTCCCCAGCTCCACGCAGACGGCGGACTCCTGGCAACCCCAGGGAAGCAGTGAGGCTCTGGAGCTCAGTGAGGGCCCCATTTTATTTTATTTTATTTTTTATTTTTTTGAGGGCCCCATTTTAAATGCGCACCAACCACGCAGAGTTGAGGCCACAACTGGTGGCAAAGGGCTCAGGGCCATCAGGGAAGCAAAGTCACATCAGATATCCGATCTCTTGGGTATCATCTCTGCTTCAGAATCAAGAGCCATCCTCCAACAAAGGAAAAGGCTGGAAATGCTGGGCGCTCAAAGATAAAAGAGGTCTGGGCATGGGGGCCAGGGCGGGTGAGCCTCCCCCAGGAGCAGACTGACTACCAGTGAGGACACAAGGGGCCACGAAGCTTGAGGCAGGGAATCTGAGCCCAAGGCAAAGGCCCAGCAGGGCCCGGGGAAGGGAAGGAAGAGGGTGGGCCGGGGTCGGGGCAGAGGCCCGGCACACAGACATGTCTCCACGGCCCCCCTCCCCGCACCCTGCCGACTCCCTTCACACCTGGTCAGGGTCAGCTCGCTGGCAAAGCCGATCTGCCAAAAATAGAACTATTTTTGCACTGCAGATGTTATTACATCCTTATAAAAGGGGATGCCAGAGGAAAACATTTTTATGTGCTGTGGTCGCACAGATGTTCCACAAGGTGGTTCCAATGGAGTCTGGAGTCAGAGCACAGCCCGCCTGTCCCCATCAAGCACCTCCGCTCCTCTCCGTGGCCCGGCGACGTGGAGGACACGCGTGAGTGTGTAGAAAGCAGGCCATTTTCCTCAAAAGGGAAAACGTGAGCAGTGCCGTGCGGCACTTTGCAGTGAGCAGAGCCCGGAGGGTGGGGACCTGCAGGAAGCCAGCCCCGTCTAACGGCTGCTGCTCTGGAGCCCTGGGGGGCGAGGGCCTTCCTTGCCTCTGCACTGCACTGGAGAACCTAATACGTGCACCAGGCCCAGAACAGCGCCTGCTGAACAGCAGCTCCACTCCTGGGACTCTCCCCGGCCTGGCTCCTCCTAGTAATTGGGCTGGGCTCCGGGTCAGAGCGCAGCTGTGAGGCCAGGACGTAACATGCTGTCAAGCCAGAAGACAGTGGTCAGACAGCCTCTCAAGGAAGGTTCGGTTTGCCCAGTTTAGGAAAAATTTAACTGAGCCTAAAACTGTATACATTCTAGAAGACGGAAAAGTCTCTGCTTGCGTGATAGGTGGTAGTAGCAGTTAACAGCTATTATTTATTGGGCATAACCCATGTGTCAAAATGGTTTTTTATTTCTGCTCTACAACATCTTTCCAAGTGGGCATTATTAAGCTCGATGGTGAAAGTGCTGAATTTCAGAGAAGGGAAGTGGTTCGTCCAGGTCACACAGCTGGAAAGAGACTGGGCTAGGATCTGAACCAAGGTCTGGAGGATTCCAAAACCTGTTTTCTTCCAGGAGACTGCTCCATTTTCTCAACTTCACCCCCGTTCTTTACCGGAAAACTCAAGGCCAAACCGCAGTCCAGGGCTCAGAAATTCCGAGCAGTTTCATCCCTGCCTCACCCGCCTGCCTCGCCTGCCCGACCTTCCTAGCGGGGGATGGGCACAGGGAGGCAGCCTCACACCAGCTTTCCCTCTCGACCAGGCTGGGTCATTCCGCCCCAGGTCACCGGACGTACACCAAAGCATCCCTAGAAGCCACACCACTCAAGCCTCTCCAGCCCTGAACCCAGGAACCTCAGCACCTGGAGCTGGGCCTCCCCGGGTGAGAAAGTCCTCCCTGAGACACCCCGAGTTTGGCCTGGACCCCTCTGTTCCCCACATCTGGAGGGAAGGCCATGGGCTCTTCCCCCTGCAACATGCCGCCTTGCCTGACTGCCAAGCGCGAGTCAGAGGATTTCCCTGCATTAACACGCGGGCAGGTGCCTCTGCTGGAGTCTCACTGCTCGAAGATACATCACAAGGGAGCCCGGTGCTGAGCCGGGGGGAGAGCTCGCCTTCCGAGTGTCCGCCCTCATATCCCAGCTCCACAGGACATTCCACCTCTGTTTCTAAATATTTAGAGTTGGAAAAAAATGTCAAATGAACATCTGCAGGGCCCGGCCCCAGACTGGAAACCTTGGATCTCTTTCCCGAGATTCACAGTCTTGCCTCTTTCCCACGCCTCCAGCTGTCACATAGAAGTGACCTCTCAGTGCAACTTCCTTTTCAGCGCGTTGGTACTTGGCCTGCGGAAAGCAGCCTTCCCGCCGGGGCCCAGGTGGCAGCTGCCGCCCTCCCGCCCTCAAGGATTGGCCGTGATGAGCCTCTGCGAAGACGGCACTCACCTTGCCTCCCACAGCTGCAGGGATCTGCCAAAACACTTTCTCTGCTTGCTTTCCAGGGACGTCCCTGATCGCAAAAGGCCGGAATGGAGGAGATGGGTGAGGGCTCCTTGGTCTGAGCCCCTGGGGCATCTCCACAGCCCAGGTCACAACGAGATGTGAAATGTAGCTCCAGTACATTTACCAAGAGCGGTAAGAAAGTCAGTGAGGGGGCTTCCCCGGTGGTGCAGTGGTTAAGAATCCGTGGTGGTGAGGGGGGCCTTGAGAGAGGAGAAGATGGAGGCAAAGCCTGGGGAGCCAGGGAAAGGGACTCCTGGGGGGAAATTCCACCAAGCCCAAGCCATGGCCCTTCCCAGGACAGGCACAGGAAGCAGGAAAGTGGGGGAGCCCTGGGCATCGTGCCAGGGAAGGGTGGCCCCGGCCTATGCAGCTGCGGGGTGGCCAGTATGAGCTGGATGGAAACGGGAGAGCTGGAAACGGGAGACCTCGGCCTGGCTGGGCGCTCCTGCCCGCTGGCTAGGATGGCTGCCAGGGTCAGGGCCTGGCACTGTGGGCCTGGTGAGGTGGCCCCTCCCCTCCTGACACACGTGGGAAGGTGTGAGCGTGCAGCTGCCATTCCGCCTGGGTCACAGCAAGTACCGCTAACTGGAGGAACTCGAGCGACGAAGACCCACCTGAGCCCAGCGCTCACACCCTGGGGTCACCCCAAGACGTCTCCAACCCGACCCTCCTCTACTCCTCCTGCCTCTGCCCTTCCTCGTTATTTCCTGCCTTGAGGCTCCTTCACTGACCACCTGGCCACGGGCTAGTCACTGCAGCCACCGCCGGGGCCATCCTTTGAAGTCACAAATCTGATCAGATCAGTTGACTACTTAAAAAATCTTAAAACCCTCCGCACTACCTCTGGTGGTGAAGGTGTCTCACGTGGTCACTTGGGTTCCTGCAAGAGGCACCCAAACTGTGGCGCTGCTGAGCACACTCCAGGGAGGCCTGGCGCCTCCACTGGACTCCGTGGTTCTGGCCCCACTCGCCACAGGGCCTGTTTCTGGGGCCACTGGCCCACTGCCGCTGCCCACGCGGGCTGCTCGAGGGGCTGCCAAGGGGCTGCTCCTGGGCGCCCGAAGGGCGGTGTCCTGACTGCTGAACGCATTTCTGTGCAAAGGCTTACTGAGCATCTCTTAAATGCCAGGCCTACAGACAGGGGACGGACTAAGACCAAAAGAATGCAGTGCGGCAGAATGCAGCTTTCTTTTCTTCTAGGCAGACAAATCTGGGTTCACATCCCAGCTCTGCCTGCTACTTAGATAAGTCACCACAGCAAATTACTTAATAGCCTGACCTCAGTTTGCTCACCTGCTACATGGGAGCGGTAACTATGCCGTTGACAACCCAGTCAACAGAGACGCCCACATTACCACACGTGTTCACTCTTGATCACGATCTGCTCAGCTTTCCTGGAACCCCTTCGCCTCCCATCCGAGAGAACCAGAGATGTTTTCCCAAGGCTCATCCGGGACAAACAGCTAAACCCGCAACCCTCATTTCCCCTGTATGCGCAGAAGCTACACATCATTAACTTAGCTTTGTCACCCTCATTGCTTCCCTGCCCCTCCTTTTGCAGTTACTTACTTTGGAAACCAGCCCCAGATTTAATGCACCTCAGATGAGTTATGCGACCGGCCGCGAGGATGATGACAGAAGCATCAATTTCCTCATGAGAGCCCAAGAGCACAGGCAATCCAAACAGGCCGCGGCCAGCGCGTGCGCTGAGGACGCCGCTCATCAGGCCTGCGTTTGGCTTGGCAGCGGGTGCTGCTCACAGCAAGCCCAGACCCCGGCCGTGGGCTGACAGCTCTGATTTAAACTATTAGGAAGGCTGAGGATTAAATATTTGTCCAGGTCACTGTAAACCGGGTGGAATTATAAACAGTTCGGAGCGGTAAGTGATGCAGGAAACAGTTTCCGGATACGGGTTTAGGACTTTCCACCACTCCCCAGGTGGCAAGGTGTCGGGGAGGACGGCTGCGAGGGAGCCAGCTGCCTGGGGTCCGGCGGCCCCTCCCTGGTCAGTGGTTCCTGGAAGACGAGGGCCCATTTCCATGCAAAAGGATGGTCTCTGCCCAGTGAGCACTAGCCTCTGGGACGGTGTGGGGACAGCCCTGCCCAGAGGCCAGAGAAGGGGACCCCCGAGATCCCCTGCGGCTCCAGGCCCCGTAACACGGCAGAGGTGGTGCAGGTTCTGCGCGGAGAGTGTGAGGCTCCGACACGCGGCCCAGGCACCTGCCTTGCACTTCTACTGTTCGAGGGCACGGAGATGCTTCTGTGACTGCACTTGAAAGAGCTACTAAATTTACCCTTCCTGCCACATTTTAAAAAACTAATGGTTATGAAAAGCGTAATCATTATCTTACTGAAAAAGCCATTTTGATATTAAAAGGAACCCTCATGAAGTCAGGCACTCCCAGGATGAGGATGGCAACGGTCACCTCTGCCAAGGAAGGCTCCCTCCTGAGGCCCTTCTGAGGGATGCTGCACTGCAGCCAGCACCGGCTTCTCTGAGGCCAAGTCTCACAGGAGACTCAGGCCAAGCTACCTGTCTGTGCTTCCTCTTCCTGTCACACGAAGGCACCACTGCCCTGCACCAGCACAGGGTTAAGGCCTTCCCTTGGGGTGGGGCTGTTAAAAGTCCTAAACAGGACTCTTAAACGAGGGTCTTCAACCTGCTCAGAAGCTTCAAGTAGCACGTGAAGCAGAAGTGAAGACAAGTCTGCTCCAGGGCAGGCGGCACCTTCCAGTCCAAGCTCCCAGCTCACCTCACACACCTGGAAGGGACACCTTGAAGATGGGCTGCTCATGACACCTAAGCCAAAGATGGGCAAGAGAAAGGTACACAGCAGCTGTGATACTGTGATTTATAAGAAATACACAGTTTGGTCATTCGGACGACCAAAATACATTTCTCACGTACATCTGCTCTTCATCCATGGTTCCGGGCTCACAGCTCCCAAACCCTTGGAATTTCCTGGGCGGTAAGAGCAATGGGAGCATCTTTTGTTACATCTGGTCTCTTGTGCTCAGTTCCTGACATCAGTCGCTTCAGGGCCATCAAGGTGAAATGTGTGCCTTGTCACGCGTAACAAGCCCCTTTCCACCACAACTGGGTTTACGTTAATGAGGTGACTTTTGGAAAGTACCTAAGCATGGGGGCTGGTTGCCAGGGGAACCAACCATAAATAGAGGGGTGGAACTTTTAGTCCTATCTCTATTTCCAGGCAGGGGAGAAGGGCTGGAGGTTGAATCAATCACCAACTGCCAGTGAGTTAATCATCACGCCCATGTAATGAAGTCTCCACAAAACCCCACAAAAGACGGGAATCAGCTTCCAGGCTGGGGAACCAAAATGCTTCCAGGGCCCCAAAACCCCGTGAGAACGAAGCTCCTTTGTTTGAGACCTCGCCCCATGGACCTCTTCATCTGGCTGTTGATTCGTAACCTTTAAATATCCCTTGGAATAAATCGGCAATCTAATGAGGAAATGGGTTTCCTGAGTTCTGTGAGCAGCTCTAGCAAATTAATCGAACCCAAGTAGGGGGTCATGGGAACCTCTGATTTGTAGCCAGTAGGTCAGAAGCACAGGGGACAACCTGGACTTGCCACTAGCGTTGGAAGGTGTGTCTCAGGGGAGGGAGGAGGGCAGGCAGTCTTGTGGGACTGAGCCCTGAACCTGTGGGATCTGATGCTATCTCTGGGTAGAGTGTCAGGCTCGTAGGTGAACTGGAGGACACCCTGCTGGTGTCTGGAGTGCTGCTTGCTGGTGGCATGGGGAGCCGCCCCCCAAGATGGAATTAGGTACAAAACCCCAAAGAGTAGCACTCGTCAAGTTTTAATGTGCACATAAATTACCTGGAGAATTTTGTGAACTTTAGATCCTGATTTGGTGGGTCTGGGTAGGGCCCCAAGCTCTCTGCATTTCTGACAAGCTCTTCCGCGGTGCTGACGCTGGTCCCTCCTGGACTAGACTGTGGGCAGCTGCAGAGCAGAGGCTCTCAAGAGAGCCCTCCTGCCTGGCCGGGCCGTTCAGGACCAGAGAGGTGGGAAACAGAGCAAAGCAACGCTTCTTGCCACATCAAAGGAGCCTGAAGTGCAGAGACACACTGAGCCCTGAGGGCGAGGAGAGAGAAGCCATGGCCAAGCCTGCAGTCACCTGGTCCTAGCAGGGCAGGGAGCCGGCTGGGAAATGGCAGGCGGTGTTCAACCACAGGTGGCTCAAATGGCATCTATCTGGAAATGTGAAGCCCTGCTTAGGCGGTGAATCAGAGCTGGACAAGCTCACCCGGAAGACCAGTGCCCTAGAAAGACGGTTATCAGACTGATGTCTCCCCGCTATGGAAGTCTTTGGTAGCCAGGCTGGAGGGCTCCAAACTTGGCCTTGAACTAATACGAAGACAGAGTCATCTTAGTTAATATGCAAGGAAGAAAGCCGGAAGGAACAGCTAACACCTGGATGACCAAAACCGAGATTCGACATTATCTGTCCCTGGCAGAATGGACAAAAACCAAAACGTGAGTTCACATGTATAACCTCATTTTAAGAAAGATCGACTGCACAAGAACAGAAGGGGAAATCCCTGGACCGTCAACAGCTCGTGGGAAAAGAGGTGGGGTGGGGAGCCAGTGGGGGGCCGTGTAGCCAACTGCACGCCTGTGAGGTGCCTGCAGAGCAGCGCGCGGCCCATGCTGGATGCCTCTTTTTATGGAGACTGATGTAAAAGGAACGGGCTATCCTCCAAGGCAGCGAGCTCCCTGGTCCCACCCGAGCAGAGCGGCACAAACTGTCCTGTCAGGTTGGGAGATGACCTCTGAACTCTTCCCACGTCAAGACCCTGTGACTCAAGCAGTCTTTGGACTGCTTTGACCGGACATACCCATTTTTTCTGTATGAGGTGAACAAATATTCTGAGTTTTGAAAAGTGCCCTGCTGGGGTGCATAGCAGAGGATGCCAGTGACTATCATTCCGTTGCACCCCTGCATCCCTGGAGCACTGCTGCGGGGGCCAGAGCTGAGCAGAGAGCAGGTGTGTACCACAGGGCACCTGCCTGGGGAGGCCGGTAAACCCGCTCGGAGGCTTAACAGGCTCTCCCTCTTCTGGATCCCTGTAGCTTCTTTTTCAGTCCTTTCTCTCCTTCTGGGGACCCTGGCTACTATCCCCCAGCAGCCTGCTGCCAAGCCCCTAGGCTGACCCCCTGGCTGCCGTCACTCCTCACTGCCCACCCCCATCCACAGATCACGGCCATCCGTTCTCGCTGCAGAAAGCACCTCTCCATTGTCCAGTGGCTGCTGGCTGCTCACACCCAGCCCTCTCTCGACTGTGAGAAAGCTGCCTGATTTCACTCTAGGAAATCAACACCCACACCCCTGTTCGTCTCCTCGACCTAGCTAGGGTCACATGACCCTAGCGTCAGGAAGTGATTCTGTCCGGGACAAGTAACCTGACCCGCCAGTGAGACGTTCCTGGGGTTACACGGCAGACCTGCTCTGCGAGAGAGGCTCTCCCCCAGGATGGCCAGAGGCTGCCAGGAGCCCCCGCATGGAGATCCGGAGTCCTGCCCACATCATTCGTGTCTTAGACCCAGGCGGGCTGAACGATGTCAGAACGTCACAATTAGGTGAGCTGACTCATTTCCATTTTCGCTTAAGTCAGTGAGAGTTTTACTTCTGTCACCTAAAACCAAGAGCCCTAATACATCATCTAAGCCACAACTGAGAAAGTAATCCATTCTAAAATGTTACCAGCGGTAATGCCCTAAACATCACGGGAGCATCTTAACATAAATACCTTGATCCCAAGTAAAACCTCCCGTGACTGAATGTCGGGAAACACGGACAGGCCTGTGGGGAGATCACGTCAGGCGCAGGGGCTGCCCCAGGACCCTCTGTGGGGCAGCTGCTCACTCATCTCCACACACGGCCAGCCCTGGGGCTGCAGCCGGGGGCAATGACCACTCTACCTGTCTAGTAAGGCTGCCGCCGAGGTTCATGGTGCCAGAGCCGGATTTGTTGGTCTGCAGCCACAGCATCACCGTGGAGGTCAGCTTGTAATGGGCGGTGCGACCGCTGGACTTCTCCTGTAGGAAGAGACAGAGATCAGAGCCTTGGGCACAACCTTGAGCTGAGGAGAGCCCGAATGGCCCCTGAATTCAGGTCATTCTAACACGTCCCTTCCTAACACGTCACCATGACATGACCTTATAGAATCCCAAATGGTTTTTAAAGGGGCCGAATCTGCAGTCACTGTATCCAAGTTCTTTGGGGATCTTTTTCATCAATGACTACTGCGATCCTGACTTATCTTTATCCACATGGCTGTGGGCACTTTTAGGAATCACAGGGGTTTATACGTCACAACATATTCCCATCAAGAAGCACCTGCTAGGGAACAGGCCGCACCGTTTGGGCTGCCATCTGCAGGTGGGGGGTGGGGGGTGGGGAGCTGTACCTGCACTTCCACCACGTGGATGGAGTCCCAGCAGCCTTTGATCTTCTTTGATCCATCTCCAGCCTTCTTTATGAGGATCACTCCAGCAAAACCATGATCCAGATCCCAGAGGTAGACAGATGAGACGCCGCCTTCAAAATACCTGCAGGAAACAGGCCCACGTGTCCATGAGATGTTAAGCCCGTCAAATTACAGATCACCCCAGGTCCCAGGGGTGGTCATTTGGCAAAGATTCATCTAAATGTCTCTCTGGGATTAACGACCCTCCCTACGGTGGTTCCAGGGTTGGTTCTTGCATGTGTCCTGCTCATTCGTTGGTCAGGGGAGGGGATGCAGCATCCTTTCCGGTGGGGGGCTCACAGAAAGAACATGCAATTAGGAGTCCAAAAGATGAATGTGAGTCTGAGCTGTCCTTCCTCTAGCTTTGTGGCCTTTGGCAAACTGACTCCACTTCTCTGGGCTTCACATTCCTTCCAGAAGAAGGATTCAGAACGTGTGTGACATGTAACAGACCCTCAGTGGGGGTCATTCCTACTGAGTAATCATTACCGTGTGATACTCCTATCTTTTGGGATGGCTACTTTACAGACGAAAAACAGGAAAAACAGAGCAACAACAGTCCAGACTTGTCCCACTGAGAGCAGACAGAGCTCTGTTCCCCCTGGAACGCTCCAGGGCCTGCACACGCTGGGGCTTCTGTGGGTTTTTCAGAGCAACCTGCTGCAACTGTATAGCCTGAAACGAAGGGCTATGGTTGGGACCGAGCTTCCTCTGCAAGTCTGAGGCAATACTGAAAAATTCCTAATTCAGATCAAATGCAGGAGGGAAAGAAAAGGCCAGAGGAGCAAAGGAAATGAGGCAAGGATCCCAAATTCAAGGGCACCAAGGCAGCGGCTGTCCGTACAGGTCCGAGGAGCTCAGAAAGCAAAGGCGGACCACCAGCTGACATGCAGCACCTCAAATTCTGCTGACGACCAACTACGACTCTGGAACGATGGAGTCTCTGGTGGCTAATAGCACACTCTTTACCAGAAAGTCTGTGGCCTCTCTGACCCCATTTAACCCTGCATCAGTGGTGCAGAAGGTGCACTCCGGGACTCTCCAGAAGGCCCGGGGCCACGGATTCGGATGTGAGCAGCAGGCAGGCACCGAGACGCATGGGCTGGGGAGTCAGGCAGGCACATGTCCCCATGCCCACCCCGCCAGTCACCAGTTACGTCACACGCTTATCCGCCCGATGACTACTTATCAAGAGCTACCAGCGACCGGCTCTGCGAACTGGGCCTTAGTTTCTTTATAAAGCAGGGACAGTATTGGGACTTCCCTGGCAGTCCAGCTAAGGTTAAGGCTCCACGTTCCCAATGCGGGGGGCCCGGGTTTGATCCCTGGTCAGGGAACTAGATCCCGCATGCCACGACTAAAAGATCCCACACGCCGCAACTCAAGACCCGGCATAGCCAAATAAATAAATAAATAAATATTAAAAAAACCAAACAAACAGGGACGGTATCTACTTTCTAGGACTGTTGAAAGACAAAAACAATACAGGAAAATAGATACCTGACCAAAGATTATTATTTTCATAACAAAAACAAGTAATAAAAATAAACATGTATATGAATTACACCTCGACAACGCTGCTACATGATAAAAAACATACATGGTAAATGCTAATATTTAGAGAATGTAAGCGATGGGTATTCCAAGAATTCTTTGTACTCTTTTTTGGATAATTTTGCTGTAAATCAAACTCTTTCAAGCTAAAAAGTTTTCGTACAAAGGCCAGCATGTGATATACACCAGAGTGTAACCGAGAGACAGATGGAAGAGGTAGTCCCTCTTCATGCTGGCGAGCTGCAGGGCCCCGCGGCTGCCTTGTCTCTGGCTCTGACCCACCGCAGGCCCACTGGGCGTGGCGCATGAGGGTCCACACCTAGGTCTGTTCCCCTCACGCCCTCCCCGCCAGAATTCCTCAGGGAGACTGTCCCCACTGCTCCATCCCGCGCTACCCATTGCGATTGAGCTGTCAAGTGAAATTCACAGCTGTCTCCCCCGGCCAGTCGGCCCCAGAAGGCCGGTGACGGCAGGAGGCTGTATGAGGTGCCAGCCCCGGGGCTAGATGGTGGTCAAAAGATTGAGGGACTGAGGTTGAGGGACTGAGGGAAAGGAAAGATTGAGGGACTGAGGGAAAGGAAGGATTGAGGGACTGAGGTTGAGGGACTGAGGAAAAGGAAGGATTGAGGGACTGAGGGAAAGGAAGGATTGAGGGACTGAGGTTGAGGGACTGAGGTTGAGGGACTGAGGGAAAGGAAGGATTGAGGGACTGAGGACTCTGGCTTCCGATCAGGGCAGCAGAGCGGACAACTGTGAGGGGAAAGCACGGGAGAATGGAGAGACACACCTGCGGGCCCGAGCTCAGCGCCAGCCCAGGGCAACTCCGGGAACCTGGCCAACGCTGGGCACTCGGGGACCCCACTCGGGAAGGCGCTTTCCCTTGTTCTAGATCTCTCCCCAAACCCCAAGTAGGTAAGTGTTCTGGCGTAGAGCCTGAGGCCCCCCCCACTTCCCTCCACAGGGCCACCCTGACCCGGCCCAGCCCTGCAGGGAGCTGGTCACACGCCGGGCCACCCTGGAACGCTCCTGGGACATGTGGGGATGCATCGGTCACCTTGGGACCAGACCCCTCACTCAGGTGAGCGGGCGGCATGGGCTCCGGGGTTTTGGTGCCCCCTCCCCGAATTCCCCGGGAAGCAGAGCTGCACTATGGCGGGCGGGAAGGGCAGCCTAGGGCAGACCCGCCAACACCCACCCTTTCGGTGACAGATGGCTGGGTTCCATTGCATGGTTTTCCCTTTCCGCCTGCTTGTCGGGAGAGCAGCCCCACATCAAAAGGGAAAAAACAACTTTTAAAAATGTGGCTTTTCTTGTGCTGGCAGAAGTGGGCCGCTAATTCCTTCTTTCCTGGAGCGAAGGCGCGAAGCCCAGCGGGCGTGTTCATCCTTCTGCCCCTCGAAGCCCGAGGCCCCCCGCCTCAGGCGCCTTTCAGCCCAGAGTGTTGTTCTTGTCTCTGTGCTGGGACTCGGGGGAGGGCAGGTCAGGCTGCCCTGGGAGGGAACCAGCACAGGGCCTGGTGGCTTGACAACCCTCCTCGACACCACCTGGCAACCAGATCAAAAGCACCGGGTGGCCTGTTGAGCCCTCTCAGTCGCCTCCCTTAGATTTCTGTTTTCTTCCAGAAAAATAAAACAACAGCATTACCGTTTTGCGGGGCGGAACTGGCCATTTCCACTCCAAAGTCCCACCTCACGGCCCGGCTCCGCTCTGGGCAGCTCCTCCCTGGCATCCTCAGCTTCCCTTGTGGGCCACACTGACCAGGTCCAAAGTTACAAAATGTTGGAGACAAAGGAGGTAAAAATGCAAGCTCGACTCTGATGCTCACGTGGGTTACTATTCTTCCCCCCAATTAAAAAATTTATTAGAAGAACATTATTTTAAAAAAAGGAAGTTTAAAATTTTAGCCCACAACACCATAAATCAGCTTATCCCATAAATCTCATTTTTCCTAATTCCCCTCCAGTCTCTGTCCAGATGCTTACTTTTTATGTAACTGTAGGCACAGCAAGGGGGCTGGGCTGGGCTTTCCTCACTTGGCCGGAATCACGAGCACCCTTCCACGGACCCACGTGACCTCCGAAATTGGTTTCATAGCTGGGAGAGTGTCCCGTTGGGTAGTCCCCTAACTTACAGGCGATCGGACCTTCAGTAAAGAGACGAGGGCAGCAGCGCCAGAGCGGACTCACATTCCATTCACCTAAAGGGACCTCTGGGGACGTGCACGGCTGCGAGTCTCAACCCGATGTTCCAGGACAAAGGGACCGGAGGACGCGTGATGAGAAAGGGCCGGCTCAGACTCGCACGGAAGGCCAGCCTCTGTGGCAGAGTGGCCACGGGGCACTGACAGCCCCCCGTCCCACCGTTTATGGCCCTGCTCTGCGCGTGAAGCGTTAATTAAAGAGGGACCTCAACAAGTTTTTGGAAATTTATTCTTACCTACTGTACTTTGATCATAATGACATGAAACGGGAAAAAAAATAATTTTTATGTGGTTCACATTTATGAGTTTTTACATAAAGGCTTTTGTGGGTATTTTAAGAATGTGCTAAAATGTTGTCTGAAACCACATAAAGCCATCTGAGGAGTCGCCCGCCAGAACTAACAGCACACACATGGAAGCACTTTAGCTGGCCTTTGTATATTTAATGAGTCAAATAGTATTAATATTGTTTAAATGCTAACATGCTATTTCAATAAGGGGGCTCTGCCATCCCTGGCGACTCGCTCTCAGGCTGCACACGGCAGCATGAACAGGCATCAAGAGTGGCCTGGCGCTACAAGCAGGCGGCTGAGGGGTTCACCCGGCCGGCCTGTGCTCTGCCCCTCCTCCACAGGGGAGGGAGGGAGGACGGTCCCAGGACCGCTGCCATGGCCCAGCCGCGCTGGGCACAAAAGGGGAGGCCCAGAGGTCTCTGGTCAAGGGGGCAGCTCGGGGAATATCTTTAAAACGTGGACGCCCAAAGACGAAACCCCTGGGCTTTTCTTAGCCCTGGTACCTTCAGGGAGTGAGGGCTGAAATCCACACACACGGTGAGGACGGTGAATGACCTGTTAGCCACAGGGACACAGGGACAGTCTGTGGGGACGCTGCAGAGAAGCCGGCTTGGAAAGTCGAACCAGGGAACAGTGGGGCCTTTCAGAGTTCCAGGAACATCAGTAGGGGAACCGACAGACCGACCCAGACCAGCCCGGGAACAATGAGAGGAAAACGCTGCTCTGATGTCCACCCAAGAGTGAACTCTTTCAACCAAGCGCCATCGGCTCCACAGTTGGTGGCTTCCAAGATCTTCCCAGCAGATTAATATATTTTTAAGGCAAATGGAACTGCAGAGAATTCAGACAGCTGGCATTAAGGAGATGGGGGCGCCTGGATTGGCTCCATTAAGTCCCACCATCTGAAAAACAGCATGTTGACCACAACCAGGTTTCATCAACTTCAAAAGACCAGGTCACCAGGGCACTGTGCTGGGTAAGCCAGGAGCCCCAGGCGAGCCCCTCAGGTGGGCTGGCTATTGCCCCGCACAGCCAATCACACTGAAGTGCCTGGGCGAGTTAGACCCTGAACCTGGATCAGCGAAAAGCCTGGGGTGTCAGTGACTCTCTTCTTCCCAGAGAGCTATGTCGTATTCCCCCTGAAATGCACTCCTCCACTTGACCAAAGTCAGCGTCACGCATACAGATTCTATGACCATAACTCTCCAACCTCAGGACTGCTGGGGAGGAGGAGACAAAAGGGAAAACATAATACTTCATACTCAAAATGACCTACTTCACAAAAGGAAAAAAAACAAAACAAAACCCAAAACCTAGTTGGGCTCCTAAAGCTTTATGGAGTGTTTGAGGCTGAGGTGTGCGTGGAGACCAGGATGGAAACTTGTTTCAGGAATCTGGGCTGTATCCAGGCTTGGCCAACGTGGGGCTGCGCATGTATGTAACAGGGAAGCCGGGACTGGAATCGGCTTGGAGGTTGGCCCTCCCTCTTTCCCATCAAATCGCCTCCTGGGAGAATAGCCGGACTTGTGGCTCTGATACAGAGGCCCCAACAGGTAATGAGTCACATGCCATGACCCCCACGAAAGAACCACAGCCAGCACAGATCTGCTGGGAGCAGGGTTCATTCAGACGTGGTCCTTTAGCCGAAAGTGGGCTGGGCAGCCTTCCCGGGACTGGGCAGGAGGCCGGAGCGGACGTGGATCTCTGGCAGCGCGATGACACCTGCGATTCGGAGGACAGGCAGTCACCCCCAAACCCAGACAAGTCGGTGGGGGGTGGGGGGCAGCACAAGGCCACACCCTTAGGTGCTGGAGTGTGAGCTTCTGCAGTCGGCTTCATTAAACAAAGCCAAGAGGAAGGCAAGGGATATTTATGCGGCACCAATGTGGTTTTCTCGTTTGTAAGATGAAAACATTGGATCTGAGGCTCACTAGGGTCTCTCCCAGCTCTGACACTCCAGCATCAGGTGGCTGCACGAGGGCCGGTGTGAGGCAGACTCAGTGCCACAGCGCAGATTCCGAACATCTTAAGTTGACCAAAACTTTGCTTACACACCTCCAGTGACAGCCGTCTCCACCATGGTTTTTGGAACGCGTCCCAGAATCTGCCCACGGACACGGGACAGGTATTCTGTAGACATTCCTTCCAGCACACACAGGTGCAATAATCCCCAGAGCAAACATGCCGATCGGCTTAGGCATGCGCGACTTTAATGCCAGTTGCACTTAGACGTGCACATCTGGACCGTGGCTGCGGCGCTTTACAGCCTCGCTTTACGAGGTTTTTATTGTTTTACTTAAAGAGGAATAATGAAGGCCTCTCTGGAAACAATGGTTCTGCTGCAGGGGCCGCCGAGCTGGCCTGGCACCCGACCACACCGTCCGCACTGCATGCCACCCGTGAGCATCCCCTGCCTCTCCGGGCTACCCGTGAACACACTGCCCACCCGGGAGGATGTGGACGCTCAAGGCCTTCCGGAGTTGCCATCGCCATCGCCCAAGAGCTGCCGTTTTTGAGAACCCATTCTGTGTCAGGGGCTTTGCATACATTATTCTACAGTTAAGATGGTGGAAACCCAGAGAGCGAAAGGAATGCACCCAAGTCACACAGCTGAGAACTGGGGAGCTGGCTGCCCCAGAGCCACGTCCTGTTCTCGTGGCCCTGGTTTAGCCTGTGGGGCTGGACTTAGGTAAATTCTCTCTCTCTCACACACACACACCCACACACACACACACACACACACACACACACACACACACACACACACACACACACACACACACACACACACACACACACACACACGCCGCTGTAAACAATGCTGCCTCAAGTGCAGGAGAAAGTCAGGGAAGGAAGGAAGGGGTACAGCAAGTGGCCAGGAGTCTGGGCAACACCGAGAACCCTGCGCTGGGAGTTC
>NW_020173679.1:1261122-1275175 GCF_003031525.2 Neophocaena asiaeorientalis asiaeorientalis | reverse complement strand
ACGGCCGGAAGACCCCCCGCCCTCGACACTCGCACAAAGCAGCTTCCCTGGAAGCACAGGTGCCCGGCAGGACCAGGGAGCGCCGCCACCGGAGGAAGCCGGTCCTCGCTTCACCCCAACACGTGCAGCCACATAACCCGAAGCGTGACTGGCTGCCGTACGGCGACAGAACCCAGGAATCCTGGAGGAACCAGAGTCCTTGATGCTGAGTCGGGGATCATGTTTGTAAATGAGCTTGTCTTCTGCATGCTCCTGTTTTCCATTTAACTTTCTTCCAGCAGATGAAAAGCAGACAGCGCGTGCCAAGGCAAGCAGACCCTGGGCACGGCCTCAGGAGCCTGGCGAAGGGGACCCACGTGGACGCACCATCACTGGCCTCCAGGCTGGGGGGCAACGAGTGGCCTGTCTGGACCCTGCGTGCACGGGCTCTGGGAACCGCAGGAAACGCCCCTGCTTCAGAGCAGGGCTCAGAGCAGCTGAAACTTACACCACGAGAGCAGGAAGCGACTCGACCCAACTCACCCCAAAGTAGACAGGGCGTCTCTCCATGCGTCTCCCACTCCATCAAAACAGTGCAGCTCAGGCGACCTTGGCTTCCCCCTTAGCTGCCTCCAGCACTCTCACACCGGCCCAAGACTGGCAGCTGGAGGCCCACAGCAGGCAGGGCGGGTTCCCAGAGGCCCTCCAAATGCGCAGAAGATACAAATAATGTAGGTGGAAACCCAAACACTAATTCTGCTGCCGACAAGCTGAGAGCCAGGCACGACTTCCCCACCTTTACCACGCGGTCCCTGGGGCACAGGATGCGTAGCAAGCGGCACTGTGGCAGGGTCCCTCGGGAGACCTTCAGACACGGGAGAGGCCCTCCACCTCAGGGCAAGGGGGAAAAGGTTCACGCGGCGGGGGCCACCCAGACCTGTGTGAAGGGGCAGGCAGCCAGGCCGACGGCCAGTCCCGATGGTCCAGGTCTCACCTGCCCCAGAACTTTCCTGAACGATTCCATCACCTCACGCTTACTCTGCTCAGTGCTCCCACCCATCTCCCGGCTGGGTTCTGACTCTGGAGACCAAAGGTAACTGGGCCTGGCTGTTTCTGGTGGTGGGAAACACAGGGTAACCTCAACCCACAGGTGTCGCTCAGCCAGACTAGCGGGGGAGCGGTGAGGACCGAGTAGCCAGAGCAAGAGGAGTCCGGGTCAGGTCTCGCACCCCAGCCCCCAAACGACTTCTGGAGGGATCTCTAAGGACGCACAGCCAGAGCTGTCCCACGCACCCCGGGACCCTCCAGACCCTGCCCCAGGTGCTGAGGACTACACCCCAGGCCTGTGCCGGACGAGGGCCCGTGCACCTCTCCGCATGGCTCCTGTCCCCTGGCCGCACCAGTGAGCCCCTCCCCACTAGGTTACACGGCTGAGCATGGCTCCCCACGACCACCCGAGCTTCCACGATTTGCTAGGAGGACTCACAGGACTCAGAAGAGTCGTGCTCGCAGCCGTGAGTTATTCCAAGGAGACAGGGCACACGCCGCCGAGGGAGGGAACCGGGTACAGGCTTCCAAGACTGCCCCTGCCCCGCCCCGGGGAGTCACACGAGGTGCGCCTAATTCCCCAGCGACGACGGGCCGGGACGGCGTGTGAAGTGCTGTCCCCGGGGAGCCCCCCCCCCGCCCCGCCCCGAGCCTCGGTGCCCAGGGCTCTTACTGCTGAGCTCCTCTGCCTGGCACACACCGCAGCTCCAGACTCCAGCACGGAGGCTGCAGTTCTGCACAAACCATAGCGTTTGTGCGACCGTTTCCACG
This sequence comes from Neophocaena asiaeorientalis asiaeorientalis, assembly GCF_003031525.2. Lineage (NCBI taxonomy): Eukaryota > Metazoa > Chordata > Mammalia > Artiodactyla > Phocoenidae > Neophocaena > Neophocaena asiaeorientalis. The sequence continues at coordinate 1,273,378 of NW_020173679.1, read as the reverse complement.
TCATGACTGCTCCTATCAGGGAATGGAACAAAACCTCCCAAATCCAAGGTCCCAGAAGCCGGCCGGGCCTGCTCTGGTGATGCTCGTCTGCGACAGGGACGCCCGCTCCAGTCGCCCCACGGCTCCGCCCCGACCACTGCGATAGATGCGGCGCCCAGTTTTTGGTCCTTCTCAGCACTTACCAAAGGGTGCGAGTCCTTTGTTCGTTTGTTCACTTCTTCCCCTGTGTACCTCCTCACCCCTGCTGGGCCCAAGGGGCCCGCCTGACCCACCCCCATGGCACCTGCAGTGCTCAGAGCAGGGCAGGCTCTCGGGAAGTATTTGTGGCTCCATCCTAAGTACTCTCTCCCGTCACCGCAGACGGGAACTACTTCACTCCATTTCTGAAACAGATTTAGTCAAGGTCTTGCTGCGGCCTATGGCAGAGCCCCACCAGAACCCGAAGCCTCCTAACGCGGCCTGCTGCCTCGCCATGTCTGCACCAGAACCACCCCCCAGCCACAACAAAAAACACATCCACACAGGTCACTGCTGCAGGACGAGGATAATTCTGTCACACTCGAAGGCGTGAGCGGACACCACGAGTGCAAGGTGAGCCTTGGGAACAGCGCCTCACTGACCGCCCTCACCCACCCCCAACCCCACCCCCACCCAAGACGGGCAGTGGCATCTTGCTGACAGATAAGCAAACAGAGGCCAGAAAGCGGACCACTCGCCCCAAGTCAGTGAGTAAGGGCAGACCAGAGAATCAAGGCCAAGTCTCTTTCAAAGCCCAGGCCCTCCCCCACTCTGCAGCCTGACGCGGACACAGTGACTTCTGCTGGGAGGTGTCTGTGCCTGCTGCCAGGGTGTCCCCACCGACCACCAGTTAGCTGCTTCCCATACTTCTGCTACCTCCATTTCATCAGAAAGCCTCCCGCTGCCACCTACGATTCCCATCAGGACTGAAACACTGAAACTCTCCAGGCCCAATGCTCACATCCCAGGAAGGGGCAGCCCTGGGGAGCCCGGGATGAGAGGTCTGAGACGGCAGCTGGGAACATGGAGTTTCAAGGACCCAAGAAACCAAGGCAACAAACTTTCTCCGCACAGGAACACGGATGCCCTGCCTTCGCTGGGCTGGTGTTGCTCAAACGTCACGTGACAGAGGCGCAGAGAATGGAAGGAAGGAGCGGAAGCAGCCACAACTGTGACCCGGTCCCAGCGGGGGAGAGGAGGCGGGCAGCCGCGGGAAGGCCCATCTGCCAGCGCCCGGCCGCTGCCGGAGAGGCTCGCAGGCTCTGGGGCTGCCACAGGGACGCCAGCCTTGTTTCACTCTGTAAACGTCTTCCAGACAAGAAGGGCTGATTAGGAAACCTAATTAAGGCTTTTGAAGATTATCTCAGACCCGAAGCAAAGGAAGAACACAAAATGCCTTCCCGCCCCGCTCCCCCACCCCCTAGACTCTGGCCTTCGTTAAGCTTTGATTTCAATCAATTGCACACCCACTAAAATTAACTTATAAGGCCAATAAATTGCAACCGCATGTCTGAAGGTATTGTCTGCTGCAAGCCAAGAGCCAAGGACCGCAGAGCGCGGGGCAAGATGCCTGGCACAGATGGGAGCAATCATCTCTGAAAGAAAGCAGTGCCAGCCCCTTCGGTCAGAACATCTGGTCTCAACAGAACCTGGGCCGACAGAGGACCCAGGGTGAAAGCCAGAGTGGGGAAGGTTTCCCATCTTCTCTGGGAACCTGAAAACGCAAAGCACTGATCGTGGGGTTCATGGCAGCCAGCTGGTGGCTCACACCACAAATAAGATGTTTCTCTGGCGGCTGCAAGTGCTGACCCTCTACTAAGTCTCTCCCAAGAAAGATGGCTCACTTAGGTCACGTGATGAGGTCCTGTGACCGACGAGCTACCCCAGGCTTAAGGCCTGAGAAAGTAGAGACAACTCTGCCAAGAGAGCAGTGACCCTGTGAGCCAGCCACCCGAGAGGAGGCCCTTTCTGCGACCTCTCCCTCTTCCCCAGGGGCTAACTGAGCCAGCCCATGAATTAGAGCCAGGAAACCATCTTGGGGCTTGGCAGAGAATGAGAGTAGCCTGGATGTCGGCGACCAAGGTGGGAGGGCTTGCGGGGAGAGAAGTGATGACGTTCCAGATGACTGGAGAGTTGATCAGGACTTCCCCCAGCGCCAGCACTCCAGCAAAACCTGCCTGTCATCTCCTGAGCATTTTCGGCAAATGGACAATTTTTAATCTAAGATCAGAGCTGTGCTATCAATGGTCGCTTAACAGTTATTCTCTTGGGGAAAAGTTACCACCACAATCCCTTTCTGTCACTGGTGACGGCAAAGAAGGAAATCAGTAAATGTGGGAGGGCGAGAACATGGCAGGGACCTGGGAGGAGCGGGGGGAAGCCAGGAACTGGGGGGCTTCGAAGGAATCATGCAGAACACACAGCTCACCTCCCTGGGCCCTACGCGCCGCTTGCCCACCTCGGGAAAGGAGCTGTGCCCCAGGCTGCTGGCACTTTTAAGCTATGCGGAGAAATGCTGTGCATAGGCAGGAGAGGGGGGCCACATCCCCACCGGAGCTGCAAGCCAGAGGGCCTGCTCGTCAGTGTGTCCCTGGCCTGGCCGCTCATTCGGACCACACCAGTTCCACATCCCAATTCCCTACAAAGTCAAAACCTTTACAGCCCCAGGGATCAAAGCCCAGAGCCCGAGGACAGAAGCCAAGGCTTTCCCTCGGGATGCTGGGGAAGAAGCTTTTCTCTCTCACGGCAGAGAGAAGCCCCCTTTGCCCAGTCTGGATCGCATCTCAGCTGGCTCCACGCTCCCCGAGGTCTCCTTCCACTCATCGTGTTAAGGAGAACATCAGGAGGAAAAAAAAAGGCTGACGGGCCAGGACCAGCACAGGAGGAAGCGGAACCAGGAAGCTGTCTTCACTACCGTGGCTGCAGGTTCAGTCTTAAGGCACAGCCAACGGTTGGGGAGGGGGAGAGGTCCACGCCGGACGAGGACGTGGCAGGAAAGAGCACCTTAGGCCTGTTTTGTTTCTTCTTTTTTTCCTTTTCCTTTTTTCCCTGTGCCACACAGCTTGTGAGATTTTAGTTCCCCAACCAGGGGGTTGAAGCCGGGCCCTCAGCAGTGAGAGCGCAGAGACCTAACCACTGGACTGCCAGGGATTTCCCCGTTTTTCTTCTGTCAAACCTGCAGCCCTTCAGAAGCCAACAAACCTCTGTGAGCTGAGTTCAGTGCCGCCTTCTCAGTGTAGGGCGAGGGTCCTTCCTGCTAGGAGTCGCGGAACAAGGAGCCCCCAAAGGCTCCTTACAGCACAGCTGCTCCCGCAACACAAGGGGGTTCTAATTCTAAGCCCGAGGGCCAGAGTCTGGCAGCTTTCAGTCATTTGAGGTGGGGACTGGTCGAGAGGCCGGAGCACAAGCCAAACTCAGTCGTAACTCTGCAATCCAGCAGGGTCCCAGCATTCACAAACACCGGGGGCGGGGGGGTCAGGAGGAGTTAAAGTCGGGCCTAGTACAGGGGATGGGCCTGCTCAGCCCCCGGGGGGCACAGGCCAAGCCCCACTTTGGAGCGGGGCACCCTGGAGCGGCAGCTGTCCGCATCCAGCCCTCCTGGGAGCGACGGTGTGCCCGTCCTCTCCTGTCGGCGTCCTTCCAATCACCCTCTCTTCCTTCTGGCAGGGCTGGGTCTGCCCGAGGCTCCGGCACCCCTCGGCAAGCCCAGGACACGGGCCATCCTGCCGGCTGCTCGGGCAGCAACCAGAGCCAGCGGATGTGAGGCAGGGTCGGGGAGCCTCCCCTCAGAGGAAATGCTGCCCGAGTCCACGTGTCCACATGAAAGGCAGGCAGGTGGAAGAATCCATGGAGGAGCGCTGTGGCTTCCTTCACTGGGATGACAGCAAAGGAGTCTTCCTTCCTGCGGGAAGACGTCTATACTGCGGAGGGGCAGGGATGAAGCATAAAGAGGAAGGCATGACCTACTGCCCCTGCCTCCCTTGGAACCATCTGGTCCAGGTCCCCAGAAAACCTGGAGCGACCACTGGCCTGTGCTGCTCAAGGCCTCCGAGCCCCTCGCTCATCTCCGTCTGCTCCAGAACCACAGGGGGAAGAGCTCAGGCTCTGGCCCTGCCCAGGTCACTGACACGGCCACTAACAAGTCACAGGGCACTCTGACGATGGGGACTTCCAGAGGTGAGCAAGGTACTGGGAGGGAGGAGGCAGGGAAGGAGGAAGGGAAAGGAAGGAAGGAAAGAAAAAGGAGACTTGCATTCGTAATTATTAGACCAGAAATGAGTTGGCTCATCAAGTGTGGTGCAGCTGGGAAAATGGTCCTCACGTACGGCCTCAGGAGGGGGCGTCCTCAGGACACTGATAACACAGGGTGCTTTGAAACTGCTGACTCTGGTTGCCCAATGACAGCTCTAGCCAGCCCGGCGGCCTGAGGTTGCTGAGACAGGGAGAACCGGGCCTCCCCTCACATACAAGGGCATGAAGGGCCTCCTGCCCTCCTCTGTGGGCGCCCCCCGCAGGCCTTGTACTCTCTCCTCCCACACGGAAAAGCACACTGATGCCGCTGGGGACAGATGGCGTTCTCTGGGCCAGGATTCCACCTCTACAGACCATCCCAGAACCTCTGGGGCTGGCTTGTCCTGTTAGATCCGCCACTGGGTGGAGGAAGCTGTCCTTTCACCCCCTCCCCAACCCCCCGCAGCCCCGCTCACCTTTACAGGAGAGGGCAGGCCCATGCAGAGCCCCAGAGAAATACGGGTCATTAAGGCTTAACGCCACCTTCAAAGTGGACGCTCGCCCAGGCAGGGGAGCCTTCTCAGGAGGCGGTGCAGAGAGTCAGACCTAGGGTACGAGCCCAGCTCCTGCCGTTTCCTAGCGGATTAACCACTGGCGGACTTCTCTGAGCGTCGGTTTCATCGTCTGTTAAATGAGGTAACTCCCACTTACCCTACAGAGTCGCTGTAAGGATTGGGGGATCACAGTGAAGACTTTTTAATGGTGATGGGGAAAGGCTCACGATGTTAGGCCAGTCAAGACCCCACAGGAGGCACACGTCTAAGACTGACCACGTGTCATTATACACGTGAACCAGCGAGACAGGAGGGAGAAAGGAGTCAGAGACGACACGGGCCTCTTCCCCGGGCCTGGGCCCAAGCGGCAGCACAGGGCACCAGCACGTCTGCGTCGCTTTATTCGGGAAATCACAGCCCAAATGTTTAGCCTCTAAGAAACCAGTACCAGCCTCGTTCTGATCCTTGGAGCCGCCGGCACAGGCAGCCCTCTGCCCAGACCACTCCTTTCCGGCCCCGGGCGTCACTCTATTGTTTGTCCTCCCACAGTGGACGCACCGCACAGGCAGGGGTGTGGCCCTCCATACTCAAGGCCAGTGCCCCAGGGCTTGGCAAGCAAACACTCAAACGTCAGTCAGGTAGATGGATAACTGTTGGACTCTGGAGTTGGATAAGGACGGTTTCATGCTGGACCATAACATGCGAAATATGTTACTGACTGTGTGAAGCTGGGCAAGTGACTTCACCTCCCTGAACCTGTCAACTCATTTGTAAAATGGGGACAATCCTCTCGCACAGGCTGATGTGAAGATCAAATAAGACTGAGAGGCAGTGAACACTGTGCTCGCCCAGCCACTGGCTGGTGACTGCTGTTATTACCGTTGCTATCTTAGTATCAATATTATCATGACCCCAGGAAACTGATTCCACTTGGGAATTCTTATTCAGCAGCTGGATAGGCTTCTTGCCAAATGGCCAGGTAAGACCAACTACAAATAAACCAGAGGTGACAGCAACGAGGAAATCTCTCAGCATCACTGGAAGAGGAGCTATTCTACCACAGGGCAAATTTCTAGACATAAGAACCCTTTAATCAGTGAATTCACTCTAATGGTGAAAATCAATAAGTTGTGGAAACTTCAGGCAAATATGGACTCAAGTCCTAGCTCTTTGCCTCTGTGTCCTGTGGTGAGTCATTTAGCCCCTGGGAACCTCAATCTCCTCATCTGTTAAAAAAAAAGGGAAAATCATCTCCCCCAGAGGTTCTTGAAAGGATTAAAGATAATGTATATACACTACTGGCACGTGACAGATACTGCAGATAAAGCTGAGTCACACACTGACGCATCCGGGAGCTACCGAAATGTTCAGGGCCATTTGTTCATGGTTTCCTCAGAGCTTCTGCTTGTGTGTTGTGGGTCTTTTTGTCTGTCCGTGTGTCAGACTGAAAAGTGTCACTTTTCCTCCCAAACCAGCTTGTAAAGTAAATTCTTTATTATATGCGTTACATCAAATCTGCTAAAAACTGGAAAACCACGCCAACTGTCTGCAAGATGGAGACCTGAAACTCCTTCTTGAAGTGTAACAACACCAGCTTTCAGACAGTGATTTCAGCCGTTCAGATGCTTCGTTTCTCTCATTTCCATTTTCTTTCCTATATCCTAGGTCAGGTCAGGGAGGGTACCCTGTAGACCGAAGGCCAATTCCCACCTACCTCAAGCCTCAAGAAGATGGTTTTACATTTTTAAAGGATAATATATACATAAAAAAGAAAGAACAAAGAAAAAGTGATAGAGACTCGTGTAGCCTGTAAAGTCTAAAATGTTTACGATCTGGCCCTTTGCAGGAGTGTATGCCACGCCCTCCCCAAAGGACTGAATTTGTACTGAGGTAGCATTGCATGTATTGCGGTTTTGTTACACTTTCAATACAGAACTTAATTTAAAATGAGAGTCTACAGATTAAGAAAAAACGCTTCAGAGGATAACCTGCTTTGGAGCCTTTCCTTGCAAGGCGGATTAATTAAGTGTTCACCTTTCTGGTGGTGTGGAGGGACTGGACGGAAGCAGAAAGCAGGTGCAGCGAAAACACTTCCCAAAGTGCAGGCTGAGGCCCCCCAAAACTCTGGAGTCAGCAAAATGTTGGCTCAGAGGTGGCTGCCCAAGGCCCACTGTTTACGGACCTCGACTCCTCCCGCCCTGGTGACTGGTCTGGAAGCAGGTGCCCTGAGCTCCAGGCAAGAACAGAGTCGGGGCAGGCAGTGCAGTGAAAACCAGAGGGGCCTTTGGAGACAGACGGAGCCGGGTTCGATTCCTCACTCTGCCTCTTGCCTTTTGGACAAACACCTTAATCTTTGTGAACTTTGATTTCTTCATCTGGGAAAGAGGGACTAAAACAGTGACCACATTTGTGAGGATTTAAGGATTTAAGACGACGTGTATGAAATATCTGGCACTGAGTCTTGCACACGGGAGGTGCCGTCCCAATGGCACCGGCTGTTCCTGAGAGGCACGATGCAGAGTACTGCCCGGGCAAGGTAGCAGCAGCCTCTCACGACTGACCCGACGACCAGGCTCGGGCCCGGCGCCCTGCTGGGGGAGCTCAGAACTTTTACTAGTTAGGCCAGCCAGGTGGCAGGTCTAAGGGAGACGACTTGGCCTCGCGTTTCATCTATGAACTACCTATCAAAAGAGCTGCGGGGCAAAGGGAGTCCGTAACTCACAGGTCTCGGTACTGGTCAAAGGCATTGTTGGCTTCCACCTCCAGCTTCCTCAGCCGAGCAGAAGGCATGGCCCCATCTTCCAAAGGAGGGTCATACTTGTTACTCCACGGTGACCTGGAGGGGAGGAGGAGAAGGATATCACATGAGTCGTTCCAGTGAGCCATGGGCCCAAGCCCCAGCTTCTGAAACGTCAGAGGAAAAGCCATTATCCACAGGCCCTGGGCACAAACACGGCTCTCTCAAGGTTTGCAGAGCAACGGCTCAGATTCCATCTGACCTGGGTATGAACCCCAGGCTCCAACTCTCACCAGCTGTGCATTTCCAACAGGTGTCTTGACTTCTCTGAGCCTCCCTTTCCTTATGTGCAAACTGAGGCTACTATTTACCCACAGGGCTGCTTTGAGGAGCACAGGAGAAAAGTATTGATACATCAAGTGGCTAAATTAGAGACGAGCATATAGTAAGTGCTCGACAAATGGGACTTCTTTCTCACCCTTTTTAAAATTTTCCTTTGTTCTCACCATTGTTTTGATCAATAGAGGCCCCTCTCTCCTCCCTGGCCTGCTGGCAGCTCTGGAGAAACTCTTACTCCTCAAAGATCTTCTTACACGATTAAGGATTAAGAAGAGAGCTGTCAGTTATGGAAGCAGCAGGAGAGCCAGCCCCATGGGGAAAGGCTGACCACACGTAAGAAAACCTGAGGGACAGCGTTCTCCCCGTGAACAGAGGATGGCCTTCCAGCCTCCAAGGGCTGTGCACACAAAGAAGACTGTGAAGTAATGAGAACCAGCCTCACTTTTTCCAGCCCAAAGTCTTGCTGCATTTTTTAAAATGTATTTTGCCACATCAGGAAAGCATTTAATCACAGAGAGTGCTGGCAGGGGGGTTATAAGGGAAATAGCCACTCATTAATTCCCGCAGGTGGAGTTCACAGAGCTGGGGGTTCAAAGAAAGAGAATTAAAAAGGTGAGGGGTGGGGTGGGGGGCTTGCCTGGTGGCTCAGTGGTTAAGAATCCGCCTGCCAATGCAGGGGACACGGGTTCGAGCCCTGGTCCGGGAAGATCCCACATGCCGCAGAGCAACTAAGCCCGCTCGCCACAACTACTGAGCCCGCGTGCCACGACTACCGAGCCCGTGTGCCTAGAGTCCGTGCTCTGGAACAAGAGAAGCCGCCGCAATGAGAAGCCCGCGCAACGCAACGAAGAGTAGCCCCCGCTCGCCGCAACTAGAGAAAGCCCGTGTGCAGCAACAAAGACCCAACACAGCCAAAAAAAAAAAAAACAAGGTGAGAGGGTAAAAGAAAGGAGGAGAGGACTATCTGGAATTCGGACAAAGCTCTTCACATTCTGGGGCATAAACACCTTGACATGTCCACGGTAAGAAACCCCACTGCCTCTCCCGTCTCCCCCCCGACGACACCACTTCACATCACTGAGGACTGAAAAGAACCTTCTGATTTAGGATTGTTGGTAAGGGAAGAAAGGCCTCACTGCCTCCCGAAGCCCAGTTTTAACTAGTTCTGCGCACAAACATCTTTCTTCGTGGTAACTGATGCCTGGCACCTACCTCAGCAGACCATGTCAAGTCAGCTGGGCGACCTCTTCTCCCAGCCACCCTCAGGCAGGGGTCCCAGCTTTCTTGGCTGCTGGTCCACAAACGTAAGTGGGGGAAGAGTTGCTGTGCTTGGTGTCCCAAAAGGGCCTCATGCAGCAGCTGCCCAGGCCACCTCAAAGCAGAAGGTGCTTGGAAACCCTTCTTTCCACACCCGCCCCTGACCTTACTCACCAGTGTCGGGAGAGACTGTGCAGCGATGGGCTGAAACGCTCCCCACTGCCCCGTGACCAGCAGCCAGCTCTTGTGGTCACACTGGGTTGCGCACAGACCACAGCAAACAAAGGGCTGTTGGACAAGCCAGGACCCCACCTGGCGAGAAAAGCAGGCGAGAAGCCGACGCCGGGCACCCTCTCACGCTCCCCGAGGCCTCTCCCTCCCTGGGCAGGGCTGACACGTCCATCATCGCTGCGTTCGCCCCTCACAACAGTGCTGCCCGACAGAACTTTCCCCGACAACAGAAATGTTCTGTATCTGCGCTGTCCCAAACGGTAGCCACTAGCTTCGTGTGGCTCCGGAGTACTTGCGTGACTGAGGAACCGAATTTTAAATTTTACTGAACTTGAATTCATTTAGACGGTCAGCTTTAGAACCTTAGCTCCCAGAGGGCAAGAGTTGTGTCTGTCTTGCTCTCCACTGTTTGCTCAGCACCTGGAACAGTGCCTGGTGCTCAACCACGTGCTCAGGAGAAAAAGAAGGCAGAGGAATGAGTGAATGATCTCGCACCCGACACAAAGCCGAAGTAACCACTGCCCCCGCCTGTCCCCTCACTCCCACACAGATGTCGGTTCCTGCAGCGGTCACATCCCTGCCCTTGACAACGAGAGCGCTCCAGGCAGAAGCGTGTGCAGTCTGCCCTCGCACCCCGGCACCCAACACACTTCAGCTCGTGGGCTGAAGCCTTCCAGCGCGGGGTGGGGAGGAAAGGACACACGGCACTCCTGCAGGTGTTCCTCCAAACCAACAGAGATGGAGCAACTTTCTGCTTTTTCTGCTGAGGGACACCTAAGCATTTAAAAAAAAAAAAGAAAGAAAAAGAAAAAAGAAAATCAAAGAAGACCTCTTACCAGACCCAGAGACAAAGATGAAGTTGCAGAGTGCTGTCACCACCACTGTTTATTTGTAAACTACGCTTGGTACCTCACCTCCACTCACCGAGGGGAGTGCAGAGGAAGCTGAGCGGGAGAATCTAAACTCCCCACCTGCCCTGCGGCTCCTCAAGACCCCAAGACTCTCCTCAGCACACTCTGAGGTCTCTGACTTCTGTTTCCACGGTTACACGGCCATTGCTGTCCTGGGGGCCCGGAAGTCCCACCCCTACTGGCTTTCATTTAAAGGCGACCTGATTAGACGTAAGAGCCGATCTCTCTTGAAGACTGGGGGTCTGGAATTTTCAAGACATATCTCTCCCTGCTCACAGACGACAGCGTTTCAAGCCGTTAGTCCTGGAGCCGGGGTAATTGTAGCCGGGGGAAAGATCATAACATTACCCAGAATATCCTGAGTGGAAGGGGCACTCAGAACACATTTTAAGAGCTTAAATGGAGGCCATTTGAAAAAAGACAGATGGACAGGAACGCTTAGATTTCAGAAGTCAGGCCTTTCATTTCTCTCAGAGAATGCTTTTCGTTTCAGCTAACAGGTTTCAAACAGTGCTGCTGGCAAACCGTCACACCATAAGGATCTTATTTAAGCAAACGATCAGACACAGGACAGAAATGTGTGGAGAAACTCAGAAGACCTTGAAGTTTTATACCGAGAAGAGAAAAAAAAGGAAAGCCCTGTGCCCTGACAGCCGGGACTCCTCTTCAGCTGAAGACCCCCAGGCCCCCTACGGAGCCCCAGGAATGCAGGTGGGAGCCAGCAGGGCGACCTGGAGGTACCACATCCTGGGAAAGCCTGGCCTGGGCATGGACTGGAAATGATTCCAGCCTTCCACAGGCTGCTGGGCAACAGCTGCCTCACACAGCAAGCCCAAATTTTCAGGTGGAACAAAGAAATACGACGACGATGTTGAAGAAGCAAGACTCAGCTCCGGGCCCCCCTCTTCCAGGGTGTGTCCCCTGAACCCCATGCCTGGTGAAGCTGCTCATCCTTTGGCCATGGGCTCCCTGGCTTGTCAGCCCACTTAGCACCCTGAGGGACCTCTCCCTTGGTGAACTAGACCTGGCCATATGCCCACAACCGGGACGGTGGCTGGCGCTCCAAGGCTGAGCCTGATCTGCCTCAGGGCTTGTCTCACCACCTTGGAGCTGGATGCCCACCTCTGCACCTCCATCTCCACACAGACCGCCGGGAACTCAAGACTGCCCACAGCCTAGCCGACTCTCCACGTCCACCCGATGGGCATCTGAAGTTTTAAAATGCCTCCAAATCAGTCCCTCCCAGAGCCTTCCTCACCTCGAGAGTCAGTGACCCCACCTTCCAGCTGCTCGTCCGCCCCACCCCCGCACCTGCAAACACTGCTGGCTCTACTTTTTTTTTTTTTTGCGGTACGCGGGCCTCTCACTGCTGTGGCCTCTCCCGTTGCGGAGCACAGGCTCCGGACGCGCAGGCTCAGCGGCCATGGCTCACGGGCCCAGCCGCTCTGCGGCATGTGGGATCTTCCCGGACCGGGGCACGAACCCGTGTCCCCCGCATCGGCAGGCGGACTCTCAACCACTGCACCACCAGGGAAGCCCACTGGCTCTACTTTTAAAACGTACCTCAAACCCGACTACCTCTCCCCATCTCCGACTCTAGTCTCCAGTCTAGGTTAGACCAAAACACATCCTTTACCTGACCTCCATCTGAAACTAGGAAAGGGACGTGATCACACGATAGTCGTCTAGTCTTGTTTAAATAGTATGAATTCTTTGTCATTTCCCCCAAGTTCGGTGCTGTTCAGCCCTTCACATGTGTTATTTCTTTCAACTCCCAAGTGCCCCGAGCCAAGCCCTACGGCCCTGGCCTTCAAGGCCTCTGGTCTCACCTCCTACCCCTGGCCTCCCACTCGGGCCTCCCTGCCAGGCTCAACCCTGACAGCTCACCCCACGCAGGGCCTTTAAAGGGGACACTCTTCTCCCAGACGTGCGCGGGACTGAACCTTCTCATCCTTAAGTCTCATTTCACGCTTGACCAC
>NW_020173679.1:1226374-1260872 GCF_003031525.2 Neophocaena asiaeorientalis asiaeorientalis | reverse complement strand
TCGTCCATCCTTTTCTTTACTTGCTCTTCAACAATATATACTGTTTATGCAGCTGCTCACTCTCTGGACTCCTCACTAGGACACAAGCTCCACAGAAGAGTGACTCAGCGTCTGACACACGAGTGCCTGCTCACAGAAGCGTGTCGCTGAGCGACCTGTTAGAAGAATGGACACTATCACCCTCCGCTTAATCCACGCGAGAACTAGAGTCCAGAGACAGTAAGTGATTTGTCAAAGTTCCCGTTTGCTCAAGGGGGCAGAGCTGGCTTGGAGCCCACGTGGGCTACCTCCAGTGAATTTCTCCTCCTTTCACTTTTCAGGCCCCAACCCCTCCCCCAAAAGAGCATGAGGCCAAAGCGTTAAGACCCAGCCCAGGTTCTGCGGCTTCTAAAAATAACCTATAGCCTATGGCATTCCTCCACCATTCTCCAAGGTACTGACTACAGCCATCCATCACAGGAATACTGGATGCGTGTAGGGATTCCCAGTCTTTTTTAATATTAAGAACTCCTAGGCACCCTTAAAAACCTAGCTCGGACAACATCTCCTCCAGGAAGTCTTCCTGGAATCAACCTCGGCCTTCTCTATGCTACCTTCTCTATGCAATAAGCTTGGCCCTGGCTGCAGGAATCAGGTCACACAGTAATCAGCTCCTGGGTGTGTCTCCTGTTCTAGACCACGGATCACCCAGGGCAGGGACGCAAGTCGACTTAGTTATTCGCAGCCCTGGACAGGGTGATGGAGAGAGAAAGGACAGCTGCACATCTGTCTGACGAGATTCATTCACATGCCCTTAAGCACGCAGGCCCTCCCTGGGCTCGGGATTCCTGTCATGGGCACATCCTGGACCTTCTCCTTTGCAGGATTTGATGCAATTTTAATGAAGCAGCTTGCTGGGGGTTCTTTCTTTCTTTCTTTCTTTTTAATTAATTAATTAATCTTTGGCTGTACTGGGTCTTTGTTGCTGTGCGCGGGCTTTCTCTAGTTGCGGCGACTGGGGGCTACTCTTCGTTGTGGTGCGCGGGCCTCTCATTGCGGTGGCTTCTCTTTACCGTGGAGCACAGTCTCTAGGCACGCGGGCTTCAGTACTTGTGGCACGCAGGCTCTAGAGTACAGGCTCTAGAGCACAGGCTCAGTAGTTGTGGTGCACGGGTTTAGTTGCCCTGCAGCATGTGGGATCTTCCCGGACCAGGGCTCGAACCCATGTCCCCCGCACTGGCAGGTGGACTCTCAACCCCTGCGCCACCAGGGAAGTCCCTGTTTTTTCTTTGTTTGTTTTTTTACCAACATCCCCCTCCTATTAGACTGTAAGCCCCACCAGGGCAGGGGCTTCTTGTTCACTGCTGCATCTCCAATGCCCAGTGGGGGTACTCCACAGACATCTTCCGGTCAACTGGATGGAATGATGGATAGAAGGGAGGGAGGGACGGAGGGAGGGAGGAAAAGAGGAAAGCCTAGCAGAAGCACAAGCAGAAAGAAGGCTGATGGGCTGTCAGATGTCAAAGCTCAGTAGTCCTTGAGCTGCTGCAGCAGTGGTGAGCAGCTGTGGCGGGCGCGGCACGCCTGCTGCATTCGTGGGGCAGGAGCTCACCTATAGGAGTCCCCATCTCTGTTGTAGTCACATAAAAGGTAATCCTTTCCCACCACCTTGTCTCTGGCGATTTTCAGTGGCTGGTCAACAGAAGACAGGAGATCTTCACATAGACTGGGGACCTGGCAGAGAGAGAGGAAAAGTCAGAACAGAGGTTAAAATAACACATCAAACCCAGGCTGGCTAACGGCATCTGTAGCCATACCGTGGTCAGCATATTTAACATCTAGCCCTTGGTAGCCTGCCAGAATTATGGGCCTGTTCTTTTCTTTTCCACATGTGTCTGACACCAACTGTGTCCCTCTATGAAGAAACCTGTTCTTGAATTACAGTGGAGCGTGATTTCCAATACAGCCTTCCTTCCAAACTGCGCGCAGCTTTAATTACCTGGTCGCCAGGGTGGTCTAGTAACGTACGAACGTGCCTGGTATTGGTCTCTGGTGGGAAAAGCATAAGCTGAAGCCCCGAGAAGAAGGTAAACACTTTAAACACACAGGAGTCCAGAGAGCTCTGAGAAGAAGAGCCAGTCCGTGCCGAGAGCTCCCACAGGCTCCCTTGCTGGGTGGAGTTTCCAGTACTTTCCAGGACCCCAGCCAAGCGTTACCAGGCTGGCTTACGGAGTCAACCCTACCTGCTGCAAAGGCAGCTTCCCGCCAGCTTCCCACAGTGCCGAGCTCCAGCTGCTGTGCTCAGGCTCACCCTCCTGGGCCCCTGCGGGGGGGGGCGGGCAGGGCTGAATCCAGGGCAAGTGCTGCCGAACCGGACACAGAGCCCTGCTAGGAACCAGGCCTCTGGCCTCCTCCTCCCAACTCAAACATCAATTTCCACCGAAATATTCCAGGAAGGGAGGGCAGCACTCTCCAAAATGGATTCCTTCAGGCTTGAGTCACTTCCATGCTATATTTTCAATGTGCTGACTTATTCATTTCATGGGCCAGGGTTTACGGAGGCCCCACCATATCGTTTACCCGACGAGTGGCTGCCAACTGCACCAATAACCCTTCCAAATGGAAAAGTTAAATCATGTGGCAAAGACACCTGAAGAGCAGCTCAGCAGATGGGTGGCCAGTCCCAGCAGTTCCCGTGCTCCCCCGGAAGGCCCCCGCCACCACCAGAGAGGCACGGATGGGGACACGGTCACCTCGGAGACCAGCAGCCTCCGTGGGCTTCTCGAGGCATCTCTGCTGATGGGGGGGTGCCTCCGGACTCGGCCTGGAAGGCGCTGTCTGGCACACCTGTGAGATGGTGACCCTGCCTGGTGACTCACAGCCGTTTCTCACACACCGAGCAGCACCGGGCAGCCAGCCGCCCGACGCGGGACACACGCATCATTAACCCCTGTCGACGACATGCTTATTTCAGAACTCCTTCTGGATGTAACACCCATCTGTGTACCCACCTCCCCAAGCAGAAAGACATACAAACAAAAATGGGGCTGTGTTCGGTTAGTTTTGGTGCTGAGAATACCAAGCGCCTGCCACGTATCATGTACTACACTGGGCCCTTTACAGATGGAAACTGTCTACCGGAAGCTCACACTCACCCTGTGAAGTAGTTATTATCCCCGTTTTACAGATTAGAGAATTGAGGCCCGGAGTCGTGAGGTTGCCCAAGGCCCACACAAGAAAAAAGCAGTAGAGAGAGGTGTCTCCCCCTCTGACCGGAACTCTGGTTTAGCGGACAGCTAAGAGGAAGAAGAGTACAGGCCAAAGGCACGGTCTGCTGGGAAACGACCCCCTCCCACCCAGCCCCTGCTCAGCTATGGCGCCCTTCACCTGGAAAAAAAAGGCCAGATCAAGGCAAGGAAGATTGTAACAGCTTCCACCCAAGGCAGCTGGGATTTGAAGTGGCCTTGCTTTTCTGTCGTTGGCCAACTGCAAGGGCCCTGGGCACCTCTGTGCCCGCCTATCACGTTACAGCCTTTCCCTGGCATCACTACTCTGTTGGGCTGATTCCTTGCCTTACTTGTTGGGCCCTGACTTTTGCCTAGAACCCCATGGGCCCTGACACTACTGGCCTGATTTATCCTGCAGTATTACGTAAAGACCAAGCAAACACGCTCTGAAGTTAGACTTCTTGACTCTGCGACTCACTGGCCTCCTGGCCCGGGGCAAGTCACTTTACTTCTCTACCGAGTTGCATTTCCTCCCCTGTAGAGTGGGGATGAGAAAAACCAACCCGGCTGGGGATTGCATGGGATGATGATGCATTCAGTACCCAGCGTAGCGTCCAGCGCAGGGCAACGCGTGCACATCAGGAACCGACGCACCGATGCCCCTGCTCCCCCTCGGTCCCCAACACCACTGCTGCCTGTCATTCTCAGCCTGCAGCTCCAGCCTGGACGGCAACCCCGGTCTGAACGGCAGCTCCGGCCTAGACAGCGGCCCCAGCCTAGGCTGCACCTGAATTTGCTGTACTGCCCCAGGCACTGGATGAAAATGCACCATTGAGATCCAGTTCTGCCCAGAGCCATGCTGACCCCTTCCCGCCAGTCCTGTTGCGGATGGCTAAGTCCCCCAACAGAAGAAGCTTACAAGATAATGGGATTTGGTATAAACAGGCTTGACCTCACTCCTATTCAAGAGGCTAATTCATGGATCGAAAGTATTTCAATAATTTCTTCCCAGCACTTATACTAACTGAAATGATTTTTTTTATCGATTTGTGGTCATGTCTCTCTCCCTAGAATGTAGGTTTTACCAGGGCGAGGGCTTTGATCCTGTTCACCGCTGAATCCTCAGTGCCCAGGGCAGTGCCTGACACAGAGCAAGTGCTTGACGTATGTGGGAAGGAGGAAGGGAGGAGTTTTACAATACGGAGCCTCCTAAACGCCAATCGGCTTTATTTTTATTTTTTTGCAGTACGCGGGCCTCTCACTGCTGTGGCCTCTCCCATTGCGGAGCACAGGCTCCAGACGCACAGGCTCAGCGGCCATGGCTCACGGGCCCAGCTGCTCCGCGGCATGCGGGATCCTCCCGGACCGGGGCACGAACCCGTGTCCCCTGCATCGGCAGGCGGACTCTCAACCACTGCGCCACCAGGGAAGTCCTCGGCTTTATTTTTAAATTAATAAATTGGTGTGTAGCAAGGATCTTCACCCAAAGAGTATACAGTCAAGAACTAAACTTTGATGGATACCAATGACAGTTTCACTGTGGCTCCAACCAGGAATATGACCCGTGATGTGGTTCCACAGCAGCAGACAGAGAGAGCGGGAGTTTTAGTGAAAGTCCTGGCGTCTGTGTTACTATACGACCCCAAGGAGCACAGCGCAGTGCGAGACTGAGAACTGAGAGAGCTGGGTTCGAGCCCCAGCTCAGCTGTTAACTAGCCACGGAGACCTGGGCTGGGCCCGAGGTTGTTCATTTGGCAAACACAGCAGGTGAGCTGCATTAGACACAGATGGCTGCTGGGCCACTGTAAGAGCCTCACTGCTTCAGCGCAAATAATTCAGGTAAAGAAAGCCTCTAATCAAGACACTATTAGGTTCTTCACATGGTTAAACGTATTCATCCTTTGAGAATGCCCTTTTTTTGGTGTTAAGATGTCCGTAACTTGATGAAACGATAGGTCTTGTTCTTGTTCTAAAGGTTCACAACCAATGACCTATTCCCTCCTCTTCACTTTTAAATGTCTCTGGCCTGTGAAATCAAAAAATGTGGCAGCCACTTTTCTAGAAAATGGGATCCAGCCCTCCCTACCTGTCCAAGTGGATCTGGGTACTTTCAAGGCCAGCATAAAGGAGCAGGAGGGACTCCACTCCCCACTTTGTAACTCACGTCCTTCGAAGCACAGACAACGCAGATTAAGGCAGCGGCGCAAGGGGCTGATCCGTGGTACCAGCTGTCATCAATGGCCACTCCTGTTGCCTGCCCAGCCTCCTTTCCTATTCTTCTGGTCACAAAGCTCCTCACTCCATATGGCTGGGCAAGGCTGATCTCTACTCCACCACCACGCATGGGCAACGAGAGGGCCTCAGCCCCTGGCATATGCAGGGAAGAGTCTTCTCCAGGGGCGATGGAGGGATACACGTGTCACCTCCTTTCTGCCAGGGCAGCTGGGTTGGGGGTGCAGGGCCTGGGCTGCAGCAGGCAGCGGGAGAGTACCTCCCTGTGTTTCTGAGCACTGCAGGGCCGTGGAGATAGTACCTGAGCACCCAGATCCAGCCACCCTTGAAGACCCGGACCTGGACTCTGCAAACTCTACGGCCAGGTTCTAACCAACCTAAGGAAAACATACATCTGAGCTGTAACTCACAAAGCTACGGCTGTGCAACAGGAAAACACAGAGAGCTCACGAACGATGCATGACTTGCCCCACCACAAAGAGCACCTGGCTGTGGTGTGGCTGCATGAGTCTCCACCCAGCAGGTACCATTTTCGCCTTTTGGATAAACTCCCAAGTTGGGCCATATCCTTGTATTCTGTTTCCCTCCACCACTCCTGTTTCTTTGATCCAAGATAAAATGCTCTGTAAAAATAACATTATTGTCGTCATGTGGAACGAGAAGTGTGGACTACACAGTGTGCTCGCAGATTCGTACCACAGCAGCTGCCAAGGGCGCATTAGTCATGATCTGGCACCACCACCAATTCGTCTCACTCCCACCCCCCTTCCCACCCCTGCACTTCTGCCTGAACCCTCTCAACCCACCACACTGTCCTACTCAGTGCTTCTAGACATGCGAGTTTGCACATGCGTTCTTCCACTTAAAAATCCTCCCCATTTAGGGTTGCTGGATAAAACAATGCATTTGGCCAGTTAAATTTGTATTTCAGATACATAATGAATAATGTTTTAGTATGTCTCCAGTTTACACATGACATATATTGGTTGTTAAAACTGGCAACCTGGGCTTCCCTGGTGGCGCAGTGGTTGAGAGTCCGCCTGCCGATGCAGGGGACACGGGTTCGTGCCCCGGTCTGGGAGGATCCCACGTGCCACGGAACGGCTGGGCCCGTGAGCCATGGCCGCTGAGCCTGCGCGTCCGGAGCCTGTGCTCCGCAAGGGGAGAGGCCACAGCAGTGAGAGGCCCGCGTACCGCAAAACAAAAACAACAACAACAACAAAAAAAACACACACAAAAAAACTGGCAACCGATCCCCATATAGTCTTAAATCCTACCACCCTTCAGGGCCCAGACCAAACCCCAACTTCCTTATCAAGATGCCCCCACTCTTTGGAATTCCTGCAGTGACACTGATATCAACTGAATCCTAAATGCTCTGGAGACGGCTGTTCTAACACTGGCCTCAACTATCAGGTTACTCCTTCCTTAAGACTTAACATTCTTCACTGAGCGCTGACTCGGTGGGTGCCCGCAGAGGCCGGTCCTCCAGACCTGGGCCAGTGACGCACACACTGGTGGGTGCTCTGGCGTGTTGGTGGAAGCGGGTATCAATCCTATGATGTAGGGTCACAGTACAGACCCAACCTCACCCCACCTCCTAGTCATGTCAAATGCTTAGAACAGTGGACGAAATCACGTTAAGTCTCATGGATCACAAGTTTGCACAGCAATTTAAATGAAAGGACAGGTCCAAACAAAGCTGGGAGTTCACTCCAGGACGTGTGTGTCATAGGCTCTGCTTCCTCGGGACCCAAGGAGGGCCTCTGGCGAGAACGTGTGCTTGGTGTCGACCATCCGAGGGCTGGACAGTTTCTGTCCAAACTGCCCATCTGACCTGCTTAACAGCCTTTGTAAGGAGTGGTCATATAACACCAAAGGTGTCAGACCAATCCAAGCTGTTGGGGGGATTTAAACCTAATTCCAAGTGACGCGGCATACTAAACAACGTTGCACTGGCCAAGACAGCGTTCCCGCCGTTGTTCCGGTGGTGAAGTTCACGCCTCCATCGGTCTCTCCACTGCCCCTCTGGGGCCACACCCCAGGGAGCAGGGACCGCCTCGCCCTTCACCACCAGCACCACCAGCTGGCTCACGAGTGCCCATGGGGCCACAGGGCCACGGGAAAGATCGGGTGAAACAGGAATAAAGTGAAGTAGGGCAGGGAGAGGGAAAAAAACCCAGAAGGCAGAGGCAGGAGAGAGGCTAGCATGCCACGAGCTACTGCCTCAGGTGACCCTTTAACGATAACGAGAATAAAGAGAAGGTCACCAGGAGGGGGCGGGGGTGCCAGGCACTGCACTGCGTAAACTCTACATGCGTCGCCGCCTTGATTTTTTGATTATTTTTTTCACGTAAAAGGTCTTACTTTATTAATTCTCTCACGACAAATCTGCACAACCACCGCAGAATCTTCACTCCTTCTGCCGTCCGATCTCCAGCTGACTTCCTTTTGCCAGCACCAAACTGGCCTCTGCAGTCCCCACGACCAGAGTCTTTGTTCCGCGCGTGCGCACCTTTCGCTGCTTTCTTGAGGTCTTCTCGTACAGGCCATGTCTTGCAAGCCTGTGTTTGGGCTCATCCTGCTTCGCGTGACCCAAGGGATCGTAAATCATGCCAAGGCCAGTTGTCTTGCCATCACCAACATGGGTTCTGAGCCCAAACACAAAGGTGACGTCTGGTGTGGTCTTGTACAATTTGGCTAGTTTTCCCCAAATTTCTGTCTTAGGTACTGTTGCCTTCCCAGGACGAAGGACATCAGTGCCATTTGTTCCCGCTGAAGTAGTCAGGTGGTCATGAACTTCCTGGTCCGGACAGTTACTGTGTTGCTCATGATGGCATGATGGCGGCTGATCTTCAAGCAGCCAGGAAGCAAAGAGCCTGCATCGCCTCCTTTAATCCTCAAAACAGCCCTGCATATAGATATGGTTACTGTCCCTATTTTAAAGAAGGGCGAGGGAATTCCCTGGTGGTCCAGTGGTTAGGGTTCCGCGCTTCCACTGCAGGGGACACGGGTTCGATCCCTGGTCGGGGAACTAAGATCCCACATGCCGCATGCTGCAGCCAAATAAATAAAGGGGGAGGGGGTGACAAAATAGGGCCTTAGAGAAGTAACTTGCCCCAAGTCACACAGCTACTAGCCAATGTCTAAGAAAAGACATGTGACATACAGTACATCTGGGTTAAAAAAATAAAAATTACAGGGACTTCCACTTCCCTGGTGGTCCAGTGGCTAAGACTCTGCACTCCCAATGCAGGGGGCCCGGGTTCGATCCCTGGTCGGGGAACTAGATCCTGCATGCCGCAGCTAAGAGTTCGTATGCCGCAACTAAAGGTCCCACACGCTGCAACTAAAGATCCCACACGCCACACGAAGACCCAACGCGGCCAGATAAATTTTTTTAAAAGCTATAAAAAAATAACTAAATAAAAATTACATTCACTCTTACTGTTGCCTCAAACTGAATCCTTTTCTACTATCTAGCCCAACAGCTGATCACATGAAAAGAGATACAAATCAGAAGTTTCCGGCCACAAGTGAGGTTTGTGTTTGGGCCACCATATGGTTCTACTTTGCCTCTTCCCCTTCTCCATTAGTTATTAATGTTGAAAAAAATTGTTCAACCAGAAAAAGAAACTTGAGATGAACCCTTAAAAAAGCACAAAAGCCAGACCAGTTCAACTCCATGGATAATCTAATCCACGGCGCCCTCATCTTTAAGAAATGCACCCTTGTACCTCGGTTTTTAAAAAAAATGGCCAAACGAACACATTCCGTCTTTTGATCTGCCCGCTGG
This sequence comes from Neophocaena asiaeorientalis asiaeorientalis, assembly GCF_003031525.2. Taxonomy (NCBI): domain Eukaryota; kingdom Metazoa; phylum Chordata; class Mammalia; order Artiodactyla; family Phocoenidae; genus Neophocaena; species Neophocaena asiaeorientalis. Next base: position 1,251,638 of record NW_020173679.1, on the reverse strand, counting down.
CTGAGAGCCCGCCACCAGAGAGATAAGAATCGAAAACAGACCGTGTTCGCTGGGTCGCACACTCAGATGAGTAACGTTGCTGAAACCATGGCTGGGCAGAGTGCTGGCTGGCCTCACTCCCCGGCAGACAGCAAAGTATCAGGATGCCGGGGCTCCCTCCCCATGACCAGCAGAGGTCTCTGTTTACAATCCGTTCCCTTTATTTTTTCCAAGGCCCCAAACCTTCCCTGCTTTTCTCTAATAAAAATTAAAAAAGAAAATAAGGAGAGTGCTTTCAGTGACACACATGCCTGTGTCAGAAACACAACCTACAGTGTGGCATTCTGGAAAGCACCAAACTCAAAATCAAACACAAGTTCGAATCCTTGGTCTGCCACTTCCTGGCTGAGTGTAACCTTCCTAAACCTCAGAACTGGGGGCTACAACACCCACCTCAGTAGATCCTGAGTGCCCACCCCCAGGCACCCATCAGGTGCCATGGATTCAGTGGCAGACGAGATGGACGGGCACAGCCCTGCTCTCCCAAAGCACGCTCCAGCCGCTGGAAACAGACAAGGCACGAGGAGCCATCCTGAGAGTGGCGAGGGCTGTGACGTGGACCTGATGGGGATGGCAGGGGGACTGCAGGGATTCGGTGGTCTAGGAGGTGGACGGAGCTGACATGTGAGTGGAGGAAAGGAGAGGCACTGTGATGGGACCGAAGAGCCGGCCCCAGGCTCCCCCCGCCCCCACCCCGAGGAGAGTAGAAGAGAGAAGCATCTGTGTGCTGCAATCCTCGGCCAGGTGGAGCAGTGCCTGTGGGCCCCTTTAAATGTGATGGCAAGCCCCAGCACACTGTTGTTCATAAAACTTCTTAAAGGCTCCCTCCCACCTCCTCCCCAGACTCCCAGGTTTAAGAAGGATGCACTTGAAGACCCATCCGTGAACGTGGGCCCAGGCGGCCTCTGGAGCCTATGGGAGATGAAGGATCTCCCCCAGCCCCACTGCCCCCCCACCCCGATCGGGGTGAAGGAAACAAAGTCCTCCCCACGACTGCCCAGCAGCAGCTTTTTTGTTGTTGTTGTTTTAAATATTTATTTATTTGGATGTGCTGTGTCTTAGTTGCAGCGTGCAGGATCTTTGGTTGCAGCATGCGGGATCTTTAGTTGTGGCATGTGGGATCTAGTTTCCTGACCAGGGATGGAACCCGGGCCCCCTGCATTGGGAGCACGAAGTCTTAGCCAATGGACCACCAGGGAAGTCCCAGCCCAGTGGAAGCTTTGTTACCAGGACCTTATTTGTCACCAGAAACACCTTGGGCCCTGGAAGCAGAGTTTCCAAGTGAACTGATGTAACACCTCTCCGAGTGCGCATGCCCCACACTGGGGACACCTCACCCCGTCCTGTAAACCCACTCAGAGGGTTTGCCTGAGGAAGCGGAGGGGGAGCCCAGGGGACCTTGCTCACCCTCCAGGACCCCACCCTCCCCACCATGTGGATGGGAAAACCCAAGTGCAGGGAAGCGCCTCACACAGGTGGCAAGGTTGGGGCAGGGCAGAACTGGACTCTGAGTTCCAAACTCTGACCCAGCGATTCCAGAGCACAGGCCCCGCTGGGCTGGCAAGGCGAGCGGCTTCCGCTCCCACACCCACTTCCAGTGGGGCTCCGAGGAGAGGGGGTGGAGAAGGAAGAGAATCGGGGGGAACTCGGGGGCTGCACGGTCCCTGCCCGCCCACCCTGACTCCTGCGCTGTGGGCAGGGACCCGCGACACTGCCAGCGTCACCACCCAGCACAGCCTGACCCCAGGGCCGCCGGCCCTCCTCGTGTTTCAGATCCGGCCTCTCTTCTAATTAAGCTATCGCTGGACTCTGAGAACAGTATACTTTAAGTACAAGTTCAGACAGTTTTCTTCACTTGAAGACTGCGAATTATAAAATGCGCTTTTAAGGAGAACATGGTTAAAGGTACACGACAAGTGTAGGAAGCAATCTCCCAATTTTGGCAACACCATAACGTGTGCGAACCGTGCCCCTCAGATTCGGGCCACCGGCACGGGCTCCTGAGGGTCACATACTGCCAGCCGGGTCTTATCACTGAGGGTCTAACACATGGGAAGCTGCCAACATTAGGAAAGCGTTTCTGATCAACACATGTTCTATTCTGCTTAGAAATCAATTTCTCATGTGCCATTAACAACAAAGAGCTTTCTCAAGAAACAATAAGCCTCCCGCCGCTCTTTTCTTAGGCAGGTGCCCCAAACCACCCCAGAGATAAATAATAAACAAAGGCAAACTTCCTGGGCTGGGTTTCAGCCATTCATACCCCAAAGCTTTGCCTTCTAGAAGCTTGCAGGCTGGAGTAAGAAGCCAGAAGCCTTTTCTAAAGAAGGGTCAGGAGGGGGCAGGACAAAGAGAAGACAAACTGAAAGGGGAAATTGAAATCACTACATGTGGGTCATCCAGGGGCACACACAAGGCTCCTGTTGTCCACATGTAACCCTACGCTTCCCGAAGGGGACGAACCAGGTGCCTAATTAAATTAACTGTTCCCTGGCCAGGAGCGACCGCATCACCTGTGTCTGCGCTGAGAGAAGCTGGGGTCTTTCTAAGCCACCCGCTCCTCTTAATGAAGGAAGGGCTGGTCCCCGAGGAATAGGGCACGATACACAAGCACCTTTAAGAAGCCAGAGGCAGAAAACTCACTGGGTCTAAGTTATGTGCACTGGCTCCTGAGGGCTTCGCGCAGCCACCAGGCCAGTTTCAGGAGCTGCTGCACACGGGGCAGCCAACTGCCTCGGCCTGGACGGCCGCGGGCGGGAAGCTCCCCGACCCGGCCTGGGCCCAGCCTCTGCCGCAGCCCCGCGGCTCTCCCGCGATCCCCTCAGTCACCCCTCCAGCCGACATCCTGACAGTCTCTCCACCAGGATCGCCTGCCCTTCTCCCGGTGCTACCTAGTGACCCCCAGTTATCCTTCAAGGTCCTCTTCTACGCATGCCCAAAGCTTCCTTAGCAAAGGCGATGCCCCTCATCTACGGGCTACGCCCCTGCCGCTCTATATAAGACTGGGTCCCAGGCTGCATGGATTCGGGATGGGGTGTCTTTCCTCAGGGCAGGGATGAGATGTCTGGATGGCCCTGGACCTAGCGTAAGGCTGGCAGGGCTTCCTAAATGCCGGTGGGACCGTGGTTGAATTGTGGAAAAGGAGGGCCACTCAGGTGGAGCTCTGACCTTTTGAAGCCCACGTCTGTCTCAGTGGGAAGCCCCCCACAATGTTCCTCAGCGCCTCTCCGAGAGCTGGACTAGGGACCAGCTGGGTGGGTGGGGGTGAGAGTGAGAGGGTGATGACCTGGGGCGGCACCACATCACTGTGACCAAGGGCCTCCCAAGGCAGATGCAGACTCGAGCCCCTGCACCTTCCCTGGGGTGTGGACCACCACCTTGCGAGGACCTGTGGGGCCGGCCCTTGCCCCTCACACTCCACGCAGGCGCCTCCTGAAGCTGGGCCTATAGCCTCCCCTGTGCGAGGAAGGCATGCGTGGACAGACTGGAGATCTCTTCCCGAATGGCCTGCGGTCCTGCTTTCTCAGGCTGTGTTAAAAGCATTATTGCATTGGGTGCATTCTTACAAATCACCTCAAATCTTTCTGGGAAAAAGACCAGGGAAAAATACATTAAAACAACTCGTTTATCACATGGTCTTTTTGCAAAGACAATGTAACTTCATGGGCCGGACAGAGGGTCCATCTGTTTTAGTATTACCGTTTTAGTGTTATTAGTATTATTAAAGCAATTATCCTAACAACAGCAAACCTTTTTTTTTTTTTTTTTTAAGTGCCTGCTATGCATGAGACACTCTTCTAAGCACGGAACACACATCCTTATTTTATCATCGTGGCAACCCTATACGAAGCAGTGGTGCTACTGTTATCCCAATTTATGTCAAGTTCTCATAATTTACAGACGACGACACTGAGGCACAGGCAGGTTAAGTATAATAACTTGGCTATGGTCACACAGTTCGCAGGTGGCAGAGCCAGAATCCAAGGAAACCCATGCAATCCCACCCCAGGACTCCTCAGAGCCACCCGGGGAGGCCAAGGACCTCGTGAGGCAGCAGCCGAGGCTCAGAACCACGCAACCACTGAGTCACATGCCACAGTCCTGGGTCTTTCCACCATATAGTCTCTCCAAACTCTCAAGACCACAGACTTCTAAACAACCCAGACGGTGCAACAGTCCACCAAAATCCCAGTGATGCTGCTGGCCCCTTTCAAGTGGAACCGTTCATGCCGTGTGAGCACGTGTGTGGCACGTGAGTCTGAGCGGGGCTGGGGGCCAGCACTGATGTGCCACGTTAACGTGAGGGATACCCAGAACAAGTCGGTGGCTTTTCTTCCCCCCTTAGCACAAAAATCATCCTGGCTGGCTGGCCACAACGTTTCACACTGGATTCTTTCCACTGGATGGATGTCTCATCAAGGTTTTGTTTTAATTTCACCAAGTCAGCCAGAGAAAACGACCACTCACGGCCAAAGAAAAATCTGCAACTCTTCTTATTGGGGAAGAGTCAGATCCGCTCAGGAGTAATGGATGTCTCCCCTTCGCTGTCTGTGTCTTCCCAGATCAAGAGCTCCTCTGTTTCTCCACTTTGGCTCATTAGGAAGTAAAACCCGAACCCTCCAGAGAAAACCTACCTAACGTATGAAGGATTAAATACAGTGTCCCCATTCTCAAAGTCTAATAGGAGAGAGCAGGGCACAAGTGAAGCCCCAGCGTGCTCTGTGCTCTGGACCGGGGAAGTACTGGATGCTATGGAAACGAGGGGGGTTGCCCAGAGCTTCTCTGGAGGGGAAGAGGAGCAGGGGAGGCCAGGGTACATGTCTTGAGGAGCTAACACCTGAGCTCAGTTATAAAAACTGAAGCACGTATGTGGCAGAAGAGGTCACAGAGAAGCCGGCGGGACTGAGAGGCAGGAGTGCCCATCTGGTCAAAGGAGTGCAGCGTGGAACGCCGAACACTGACGGCCACACAGCTCTGTGAAGATGCTGAAAAGCCCCTGCACGCTTTAAAAGGGTGAATCTTATAGTATGTGAATTGTATCTACATAATCACAATTTTATCTCTATTGTTTAAAAAAAAAAAGGTGAATTGAGAGAATATTCCAGGCAGAGAGCACAGGCATATTCCAGGGAACTGTAAGTTCAATGCAAATACAAAAAAATTAATCGGGTTTCCAGCAGATAAGAATATGTTACATGACCTAAGTTTCAGGTTAGTAAAAAGTGACTCCGGGCATCAGGAACCAGGGGCAGGGTTATCTCTCTCTTCACTCTTGTATCTCTCTGGCTATTGACCCTTACTACCCAGAGCTTTCTACGTGAGAATAAATTAATGCAGCACGTGGCAGGGATGCATCACCAGCCTGGAAGCCAGAGGTGGGTCTTCAGTGAAGTGGGGCTAGGTCACCAGATGAGCCATAGCTGCCCTGGTCCTCAGTTTCCTCATCTCTAAAATGGACCAGGGACTTCCCTGGCGGTCCAGTGGTTAAGACTTAGCCTTCCAATGCACGAGGCGTGGGTTCGATCCTTGGTCGGGGAGCTAAGATCCCACATGCCTCGGGGCCGAAAAAACAAAACACAAAACAGAAGCAATTATTGTAACGAATTCAATAAAGACTTTAAAAATGGTCCACAGCAGAATGTAAGTTGATACAACCACTATGGAAAACAGTATGGAGGTTCCTTAAAAAACTAAAAATAGAAATACCATATGACCCAGCAATCCCACTACTGGGCATATACCTTGAGAAAACCATAATTCAAAAAGAGACACGTACCACAATGTTCACTGCAGCACTATTTACAATAGCCAGGACATGGAACCAACGTAAATGTCCATCGACAGATGAATGGATAAAGAAGATGTGACACATATATACAATGGAATATTTAGCCATAAAAAGAAACGAAATTGAGTTATTTGCAGTGAGGTGGATGGACCTAGAGTCTGTCATACAGAGCGAAGTAAGTCAGAAAGAGAAAAACAAATACCGTATGCTAACACATATATATGGAATCAAAAAAAAAAACCCAACAAAATGGTGCTGATGAACCTGGTTGCAGGGCAGGAATAAAGAAGGAGACACAGAAAATGGACTTGAGGAAACGGGGTGGGAGGGGGAAGCTGGGGCGAAGTGAGAGTAGCATCGAAGTAAATACATTACCGAATGTAAAATAGTTGGCTGGTGGGAAGCAGCCGCATAGCACAGGTAGATCAGCTCGGTGCTTTGCGATGACCTAGAGGGTGGGATAGGGAGGAGGGGAGGGAGGCTCAAGAGGGAGGGGATCTGGGGACATGTGTGTGCATATGGCTGATTCACTGTGTTGTGCAACAGAAACTAACACGGTACTGTGAAGCAATTATACTCCAATAAAGACCTATTAAAAAAAATGGTCCACAACAAAAAAAATCTTAAAAAAAAAAAATAAATAAAATGGACCCAAACTGAACAAGATGGATGTCATGGTTCTCCAAGGCAGAGAGGCACTTGGTGGGGCTCAAGGTGGTAAAAGAGTAAGAGGGGAAGTCTGGGCCCAACATGACCCATTCAAGTTTGCTATAAGATTTAATTTGGGGCTTCCCTGGTGGCGCGGTGGTTAAGAACCCACCTGACAATGCAGGGGACACAGGTTCGAGCCCTGGTCCGGGAAGATCCCACATGCCGCGGAGCAACTAAGCCCGTGTGCCACAACTGCTGAGCCTGCGCTCTAGAGCCCGCGAGCCACAACTACTGAGCCCACGTGCCTAAAGCCTGTGCTCCGCAACAAGAGAAGCCACTGCAGTGAGAAGCTCACGCACTGCAACCAAGAGTAGCCCCCGCTCACCACAACTAGAGAAAGCCCGCACACAGCAACGAAGACCCAACGCAGCCAAAAAAAAAAAAATTAATTAAAAAAGGGCTCCGCTAATTTTTAAAATGTCTGAAAACCACTAGACTAGATGACCAGTAAGGTTCATTTCAGTTAAGATCCTACGAAGTTTCATAGCACAAGACTTCGTTTATTTACTTATCATCTCTACGACCATCCAGGATATGGCTGTATGAACTCATCAAGTTTGTGACATTCTAAAAAAAAGCTCGTGACGTTCTTCCTAAAACAAAATGTCTACTGAGCAAGGTACCTGGTGAGACCTCAAACTGACTAAGCCCTGGGCCTCTCTCCAAGGTGCACACACGTGAATGACCCACGAGGGGGGAAGAAGAAGAATGCTTGTGACCTGCATGCGCTTCTCCCCTGAATTCCAATTCAAATTTAAAATTCTTAGGAAAGTTCTCTATTTGTAAAAGCCAAATTACCACCCCCCACTCTCTTTTCCAGGAGTGCTCTCCTGCACCCAGAGGCCCCTGCCCCAGTCCTACTCCCTAAAGGGAAGCCCAGCTTTTCCTGCTCCCCATGGCACAGATCTTTATCAACTTGAGTGTCCCCTCTTCACTGATCTGAGGCTCCTGCCGGGTGGCCTCAACCCAGAGCCGGCAGGACCTGCAGCTGCTCCTCACTGACCCTGTGCTTGGCTGACTTCCAAGGTTGGGGAAAGCGGGCTGAGTGTGCCACGCTCTGCTCAAGGGTTTAAATCTGTCTCCCAAACTAGACATGCTCTAAGGGCGTGACCTGGGCACTCCCGCTCCAGGGCCAGTGCCTGCCAGCCTTCGCAGGGCTTCCTGACGGCCCTCAGAAAGGAAACGCTTTCTGCCTCTTCTGGTCCTGGGAAGTGGAGTCTCTCTCCAACTCACTTGTATTTCTCATCAACCAGAGGGCAGGATCTAACTTAGAGAGAGACTCTTCAGACCTCTTCACGGAAGCTCTCCGAGCGTTTCACAAAACTCTGCTCTCCCAGCCCCGCCCCCCCCCCCAGCAACAGGATGCCATATAGTTCCTGAAAGGCAGGCGCTAGACAGACCTTCTACTGGAGAATTCTGTTAGGGCGAGGCCAAGGAAGGGGTCTTTGTGCATTTCTGATGAATTGTGCCTCTGGCTCCAGCTGACAAGGGCCAGGTATCTTCTTCACCTGGGGAGAGCTTAGCCTCCTGCTAACACATCCCGATCCTTCAATAGGTCAGATTCCTTCTAAAGTACTTCCCTGGCCTTGCAGCACAGCTCCCATTAAACAGAAGCACTGGAGGACGAAGCTCTTTTGTCCTCAGCCACCTAGAAGTTACAACAGCATGGCCACCAGCAGCACCCGCTGCCACCTCCCAGTGCTGTGGTGAGATACAGACAACGAGGTTCACAGCGACAAATAACCGAAGAGCATCCGTGCACGCAATTCCAAAGGGACTTAAATTGTACAGAGGCAGAATAAAAGCCAAAAAGGAAAAAAACTTCCCTCAAACAAGAGTGGGGGCTTTCAAGGAGACTTGCTGAGTGGCAAACATTTCGGAAAGATGGAATTTTAAACACAAACACCAAAGGGCAGAGATTTGAGGCAGAAGAGCTATGCACGCAGCTGGGAGGCCCTTTAATTAGAGGAAGATTTGCAAAGCCTGTGGAGCATCCGCAAATCTCCCCGTGGTCTCCGGAATGGAAAGAATGTGGAAAGCAATGGGGTAATCAACAAGCTCCAATTTGCTTGACACTCTCACCCAGAAGGAAGCACGTGGTCTTGTCCCCTTGCCTCCTTTCAGTGGTCCCGGTGATCCCTTAAAGCAACAGAAGAGGACCACCGGGCTGTGGGAGAAGACAGGCTGGATTTTCTCCTTCCTAAGGGTGCTTCCCACAGACAGCACGCAGGAAAGCTCTTCTGTCAAGGAGTTTTAAGGCAAAAACATGATTCAAGGGAAAACTAACCCCTGGGCACCCCTCCCCCCGCCCAGACCTAGGGACTGTATTTCTGCATGTTATTATATAGCACTCTCACCAGTATTTCCAGTGGACTTAAATATCCTGCACTTGGGCAAATGATCCATAATAAAATGGAAAAATGGTATCCCCTGCTCCATCCAAATGGACCACTTGGACTCCCAAGGGGCGGGAGCAGAAGCAATGGTTTTCCCCAAATAGCCGACACCCATGCTGATACTCTTCTTCTGGGACATGGTGACATTCAGTGCAGCACCGGGCACAGGTAACTCAACTCTACTTTGGAGGACACCCTGTGTGAGCATTCCCAGCAGTCACAAGAAGAGCTACCACATCTTAAGTTGTAAGGGCAACAAGGATCAGAAACAAAGGCATAGACTCTGCAGCCCTCTCCACCACCAAAATCTAAGAGTTCAGGAAAAGCGGAAAGTCACGAGTTTACTTTGGGTTCCCTCAGGGGCAGCAGCTGTTACTGACCAGAGCTGCAAAGGAGGTGCCCAGACTTGACACAACGCCTGACTGATCGGATTCAGAAAGTCCCAGGTCTCTGTGAGATCAGACAAGATACAGGCGGGTGGCACTGGCAGCTCCATAAAGCACTTGGCCAGGAGGCTCACTGCTTCCCAGGGGAGGGCTGATGTGGGCTTCTCCAGAGGCAGACGGGCACGTGGAGTAACCTAAGAAAAAGGCCCATTTCCCAGCCCTAATCTTGAAGTCAATTGATCTCCGTCCCTTCCCTCATCCACCTGCAAAGTCTGAGGAGCAACCAACAGCTGATCCTCAGCAGAACTGGAGTGTGTGCCCATCACCTGCTTTTCGGCAAGCGATCCACAAGGCCTGAGCCAGTGCCCACGGCTCATCGGGCATCGGTTCACGGGCTGTGATCGGGACGGAAACACACTGCCCCTGCTCAGTCTCGGCCTGGCTGGTTCCCGTCCTAGCGCCCCGTTAGGCTGTCTCAGGCTCCACCTACGCCGAGGAGCCTTCCCTGGAACCCACCCACCAAGGGTGGGCCTGGTGCCCCTCGGTGGTGCTTCCGCAGAACTCTGTGCTCCTCTCATGGGAACCCTTGTAGTGGATCCACCTGGGTATCTGCTCCCCCTCCCGCCCCATGACCGTGCGAGCTCTGAAGACAAACCTCACTGCACTTATCGCTCTGACCCCAGGGCTTTGGCTCAGGCCCTAGCACTCAGCAGGGGCTCCAACAAGCCTTCCCTGAGTGTCCACCACGTGCCACACACTGGGGATACAAAGGTGAACAGAGCAGACATGAGATCCCTGCCCTCAGAGAGCTGAGTGGGCAGCGGCAGATTCCTATCATTAAGCCATTCCCGCCGAGAGTAAAGGCGAGCGCCGTGGCCGGGTGATGAGGTGGGAGGGGGTGGGGCCCAAGCGGCAGGCTGCCAGACAAGCAGGCTGGGTGTGAGACCTGTTCCCAGTAAAGGGGATGGCACAGACAAAGCCCCAACAAGACAGGCCACGGGGCCTCTGGGAGACCCTAGAGCAGCTCAGTATGGCTGGAGCAAAGGGGCCGTGGGGAAGGCAGGAGGGGTGGACGGGGCCCGATCAAGAGTTCTCAAACCCAGACCGCTGTCTGGGCTCGGCCCTGATGGCACTGCGGAGCCGTGAAGGGCCGCGGAGGGTCATGACCGGCACCACGTGTGGAATGGCTACTCTGGCTGCAGAAAGCGAGCTGGGGCAGGTGGGGGGCTATAGGCACGGAGGTCCAGAGGCTGGCAGGGGCAGCCGGTGATCTAGGGCGGGGTAACAGCAAGAGTGTTCACTGGACTGCTCTAACATGAGGATAAACACACCTTCAGCCGACAGGCTGGATGGGGGTGGGCAGCGCTCTTTGCAAGTGACCACTTTGGGCGCTCCACTGGTCTCCAACTGTCTGAGCCGCACCCAATGCCGCTGGGGCCTGCCTCTCTCCTGGACCCCCAGCCATCACACGCCTGCTTACTAAGGCCTTCACTGTCGAGACCCACGAGGTTAAGTACTAGAGGTGCTGGCGTCAAGACTGAGGAGGCCTGAGACCGCCTCACTGCCCGCTTCCCGGCGGGGAGCCGGCAGCATCTCCTAGAGCCTGATCAGGAAGCACTCACCCACGGGCCGGGCCCCCTGGGAGAAGCAGACCACCCCGGCAAGGGGCATACTCCACCTTAAAAGGACAGCTGAACTGTAAGGGGCAAGGCCAAGAATTCAAGCTGTTCTGTCACTGAACTCCTCCCCCACTCACTGCCTGCTGTCATCAAGGCCACAAGGAGAGCTGGCCAGCATCTTCCTTTTCATTGTCACAGCAGTTAGCACTGATACTGAGCGCTCACTTGCAACCCGACACCACCCCAAGCCCCTGAGCCACGCTTCTCAGTCCTCACAGCTGCCCTCTTTGAGAATGAGGTAAAGTCATCATTCGCTTCCTTGTATAAACGAGGAAACTGAGCCACAGAGAACTGAAGTTGCCTACTCAAGGTCACCTGGATAACTTAGGGCACACCCAGAGGCCGCTAGCTCAGACTCCCGTGGTCTTAAAGACTCAAGATGATTTACCGCCTTTCCGAGTACTGGCACCTGCCAGGGCCACCAGCCCTGGGCACGCGGGGCTGAGGTCTCCCGTGTTACATCTCAGCTTCACAGCATCTTTGTCTCCCTGCATCTCTCCGCCTCAGATGACGCGGCATAGGAAGCATAATATGCCCCCGCCCCTCGCAGAGTTCGGGGATGGGCGGGTTTATTGGATGGTTAACTAATATTTATTTAGCATCGAAGACACGGCCAGGCACTGCGCAGGGTCTGGAGATATGGACGTGCACGGTTACATCCCACAGGTGCTTCCAATCCAGAGGGCCCTTGGGTGCTAATAATACAAAATTACAGCACACCATCAACAGGAAGTGCTCTAAGCCAATCCCTGCTGCGTGACACAACTTGGAGATGTGGCTTCCCTAACACACAGTGCTGAGAAACAGGAAGCTCAGTGAAACAGGGAGGAAAATGCTGGGGAGGCAGTAGTAGGTGAGCAACTGACATTGCCTGGTGCACATCCCTACTCCCAACTGTTTTTGTTTTTGACACACAGTCAGAAAGAGAGGAAAACCCTCTCCAGTGGAGGATAACCGTTTTCAGAAAACCCTCTCCAGTGGAGGATAACCGTTTTCAGAAATCCCTCTCCAGTGGAGGATAACCGTTTTCAGAAATCCCTCTCCAGTGGAGGATAACCGTTTTCAGAAATCCCTCTCCAGTGGAGGATAACCGTTTTCAGAAATCCCTCTCCAGTGGAGGATAACCGTTTTCAGAAATCCCTCTCCAGTGGAGGATAACCGTTTTCAGAAATCCCTCTCCAGTGGAGGATAACCGTTTTCAGAAATCCCTCTCCAGTGGAGGATAACCGTTTTCAGAAATCCCTCTCCAGTGGAGGATAACCGTTTTCAGAAATCCCTCTCCAGTGGAGGATAACCGTTTTCAGAAATCCCTCTCCAGTGGAGGATAACCGTTTTCAGAAATCCCTCTCCAGTGGAGGATAACCGTTTTCAGAAATCCCTCTCCAGTGGAGGATAACCGTTTTCAGAAATCCCTCTCCAGTGGAGGATAACCGTTTTCAGAAATCCCTCTCCAGTGGAGGATAACCGTTTTCAGAAATCCCTCTCCAGTGGAGGATAACCGTTTTCAGAAATCCCTCTCCAGTGGAGGATAACCGTTTTCAGAAATCCCTCTCCAGTGGAGGATAACCGTTTTCAGAAATCCCTCTCCAGTGGAGGATAACCGTTTTCAGAAATCCCTCTCCAGTGGAGGATAACCGTTTTCAGAAATCCCTCTCCAGTGGAGGATAACCGTTTTCAGAAATCCCTCTCCAGTGGAGGATAACCGTTTTCAGAAATCCCTCTCCAGTGGAGGATAACCGTTTTCAGAAATCCCTCTCCAGTGGAGGATAACCGTTTTCAGAAATCCCTCTCCAGTGGAGGATAACCGTTTTCAGAAATCCCTCTCCAGTGGAGGATAACCGTTTTCAGAAATCCCTCTCCAGTGGAGGATAACCGTTTTCAGAAATCCCTCTCCAGTGGAGGATAACCGTTTTCAGAAATCCCTCTCCAGTGGAGGATAACCGTTTTCAGAAATCCCTCTCCAGTGGAGGATAACCGTTTTCAGAAATCCCTCTCCAGTGGAGGATAACCGTTTTCAGAAATCCCTCTCCAGTGGAGGATAACCGTTTTCAGAAATCCCTCTCCAGTGGAGGATAACCGTTTTCAGAAATCCCTCTCCAGTGGAGGATAACCGTTTTCAGAAATCCCTCTCCAGTGGAGGATAACCGTTTTCAGAAATCCCTCTCCAGTGGAGGATAACCGTTTTCAGAAATCCCTCTCCAGTGGAGGATAACCGTTTTCAGAAATCCCTCTCCAGTGGAGGATAACCGTTTTCAGAAATCCCTCTCCAGTGGAGGATAACCGTTTTCAGAAATCCCTCTCCAGTGGAGGATAACCGTTTTCAGAAATCCCTCTCCAGTGGAGGATAACCGTTTTCAGAAATCCCTCTCCAGTGGAGGATAACCGTTTTCAGAAATCCCTCTCCAGTGGAGGATAACCGTTTTCAGAAATCCCTCTCCAGTGGAGGATAACCGTTTTCAGAAATCCCTCTCCAGTGGAGGATAACCGTTTTCAGAAATCCCTCTCCAGTGGAGGATAATCGTTTTCAGAAAACCCTCTCCAGTGAAGGATAATCGTTTTCAGAAAACCCACTCCAGTGAAGGATAATCGTTTTCAGAAAACCCTCTCCAGTGGAGGATAATCGTTTTCAGCCTGGGGCAAATCTCCTAAAGGGTTCTGTTCTGAACCCAGAGTGTTACTTAAGCTTCCAGCCAACAGTAATTAAGTGTGCCTGTACATTCCAGAAAGAGGGGACAGGGAGATTAACGATAATTAAATCTCTTCTGTTATTTGGCTTCGAATCTCTCCTCTGAGTAGCCTGCTGTCAAATACTTGTTCCAAAGCCTCCATCTGACATAACTCCTACCACCACCATCTCTAACATCAATTCTGCTCTTAGCTTGAAGGTTTCAATTACATAGAAGGTAACAGGCCCGCTAGGACCCGGAAGTCTGGAGTGTCACAAGTGCCATTCATACCTCTTCTCCTGCTCACCACACATCCAGAGTTTGGTCGGTAATCATGTGCAAGGGGGGCCACAGGCTGGAGGGCCACAGGCTGGACGGCCCCTTCGTGAGGCCTCTCATAGGCAGGTTCTGTGCATGTTGTGACTGACAGGGTCTCTAATGAACCTTAATTGTGAGTGAGACGGGCCCAGGAAGGCAGCAACAGATGTGGCAAAGGGGCACCCGTGAACCGTCCGACTAATGAATAAGAAGTGTCCGGCCTGATGAGGGCCACTGACCCGAAAATGGAGGAGGGCGGAATCATCCCTCACCCCTGCACCCTTTCTGAAGCTCTTACTCCTTTATGCGAGCAATGGGAAGCCTCCCCCCGCCTCCAATCCCCCAACAACAACAAAAAAACAGGGACGGTGGTGCTGCTGGGTGGTGGCAGCTGCTGCCTGGAGGTGGGGTCCATGTGAGCATTACCGTGGACACTTCCGTCTCCGTCAGGATCTCGGCTTAAACCACAGACACCCGAACAGGACGCCCCGTCAGTGTGGGAAGGGGAAAGCTACACTCTTGCTGGTGCTAATTACTGTGACAATATCTGCATTCAGAGGCAGCCGTCCGCTGGTGACCCGCAGTGACAAGGAGAAAGCTGTTCCTGGGGGAGCTGTGGGCAGAGCCAGCAGGCAGGAGAAGGGCAGGATTCTGACTGGATGGGCCTGGGGACCCTGACGCTGCTACTTACTAATCAGCTGTGAGGCTCTGACCAACTCATTCAGTTTCTCAGTTTCTTCATCTGTAAAATGGGACTACAGAAGACTAACCTTGTGGTAAATGTGTAAAGCGTCTAGAACAGTCTCTGGCATCTGATGGCTATCAATTCAAGCCAGGAGACCAGCACGGTTTTTATTATCATTTGCACACTGACCACACTGCACTCGTGCAAATCTGATATGACCTCAGAACCCCGTGCAGCCCCTCTAAGCCAGGTACTATGCTAAAGCTTCACACACACGATCTCTAGTTCTCGAGGTCAGGGTCGTCAGGCCCACCTCCTAGACGGGCAAGTCAAGGCTCCGAGGACACACAGCTAAGACGTGATGAAGATGAGAGCAGAGTTTGGCTGGGGCTTCAGACTGCAAGGCGTTCAACTGAATCACATCCCACTGCTCCTTAGCAGACATATTGGCCATCCGGTCTCAGACTACGAGTTGCCCTAAAAACACCTAACCAAGAATTTTACAGAAGCTTGATCTCCAGGTATACGAAAATAGGCTGCTTTAACCTGGCAAATGGCGGGGTAAGGGGGAGGGGGGGGACGGGGAGAAGGGAACCATTAGATAACCAATCTGTTTCGAAGGAGAGTGCAAAATAAACGGGCACTCTGCTTCCAGCCCACCCCCCAAACTTCCACTCCCTGGCTGGTGGCACACGCACTGGGGGTACAAACAGGCAAGAGCAGGTGAGATGCTAAAATAGCTTCCCCAGCACGAGAAGCAGACTCAGGAGAGGCTCAAGAGGGGACAGAAACCATGGACTAGAGGACCACTGCCGCTTGCCTATGAAAGACCCTCAGGTATGGACTTGGGGGTTCTCCAGCTGGAGAAAAGGGGTGCCTGGGGGTTACACTGGCAGCGGGGAGGAGGAGGATAAAAACTAGAGACGGGGGTTCAAGCCAGGGACAAGAAATGAGCAGTCTTGATAAGGTGCAAGTGTAAAGTGAATGCAAGTGAAGGCGTGAGAAAGCACGACACTGGATAATAGAGAAAGGGATCCTGGGGACTCAGAGCTCGCAGCTGGCCTGTACTGGATGATATACAGGGGGGTACCTGGGTGGCACCCCTGGATGGCTGGAGTGAAGGTCATGAGGTCAAATGACCTGGCAGGTGACAATGCCAGCTGGCTTGTCCTTGGACATTGAGATCAACCTTAAAACCCCTCTCCACCTCGTAAGACCATCCGAGTACCCGGAGCAGTGAGAAGAGTGGCCGCCCAAGCAATGAGCAAGGGGAGCGGAAGAGACCCACGCCCCGCCAGGGCAGACCAAGAAGTGTGCTCTCAGATTACCCCCGCCTCTGTGGAATGACAGGCCTTATTACTAGTCACGAAGCCCGTCAGCCACAGTCTGACTCTGGCCCCTTCCAACGGCTCTGGAGTGGCGGGCAACGGCGTATCCCAGCTTTCCGTGCGGGGATCCCAACTTGAGAACTCAGGAAAGGTGGCGGGTGAGGGAGCGGTGGGTGTTCAAGCCCATCTACAATGGAGGGCCTCGTCACCGCCTCCCTTCCAGGTGAAACCAATCAAGTCCTTACAATGGTACGCTGGGTCATAACACCCCACCCCCACGCCAAGTCAAAGCCGGGGCTGTGTCCACCTGTGAAAACAGCCAGGAAGGCTGCTTGGAACGTCAGGGCACAGCCCCTAGGCAGGCAGAACCCGGGGGGTTAAGCCAACAGGTCCTAGGAAGCCAGTGAAGGTAGTAAAAGCATCAGTGAGCATTTTTTTAAGCACCTGTCTTTCCTGCACACGTTAGCACTTCATACACACTCCCAAGCCCTCACTGCCCCCGGAACGCAGGTTTCTTATGCCAATCTTGTGTACTGGAGGCAACTCTGGGAGGTGAGGTGACCTGCCTCTCAAAGCTGGAAGGCGGCCGAGGAGGGATTCAAGCTGGGTCCGCCTCGCTCTGCCTGACCGGAGGGGCGGGGAGGGGGGTTGCCAGGGGCCCCACCTGCTCGCCTTTCTCCCCAGAGTTACCCTTCGGGGCAGGTTATGTTCTCAGAGACCCGAGAGAAATCGATGCCTCTTCTGCCAGCAAAAGGGGACCCTGAAAGTAGTGACATCAACACAGGGTATCCATGGTGGTGTTTTTTAGTGCTGGGCAACAGAAGTCAGATTCTGGGCCTGAGACCATCTGGCCCTCACTTCACAGAGGAGGAGCCGGAGACCCAGAGACACCTGCTGGTCACAGAGCAAGCTGGTGGCACCCAAAGCCACAACCCAGGCCTCCTGGCTTCCAATAAGACTTGCTTAATGTACGCAGCGCTTTCTCTCTCCTATTGAAGGAATTAGTTCTCTATTTGAAAAAAGCAACAAGAAAAGCTGTTTCTTTCCATGACACTTTACCAAACAGTTATGAAAATTTAAACATCACACTTAGGACCACTGCCCAAAAGGATCTAGAATCCAGGTCATCTGACGTGTAGGTTATGAACCTTTCCAGGAAACCAGTGTTTTCCAAAGTGGATTGCATGAAAGTGAGTTAGAGTTAAAGGAAAATGGGTTCTTTTCTCCCTTTTCCTTTGCTAACTGCAGGACTTCTCAGAAGCTTTAACATGACAATCTGGAGGAGAAGCTCCTAGAAGGTAATTAGAATGCGCCACGTTTCCTCAATTGTTTGCTGTCCTTGTTCCTCAAGAGACTCAACACCAAGGTGAGCTGACCAATATCATGGAAGTCGGGAAAAGTGTAAGTTGCATCCAGGAGGAAATAGAATCCATCCACTGAGCAGAAACAGGGGTCAGCAGTGAAGGAGACTCTCCCAGCCAGCCTATCTTGTTTCGTTTGTGGATTAGGCCTTCGCACGGCCCCCCCGTACATCTTCGCTCTGCCCCCCACAGTATTCCTACTTTTCTCATTAGTGGAGGCAACAGTGCACAGCGGCTGAGGGCCCTGGGCTGCTTGGGTTCACAGCTTGGCTCCTTCACCACTACCTGGTGACCCTGGACAAGCTGCCGAAGGCCCTGCAGTTGCTTCCGCCTAGTAGGGACGGATGACAGCAACAACCTCGGAAGGTGTTTGCTGAAGATTTAAGGAGATACAGTCTTCGCCAGAGGCTACAACTATTTTTCAGAGTTTGTTCTTTGCCTTTTAAGGTTTTTTTAAATTAAACTTTTAAGTTAAATTTGCATATTTCAAAGCCATCACGTTGGCATTAGCTGTTACGCCTTATAAAGGCTCCCCCCCATCTCAACATCAAACGTCATTGACGTTTTCCCTCTGATTCTTTCATGTTCGTTTAATATTAGTTCCTTAATCCATCAGGAGTATGAGTACATGCCGTGCAATAGGTATTCAGCTTGTTTTCCTTCAAAACTATTAGCTGTCCCAGCAATTTTACTGAAGAATCAATTCTTTTCTCGCATTGAACTGTGACTGTCACTCGTAATACACGCTAAGTTCTTACAGCCCGGGGCCTGTTTCTGAGCTCTTGGACCGCATCCGCTCTGCCCTTGCTTCCGACCTGTGCAGGCTCTTCACGCACGGCCGACCTGCCTTGTGGGAAGCCTGTCCCTAGGTGGCATGTTGTTCTGCTGTTACAAGTGGGATTTTGCCCTCCCATCCCCTGGCACCTTAGATATTCTAACCGGTTTATGCTGGTGTGTATGCTGACTTTGGTACATTCGATTTAAAAGCAGTCACTTTCCGGACCCATCCCTTTAGATCCTGCAGTGCAAGAACTTGCTTTTCCTAAAATTTTTAGACTGGCTTAATCAACTGAAAGAAGAGATAGGGACATACTACTTGGGTTTGTGCAACATGCTTTCGTAAGGAGCACGCCACCCCCCAACACACACAGTGCACACCGTGTGTGTGTGTGTGTGTGTGTTTTGGGGGTGGAGGTAGTCACCTCGGCACAACTGCTCCAACAGCCAGGCCAGGCAGAATCGGCAGCACTTTCTTTGCTCATCAAACTCTGAAGGGGCTTCATACCAGGAGAGACAGAAGAGAGATTCTACACGTCTTTTCTCCTGAGGTACCTAACAAGTTCCACGGTGCCTACCCTGCCCCCATCACAAATGTCTTTTATAGTTTCACCTTAGAAGACAGTCTGGCCCTAGCAGGACCTATGAGAAATGACATACTGTAATGTTTTCATTTTTAAAGACAGCAATTCAACAGACAACACTCTCCTCTCGGTCACGGAGCAGGTATGGGACTCATCGGGTGCTGGGGCATTCTCAGTTTCATCTATAAAAGGGGACACCCCCCCGCCCCCCGCCACTCGCTTCACAGAGCGGCCGTGGAGATTAAACAAGGTAATGGATGAAATGTATTAATAACGAGGACCATATATATCAGCGCTTCTGACATCTGATGGATCTCCATGAAAAGCAATTTATTTTCCTATGTCATCCATTGAAAAAGATTTTATGAAGAATGAAAAGAGGGGAGAAGCAAATTCTAAATCTGAGACCCAACAAAAAATAATTTTTATTTTGAACTCTATAATATCCTATGAGAAATAACAAAAGCATACCACTGGGTGGCTGACATTAAAGGGGATGGGAGACAACTAACTTTCAAATTACCTAGCTCTGGAGAATTTCAAGCCCGCAGCCATAGTGGGAAATCTGCTTCGACGGTTCTAGAATGCTCAGGAGAGTCTCCGGGAGCAAAGCCGCCCCTGCTCCCTGAGGAACACACACACACAAGAAAGCAAATGACCCTGTACTCTGCTCCTTTATTCATTCTGTTTCAAGTTTTAACAGGTCTGGACTGCATGCTCAGGAGGCAATTCACGTCCTCCTTAACTGGATCAAATGAGGGTCTATTATTCTGCATATAACAGAACTCATCAGAATTTCAAATAACTTCCGGCCATATCTATGGGGCGGGGGTCGGGTGAGGGCCTCCCAGGAAGCCCCGTTTCCTCTTTCTAAGCAAATCATGACATTTAGTCCTAGTTTAGAAGGGCTGCCTAGCTCCACCTTGACATAAATCACCATCAGGTGGCAGAGTCCTCGCCTCAGCAACAGGCTGGGGTCGTGAAAGGCCACCTCCCTCCGCAGAGACACCCTGGGTGGGGAACAGAGGGCCGGTCCAGCACCCTGAGTCCGGGGTCCGCTTTCTCCCTCGGCCTTGCTTTAGTCACTACAGCTGCAGTCCATTCAAAGAGCAAAACGTTTGCATGAAAAGGCTCACCACAACTTTCCAAGGGATGGAGTTCATTAAAATACTGCTGGGGGCCCTTGGCTGGAATGCTTTTTCGCCCTGTAAAACCGAAACTGCAGCACAGTTGCCTGTAGGAAAGCTCAGAACGAGCTCAGAAACATCAGTGCGACAGACTGTTTTCAGGGGTCCCTGCATAATTACCGACTCTTCCATCCATTCCCCTGCGCCTGCTCCAAAGACAACATCTGGCCCGGGGGAGAACAGTTCCCTGTAGACCTCACCACAGATGCAAGAGTGGAAGCCAAGTGCTCCCACCTCCAACAGAAACCCACAGGCAACTTGCCCAGGTGCTCGCCTGGGCCTGGCGGGCCTACTGAGCCCTGGCCCCAGGGTCGGGAGCCCCTCTCCCCTCGGCTCCCAGGGGCCGACAGCAGGGAAACAAAACACTGTGGGCAGACCCGGTCACAAAGCCCGGCTGAGCATCTCCAACAAGGTCCCAGAGCACCAGGGCATTGGGATGCAGTGCCGTACTTCCTGGAGAGCCAACTGGACTCGAGGCTTCGGTGAAGAAAGCATTCTTTTTATGTTAAAATGTCTTGCATGTGGGCATGTTATGAACTGGGATGCAATTCTTTTTTAAAAAGACAAAACATAAAATTCTCTGCTAGAGGCAGCCACTTTTGGCTTTGCCCTCAAAACTCCAAAGATAAGTGTTTGCTCTTGTCAGGAACACTTTGTCAGGAATGCTTTGGGAAAAGAATCTGAGAAACAGTAAGAGGCCAGGCGGAAGGTGGCCAGCAAGGAGGCAGAAGGGAGGGCGAAACTCACCGGAGAGCCGAGACTACTTCTACGCAGAAGTGAAGACAAATAATCACGCCTGCTGTGATCTGTGACGGAGGTACAGCGTGCAAAGCTGGCGTGGCCAAGCCTCCCGCCTTCCAGAAAATCTTGCCTGAATTCCCCACTAAACATCAGCTCTGCGGAGCCAGGCCTTTCATCTCGTACCCCCGGCACCCAGAATGGTGTCTGGCACAGGGAGATGTTAAACACTTGTAGGAAGAATAACTCAGTTCTGCAACTCCTGACAGTTGTCCTCAGAGCTGATTAGCTGGTCCAGACCCAAGGGCTGAGAGGATCCGGCCAAGGTCATTTTTATCACGGATCAAGCTCTAGGATCCCAGCATTTTTTTTTCCCTGTGGAAGAGAAGACGAGGAAGAAAGGCTGCACTTCTTCCCGGGTCGGGCACCGTGTCGGATTCATAGGAGGTGCTCAGTAAGTGTTGACTGAATCCACTCACTTTTCGCCTATTTAGTCTAAGACCTCTTCAGAAAGAAGACATTTTAAATGCTGTCTTTGAAACAAAGGAGGAAAACATGCTGGTACGAGACTATTTTAAACAGTGACGGTAACTGGGAAGCCAGGCAAGAAGAAAATACGGGCCTGGTCCCTCTTGACCACAGATGAACCAGATCACGTCTGGCCTTAAGGTCCCTGGGCCCGGCACATCTTCAACCTCTCGGGACAGAGCTGAGTTTGAGTTGTGAGTTTTACCCCACATAGCTATCACTGGGAAAATCAGTTCCAGATTTCCTAGGTTCAGCTATTAGGGACTGGAAACTAACAATGCTTAGCAGAGATGAGACAGATAATCAATGATATTAATGACTGTTAAGTAATAACATCAGCCTCAATTTCAGTCACAAAGGAGTGTGAGCCTGGCTCCACGGGCTAATTCCCGCACGGAGAGCAGGTCTTGGCAGCACCAGCTGGAGGTCTCCACTCACTGGTTCAGGATCCCCCACGTCTAGGTGCGCCCCGTGCACTCCAGCCTTCTAGTCTGTCAAGTGGTAATCTCCCTGCGGACCTTGCACTACCTACAGGTGGACAGTTTCTGTGAGCTATTCAAAGTACAGGCACTGCTGAGGCTGGCCCTTTCTATTTCTGGAGGGCAATTCTGCTCGCTAAAAAGAACTATGCTGAAATGAAAACCGATCAAGTTCTCAACTCCCTGGTCAGAGCATCAGAATGGCTCTTCCACCACTAACCCACAGGCCTGGCGGGATGGCCTGGGTGCTTTCCCTCTCACTGGGGGACACCCAAGAGCTGGATCTTCGGGTGGCTATAAGCAAAGTAGAGAGAAGGAATTAAAAAATGAAGTGACTGAGGGCTTCCCTGGTGGTGCAGTGGTTGAGAATCTGCCTGCCAATGCAGGGGACACGGGTTCGAGCCCTGGTCTGGGAGGATCCCACATGCCGCGGAGCAACTAGGCCCGTGAGCCACAACTACTGAGCCTGCGCTCTGGAGCCTGTGCTCCGCAACAAGAGAGGCCACGATAGTGAGAGGCCCGCGCACCGCGATGAAGAGTGGCCCCCGCTTGCCGCAACTGGAGGAAGCCTTCGCACAGAAACGAAGACCCAACACAGCCAAAATTAAAAAAACAAATAGAAAAAAAAAAAAAAAAAAAAAAAAAAATGAAGTGACCAACATTTGCAAGCAAAGACTCTTCCACTTGGTAAAACAGATTTAGGTCTATTTTTGGTTTGCTCTTAAAAAGGCAAAGGACGGCGGCCTGCTGGGTGCCAATTTGCAGAAACAAACTCCTTCCTCAGCTCAGGGCTCAAAATACACCCCAGCGGAGACGTTCTGGCTCTTGCTGCCAGTGTGCAGGTAAAGCCATAGAAGGTGAAAGTTTAGGAAGCCGAGGGAGCATCTTAACGTCATATGATTCTTGGCCCACACGGACCTGTGGGTATTTCTGAAACAGCTTAACAACGGATTTCGGCTGGCTTCACTCTAGCACAATGGGATTAATATGTAATAAAATGATGTTTTGGCCATCTTGCAAAGGAAGGTCATTTCCCACCAACCAGAGCAGGCATCATAATTCCAAGCAGCGAAAGCTCTGCCAGTGGAAAGAAGAGAAAAGAAAACCGATCTGGCCTGATAATCGGGCTGCCTCGGCCTAGCTGCCAAGCA
Source organism: Neophocaena asiaeorientalis asiaeorientalis (assembly GCF_003031525.2). Taxonomy (NCBI): domain Eukaryota; kingdom Metazoa; phylum Chordata; class Mammalia; order Artiodactyla; family Phocoenidae; genus Neophocaena; species Neophocaena asiaeorientalis. The sequence goes on along the minus strand of NW_020173679.1, from coordinate 1,228,837 downwards.
CACGCCACATTTCTCTTGAACACTCCCCTGTAATCGGACCACTGGTGGACCGGATAAGTTCCCCACATTTTCTCTGGCGCCGACATCCAAGCGAGGCCGTTCCCTTCGTGGGGTTTGCTGGCAACTCCGGACGTTCTCGTCAGTCTCAGAAATACAACCTCCACCTCCCCGTCATTACTTGCGGCAGGTGAGCACGGGAGGAGTGACTGCAGTGCTGTGCACCGGGCCAGCACGTTAGCCGCTCTGAAAACGTCTGACTGATCCCAGATTACACGGAACAAAGGCCCGGATGCACTGCTTCTAGGAGACCCGTGACAGGGCGAGTTTTCTAAAATTACAGCTTTGGGAAGGAACTAAAACTACAAGTGAACTTCAGAGCCACAGCGGGACACTCAGCACGAACGGACTCTTGCAGGAAAGAAAGAATTTTGCAAATCCAGTTAAAAAGAAACACCAGCAAAAAACAGAACAAAACGAAAACCAGTCATTCCCAGGGAAGATGGAAGAAAACCATTCAAAGGAGTAATTTCCAGGACCACGAAGCCCACCCAAATGCTCCCTATGCGTTACAGTGTACCGCGGGGGCCTCAAACGGCGTTTGAAGCACGTCAGTATAGCTTTAATGAGGCCACGCCTTACCAGACCCTAATTCAGTGAAAAGTCAGGCTCCACTTCCATTTCGAAACTCATCACACTTCAAATTAAAAAATTAATGAGAATACCAACTCCCCTGCCCATCCTGGATGATGGGAGTCCATCACGGCCTCTTGCTCAGCCTTTGGAGGTAGATGGGGCTCAAGGCGGGTCCTGCACAACCTGGCGAGGGCAAGTCGGTGCCTTCCAGGCTCTCCAGGAAGCAGCGGACCAGGGCGAACTGCGTAGTCTGAGTGGCCCCACTCAAAGTAGGGAACGTCTTTCAAGTCTCTGGTTTTCTTTTAATTATGTGAACTTTAAATTATTTTCCATAATACATCTATGTTTAAAATATTTCAGATTAGAAATGAATTAAATTATTTAACATTTTCCCCCCAAACAGGAAAGACAGACAGATGAGGGAGACACACCATATTTAATCTGCTGCTCTGAGTGTAAGTGATTCGACCTAAAGGTACCCAGCAGTTATCCTGGCAGGAGGATTCCCGGTGCTGCTTGGTTGGCCAGAGTACCACCCTGCTTCTTCCTCAGAGTCTACGTCACCCAATAAAGGTGCAGCGGTCTTATGTGCGTTAGAGGGGTACTGTGAAAACTAGATGAAATGATAAGTAACACAAACAGCAGCATCCAGCTCAGTCCAGAGAACACAGCAGGTGTTCAACAAACGGTAGCTGCCGACCCCACAACCGACATCTGCCTCCACCCCCTCTCCAGTCACATTCTACAGATGACAATGTTACAAGTGGGAAAACAGCGCACTCTGACAGTCATCTCTGGGACGTCACATACTACACATCGCACATCAGGGACAGATACAGTGTGGGATGTCAACCTGGGTCTAAGTGTTCTCCTGCAAACTAAACCCTCAGGACGATTCTCTCAACTAGTATTATCTGGCCAAGGTGAAGGACGGCTCTTGACATGGCTCTTTCATTCACCATCAATGCTGTAATTTCCCGCTGAGCCCAAGTAAAATTGGTATAGACAGCAACTGGTATACCAGCTGACCAGGTTTCCACAGAAGGAGCTACACACACATCTCTGCAACAGTGACGAGCGAGTCACAGAGAAGCAACACAGCTATAGGAAGACACTTCAGTTGCCATAAGAACAAAATAGCCTGTGAAACACCAAGAAGACTCTACTGAGAAAAATTTGCTCATCTCTTACTTCTATTCTTGGTCTATTTCTAAAGTACAGTAATAACTGAATTTAAACGCAGCCGGGCACACTGTCACGCTCAGTGGGAACGCAGCGTCAGCCTCTGCAGCTGACCAGGTCAGGGACCTGATCCACCCACGGCTTCTACCCACCCACTTCCGCATTTGCTCAACCAAAACTCTCCAACCAAGAAAAACAAGCCACACCGCACTTCCCAGGCTGCGTCTGGCGGTGCTACCTGACAGGATTGCTGAGAGTTAAATGAGAGCTAAAGCGCGAGGAAAACGCTTAGCACGACACACCGTGTCCAAAGTGCAGGATGTGGGCTGACGGCAACAATTCCACATCAAATCCAAGCCCTCCTGCCGACTTCCAAGGATACCTCCTACCCATCCAACTTTATATTCCATCATTTCCCAACAGAGACCGCTCCTCTGACTCACATTTCACACGACCATCCAATGTTTGAGCCAATGTTTAAAAATTAGGATCTTTCACATAAAGCTCCAAATGTACATACGGCACCCCCAGAAAAATCTGAGAACAAGCCACAGAGCATCAGACCCCACAGGGCAAGAAGTGACAGGAGCAAAGCGCCTGCTGGCCAGACCTCTTCTTTACATCAAGGCCACTTCAGCCATCTACATC
>NW_020173679.1:1214957-1226221 GCF_003031525.2 Neophocaena asiaeorientalis asiaeorientalis | reverse complement strand
TCTCCATCGCCCCCCCCCCCCCCCTGCCCCGGGGCTCTGGGTGTGGCATTTCCCGCCGCCCCCCACCCCACCATTCCGGGCATATGGTGGGTTCGCTCGCATCACAATTCAGCATTCTGTTCTTTAACAGTCATCTAAAACGGCTGGGCAGGTAGCTTTGGTGCTTCCATCACAAGCACCTGTAGCTGGCTTTCTCATCAGGGCTATGTACCTTGAGAAACCTCCTCCACCTCATTTCCTGAATTATTACATGGAAAAGCAAGCAAGTTGACAACTCCATCCACAGGCTCGACTCTGTTCAATGAGATGCCTCTCATTGGGAGTCTGTGTCTCTATAAATACACAAATAGTTGCACAACGGACCTTGCAGACTGCTGCGGGGAGAGTTACCTGTGAATGACATGAGTCTCCTGCAGTCACGTTTTCCCCTAGGAAAACTGTTCTGAATGCATACAACGGAACTAAATGTATCACACAGCATATGAACAAGTTTTCAAGCTACTATTTTAAAAGACATCTAGTTGATGAGCAATGCTTGGCAATTGATAATTACATCCAAGAAGATGGGGAACACAGTGAAAAGAACAGAGGACAACCTGGGAGGGCTCAGGTTCTGACCCGGAGCCAGAACTCACCGGCCAAATGATCTACTAACTCGGCTGGCTCTTGGGGCCTGATTGTATTTTACTTCTTTTCGTTACTTACCATAGCTTTGCAGGTGTTTTGAATACTCTGAACATTTTCAAGCAATATTATGGTGCCGGTTAATCTCTGGCATCATTTTGAGACCAATCATTCCATATATATGCATGAATAAACAAATAAATATTTTAAAAAGTAGATGTGATGAGCTCTTTAAAAGCCCATTTTTGTGTTTTATGCCATTTCAAAATAGAAGTGAAGCCACCAAAGCATTTGAGAGGCTAGATTTTTGTACTGCTTTGGCTGGAGAAACTTCCACAATGGCAAAGAGACTAGTAAAGCCTGGAACCAGGCACTGCTGAACACCTGCTGGATTTGTGGGGCCTCTTCTTCCCTAGGCCTAAAGGTAAGCTTCTAAGAGTGAAAAGAAGGCAGCTGGGGGAAAGGAACAGGCAGTATCCACTTTAGAGCTCCTGTCTTGGGCTCGATTTACATAGGTGGCACTGAAAGAATGACAATCATAGGAAACCCATCTCCTCTCTGGAGGAATCTCATAACCCAGTGGTGATGTCTAGTTGGAGACAGAGGAGGTTTCTCGTGTGATCTGAATTGTGTGTGGAAAAGGGTACACAAAAGCAATCTAGTACGAGCCCCAGCCCCAAAGAAAACCATACGAACAAGGCACATACCAGGTCTATCAGGTCGCTGAGGTTTTTCTCGATCTGCTGTGGAGGCAGGCGCCTCATCAAGTCCAAGGCACAGTCCAGCTGCTGATCACTCTGTCAAAGGAGAAACAGGAGTGTCTGGGTCACTTTGCCAGTAGAAACACCAAAACCCCCCTTTCAAAAGCATTCTGGCAGCTGCAGCTTGCCCAGGTACCCTGAGACCAAAGAGGTCTGCAGTGGGCCCTCTGGCACAGCTCCTGGGGGGAGACTAGCCAGCCCCTCCCGGATGGCAGTGTCTGTCTCAAGTGGAGGCATCCAAAAGACAGTTCAGCATGTGGAAGTGGGCTGGAGAGTCTGGAAAGCTGCCTTGCTCAGTCCACCTCTCAAAGCCTCATCAACTTCCTTCAGCAGCTCTCCAGACCGGCAGACGTTTTAACTCCCAACTGGTCCTGCAGTGATCAGGCTCGAGCAGCAGGTTAGGCGCTGTTCTTTGCTGTAACCTGGACATGAACGTCAGGAAATGTCACCTGACCAGGTTCCCTGATGAGCTCCAAGCCAGGGACAAAGCCAGGCAAAGAACAAGCGGCAAGATGCACACAAACGTTTAAGAGCTTCAGTCATTCTGCTGAGGCTGGGCCCATCTTCCCAGGTGCCAGGTCCCGGCAAAACAGACCAAGACCTGAAACACCTACAGTCGAGAGCTCGCTCTCGCTGGCAAAGTGAACAAGTGCGTAAATCGGGGTCGGTGCAGCCGCAGGGGCGCGGGAGGATAAAGACTGCCCTCGTTCTCACGATAATCTCTTCATTTGATATTCATGCTGCAGATATTTACGGAGAGCCACCACGTGCCAGTCACCGTAAACACGCAATAAGTAGCGGAGAGAGGAAGGAAGGAACTGAGCGGGGGTGAGACCGGTAGAGCGTCTGGCAGGGTGCAGAGTATTGATTCAGTGTACAGTGGGCTGTAACGCAGAAGGCAGGCCAGAGGCTCGAGAGGAGCAACCAGAAGTAAGGTGGGAAAGGCGGGCCCAGGAAAATGATGAAGAGCACTGCACGCAACGCTAAGAAGTGCGAGTAAGGCGCATGGAGCCCCCAACACAACTAGCCAGAGGCACTACCTGATTTGTATCCTGAATCTGCTCTGCTCAGACCAATCTCAGGATTTTTGAAAGCCCTACATCAACACGCTTAAGAATCTTTATAAAGTGTACAAGGTAATCCTGGAAATGCCACATTTGGCGGTAATGAAATATAACCTTTGAATCCAAACATCTGCACTTCAAGGTACATCAACCACAAACAGGCTGGGGGACGCAAGGACCCACTTTGTATACACCAGAGACGTAACACATAAGTTAACTGGAAGCAGTTTCACTCCCAGGTAAATCGATGTGGCATATACAGCAGGCTGTTTTTGGAAAAGAAAACAAAAACAAAAAACCTGTCCCCTGCTCAAGATGGTTATCGGTGACAGTTTATTCTGGGACACACGACAAACTGGCTATACCCTGCAAAGAAACACACACACACTCCAGAAACCTTAGAGCACTTGTTTTCCTTAGTGAAACATTCTAGCAACCAGGTATTCCCTACTTGTGCCGTGCCTTCTATGCCAGCCAAGACCACGGGGACATGGGTGTGGCCAGCTGACATGGGAAGACATTTTAACATCACTTCTAGGGTCAAGAACACAGATAAACTGATTTGACACTAGAGAGACTTATATTCAGTGCTCTGTTCTGCCATTCATTAACTTTGGACCTTGGGCAAATTTCTTAACCTCCAGGAACCTCTATTTATCCTGTGAAACCGAATAAAGGAAACCACATTTAAAATGGAGTCAGGAGGCCAGAAGGGGGAGCTCTCGAGCACCAGCACTAGGCATCAATTACACATCCCAACAGGAAGAGAGGGACCTTGTATTGCCAGCAGGAGGAAAGAAGATTTCTCCTTATCCAGCAGCGAGCCCAGGCAATGGGAAGCCATCACCACCCTGAACTCTCGCCTTCCTCTGATGGACATTCCTTCTAAGCAACCCCCCTACCCCAACTTCATTTTTCTCTATAATGTTCCTCTCCTTTGTTTTCTGGACTTGCCTATAGTCTTTGCTATTCCATCCCTGAATTGCAATTCTCTGCAATTGCTGAATAAATCCATTTTACTGGTAAAGTAACTGGCTGTTTTATTTTTAAGGTCAATAATCCATAAAATGGGAATAGTGTCTACTTCACAGGCTTGTTGGGATGATCTGATTAATACCTGTGAATTGTTTAATATGCAATAGTACACATTTGACTGGGAGCGTTTTCTGTGTATGTGTGCAAACACGTGTTTTAATTTTTAAAATGTAAGTATTTTATAACATTTGCCCCACTCGACCCAACCCAGAAATCTTTTTGTGTGGACATTAGTTTTCCTCCTTCCTCCCTCCCTCCCATCCTTCGTTCCTCTGCACCAGGTCTTAATTGCGGCATGCGAACTCTTAGTTACGGCATGTGGGATCTAGTTCCCTGACCAGGGATCGAACCCAGACGCCCTGCATTGGGAGCGTGGAGTCTTAGCCACTGGCCACCAGGGAAGTTCCTGGACATTAGTTTTCAACTACTCTGGGTAAACACCAAGGAGCGTGATTGCTGGATTGTGTGGTAGGAGTAAGCTTCGCTTTGTAAGAAACTGCGAAACCGTCTCTGGAAGTGGCTGTGCCATTTTGCATCCCATCAGAGTTACTGTTGCACCACCTGCCTTTCAGCTTTTGGCGATAACAGAATTCTGGATTTCATTCATTCTAATAGATGTGTAATGGCACCTCATTTTAATTTGTATTTCTCTCGTCATGTAATGTTGAGTGTCTTTTCATGTGTTTATTTGCCATCTGTATATCTTCTTTGGTGAGATGTCTGTTAAGGTCTGTTAAGGTCTTTGGCCCATTAGTTTACACCTTTTTTTTTTTTTTTTTTTTGCGGTACGCGGGCCTCTCACTGTTGTGGCCTCTCCCGTTGCGGAGCACAGGCTCCGGACGCGCACGCTCAGCGGCCATGGCTCACGGGCCCAGCCGCTCCGCGGCATGTGGGATCTTCCCGGATCGGGATACGAACCCGTGTCCCCTGCATCGGCAGGCGGACTCTCAACCACTGCGCCACCAGGGAAGCCCCAGTTTACACCTTTTAAGTAGTTTGACTGAATCTTTTTTTTAATATTCAAAATATATAATAAGCTTTACAACTCAATATCAGAAAAAAAAAAGAGTCCCCCAAGAAGATACACAGATAGCCAACAGGCACATGAAAAGATGCTCAACACCGCCAATCATCAGAGAAACGAAAATCAAAACCACAATGATACAACACCCCACACATGTCAGAATGGCCATCACCAAAAAGACCAGAAACAAGAAATGTTGGTGAAGATGTGGAGAAAAAGGGACTCTCCTACACTTCTGGTGGGAATGTAAATTGGTGTAGCCACCATGGAAAACGATATGGAGGCATACGTAATGGCAGTCCCATTTTCCATTCCCACCAGCAATAAGTAATCCTACACTGAATCTTTAATCCAGAACACAGTGGGATGTTCGGAAGGGATTAACCAGAAACTGAGTAGTGTATTATCTAGGAAAAGGAAAGTCATAACTTGACCAGAGAAGATCAACATGAAAAGACACTATTTTAACCCTTCCAAGGAGCCTGTTCACATGCCCCCAACCCCAATACGCTGACCACGGCCGCACCCGCCAAGGGTGCCGGTAGCATGAAGGCTTCCTTCTGGACAGTCCTCTGACTGGATTGAGTTGAAAGCACTAAAATACTACTGCAAAATGGTCTAACTTGTATCTTGCATTAATCCCAACAATCTTAATAGGAAATATTCACTACAAATTTCTAAGGCTAAGGATGTCTAACTAGCATTAAATTAGAAAATGACTAAAAGCTTCCCATAAGCCAAGCAACATGGGCAAGCTTAATGACAGCTTGTGAAAAGTTAAAATTAGAGTTAACTGGAGCCCTTGGCTTGAGGGGTGGGGGTGGGGTCATCCCAAATCCTGAGGGTCCCAAACGGGAAATAGCACAAGAGAATGAAGAAAACATGGATGGTCCACAGCTATGTACAACAACGTGAGTGGCCCCAGAAATAGAATGATGGTGGGGGAGGGGAAGCAAGTCCAAGGGGACTACCTAGGATGCTCAAAACCCAGCAATCCTGAACTGTTATTTAGATACACACACACACACGCACAGTGTGCGTGTGTGTGTGTGTGTCTGTATTTTAAACCAATATAGCAAGGCTTTCTTTCTTATTAGCTAAGACAAGAGAATGTTAAATACAAAATTCAGAAGAGTGAGAAGAATAGTTATAAGGCAGGAAGCCACTAGGGGAAGACGAAAGTTGCTATTCATCTAAGTCTTGCACAGAATAATGGATTCAAGGATGTTCATAATATCATGTTGCTTAAACTTACATATATGTTAATATGTTCCTTTATAGTTATCAAGGATCTAAATATTTTTGAGTTGATATTTGTGTATTGTGTAAGACTGGGGTCCAGTTTCATTCTTTTGCATGTAGCTGTCCAATTTTCCCAACACCATTTATTGAGGAGACTGTCCTTTCCCCATTGTATATTCTTGCCTCCTCTGTCATAAATTAATTGATCATATATGCATGGGTTTATTTCTGAGCGCTCTGTTTCACTGCCACAGTTTCACTTCACTTAATATTTTTTAAAGGTAATAGAAAAAAATACAAACAAGAGCAAACAAGGACAGAAATTGGGAATTAGGAGCTCAGAGTCCAAAGTTTGCCCTGTCGCTGGATGTCTGTGCAAGCCAGTCTGCTCACTTAACCTCACGGTCTGGGATCTGGGGAGAGGGCCTCTCAGAGTGCTTCTAGTGGGCCGTGCACTGTATCCCAGTCTAAGCACAGACGCACCCACCACACCCACCCTGCCCTTCAACAGCCCCCTGCAGGCCAACAACTAGGTTTCAATTCAACAACCAAGCCTTGAGTGCCGGCCATTGGCCAGGCCCTGAATCAGGCCCAGTGAACGAAACCTAGTCCTGACCCTCAAGGAACCATCCACAAAAGAGCCTATCATGTGAGGCATATGATCATACGAGGCAAGTGTGATGTCTAGAGCAATGGGACATAGAAGCTGCAGAGATGAGGCATAGCTCACAATACACTGATGTGCACTTCTTCATGTATCAATTATATTCCTAGGATTTCCCGGCTTTCCATTATTTTGTATACTGCCACCCCATGACCAAGGGCTCTCCACGTGATGGCTCCTTTGAAACCCTAACTGATCCTAGACACTTCCCTCATAAAACGAGCTTTCCCAGTTCCACCTTCCATGGGTGGCGTTTTCCAGGTTGAAAGGTAAATAGTAAAAGAATGATGTACTTCCCTGGTGGTCCAGTGGTTAAGAATCCACCTCCCAATGTAGGGGACGAGGGTTCAATCCCTGGTCGGGGAACTAAGATCCCACATGCCGCGGGGCAACTACGCCGTAGCGCCAAAACTACTGAGCTCGCATGCTGCAACTACTGAACCCATGCACTCTGGAGCTCGCACGCCACAATCAGAGAGAAGCCCGCACACTGCAACGAAGAGCCCGGGCACTGCAACGAAAGATCCCACCTGCCACAACTAAGACCCGATGAAGCCAAATATATAAATAAATAAATAAATAAAATTTAGAGGAAGAAAAGAATGACCATTTCACTTCACTCTCCATAATTCTCTGCCCATTCAATTAGTCATTCAATAATTATTTGAGGGTTTCCTAGCTAACAAGCACTGTTTTTGACGCTGAATGGTTAACATAATGAAGTCCCTGTCTCCAGGAACTTATGGTGTAGTCAAAATCTATACAGAAAAAGACAGAAGATGAGTCCTTGTTAGGATGTCAGAATACGGAGGGGACAGCTCCCCTGCTTTAAGCTGGTGAGGCTTCAAGGTGTCCGTTTAGATTTTTGGTTGTGTTTTTTCAGAATATAAACTGAGCTGGGGAATGTTTCACTTTCTGCTCCTTTTTCACATGACTGGAAGAAACACACAAACTGCTTAAAAATGACAACAAGTAAAACAACTGTTAATACAGACTAGAACAATTTTTCAGAATAAGAAATCAAATAAAACACTACAGCTTAAAAAATCTACTAAGGAATTTTCAGACACTGGGTAGTGTTGCCAGCAATTTGCAGAACTGTGAAACTTGGCCTACTCAATGAACTAAAAAGGCAGAGACTACTTTGGAAATTATCACCTAACAACAGCTATTCAGTCCCCAGGTGGGGATGCAGAGAACAGGACATGTCCCAACCTGCAATAGACTCAAAAAAGCTTAATACAATAAACACACCAATCCACAAAAATGAAAAACGTTTCACAAACGTCCATGAGTGGTACAGGGAACTGCAAAAGATGCCTCAGAAGAGGGGGTACACGCACCGGTTATCAGGGGCTAAGCAGGGGTGCCCCGGGCAGACACGGAGGCAGCAGGCGCAGTGAGACGAGGAGAGGCCAGGAGAGCCGAGGCGCGCTCGGAGGAAGGCAACGCAGTGGGGTGTGGCCCTGATTCCGGGCCCACAGCAAGTCTAGGTTACAGCCAAACCCTCCCTCTGAGGGCAGTGGTGCCCTCACCAGGCTCCGGGCTCCACGGAGCTCCAAGGCTCTGGGGACAAAACCTCGGTGCTCCCAGCCGTCCTGCGTTTGTCGACTTTATAGGTACAGCTGGTCTGGCCTTTAAAAGTTTAAAATGTGCTTCTCCAGAAGGGATTAGGAGCCCCGGAAGATTTTCCCACAGAGGACTGAGAGGAATACTGTCGTGTCGTAGAAGGTGAAGCGGATTACGGTTCCTTAGCAAGCTCTCCCACCCCCTCACCCCGTTATAACGTGACTGTCATTCCTCCACCGAGAGGTGGAGTCCGCGTCCCTTCCCCTTGGAATGGAGAGAGTTTTGTGACTGCTTTTACCAACACAGAATAGCAGGATTCACCTCTGTCACTTCTGAGCCAGAAAAGAGCATCATCTTCCACCTTGCTTGGTGAACACCCACGCCTGAAGCCCCAAGCGGCGATGTAAACAGCGCAACAACTGCCCTGAGGCAGGCTTGCTGTAAGGAAGAGCTACTGAGCCCAGGTGGAAAAGCCACGTGAAGAGACCCTGTGACTCTCAAGGGAGCCGCCTGGCCAGCCCCGTGCTCCAGCCTCAGCTGTCTGACTGCAGCAGCCCGGGGCCCCAGGCCAGAACCAGCCAGCCAAGGCTCTCCTGAGTCTCTGGCCCCCAAAACCACTGGAGATGCATAATGTGAGGATTACTGTTATTTTAAGTCACTAGGTTTTGGGGGCAAGAGGGTCAGAAGAGGGGCCTCCAAAGCAACCAGGGCTCTGGCTGTAGGGCTGGAGAGGACGGGAGGGTCAAAGACTTTAAGAGGCAGGATAGACAAGCCAAGGGTACCTACTAGAAACGAGAAGTCTGAGATGACTAAGTTTTCCAGTGGGGACCACCTGCTAGAAGATGATGCTGCAGCCTCGCTGGTGTGTGTATGTTTGTGTGTGTCCCTCTAAAATAGTGTTTGTAATTTCAAGGACAAGCAGTAACTCAAACCGCTTGGCTTTCCGAGCATAAGTCCTACGTGGCCTGCTCTAGTGACTGGCTGAGGCAGATCAGTACTTTTTTTAAAAAAATTTATTTATTTATTTCTATTTTTGGCTGCGTTGGGGCTTCGTTGCTGTGCGCGGGCTTTCTCTAGTTGCAGCGAGCCGGGGCTACTCTTTGTTGCGGTGCGCGGGCTTCTCACTGCGGTGGCCTCTCTTGTTGCAGAGCACGGGCTCTAAGCGCACGGACTCTAGAGCGCAGGCTCAGTAGTTGTGGCACACGGGCTTAGTTGCTCCGCGGCATGTGGGATCTTCCCGGACCAGGGCTCGAACCCGTGTCCTCTGCATTGGCAGGCAGATTCTTAGCCACCAGGGAAGTCCCCAGATCATAGCATCTGTCTATACATAAACAACCAACCAAAGCTTCAAGGCCTTCACAGTTTGTTCTTAAATTCATCAAGACCTTCACTCGCTTACATTCCCAAGAGGCTTAGAAAATACTTCACAGACAACACAAAGATAAACTTCACTGGAGCCAGGGCTGATTTATCACAAATTTATGGAGTCTAATCTTACCATGGTTTGTCTTGTATAATCTGTGACCCAACAAGCAACTTTGTTTAATAGTTGAATCTGTTTTCTGCCATGTGGCTCAGGAAAAGTTTGTCCTGGGGGCCATTTGGGGAAGATTCACAGGCCAGCCCAGCCAACCACTCATCTGTAGGTCACTCTGGAAAACTGCACAGTTTGGATTAATAAAAAGATAAGTGTTTCTTCCACTGACTGAGTGTCCTCTGGTTGAATCTTCTGGAAGGGACACAGCGATGACAGCAGCACATGGAGGCTGATGGCTCACCAAACACAAACACAAGCGTTCCCTTGGGATGACTTTCCTTCCCATGGGAAAATCCAAAACCCTATACCAAGTTAATCAAAACCACAGTGAAAGCCCATTTGGCAGATCAAGCCTCCTTTTACCTTTTGGGGTCCACTGTATATCATCACAGCTGGGCCAAGGTCATCTTCAACATAAAATTAACCATTTCAAGGTGAATTAATTCAGTGCCTTGGGTTAATGTGGTTTTGAGCACTGTGAAAACAATCACTTTACGAGTCTCTGCTTTAAAAAAAAAATTCTGCCAGGGGAGTTCCCTGGCTGTCCAGTGGTTAGGACTCAGCATTTTCACCGCCATGGGCCCTGGTTCAATCCCTGGTCGGGGAACTAAGATCCTGCAAGCTGCATGGCATGGCCAAAAAAAAAAAAAAAAAAAAAGAAAAAAAAAAAAAAAAAAAAAGAAAAAAAAAAAAAAAAAAAAAGAAAGAAAGAAAGAAAAGAAAACCAGGTTGTTGGCACAATAAAATTCTGGGTCAAAAAAAAAAATCTGCCAGATCACAGAAATTTAGGTCCGGATATACTTTTCAAGTTTATCTAAGCCCTGCCCCATCATTTTACAGACAGCTGATGAGGTGCAGAGAACGTCGTGCAGGGTCACACAGTCGGTGGCAGAATCAGCACTTGACCCTGCACCATGATGAGAGGTTGCTACTACACCCACGCCATCCTTCCACTTGATTCAGTCAACTGCTGGGTGACGTGGAGGACTGGGCACACAGAGCTGAACTACTGAGACGTGGTCCCTGCTCGTGACCCAGGGAAGAAGACAGCCAGAAAAAGATGCAAGAAAGAAGGACTGCACCGTCCTACTCTATATTTAGAGCTATCCCATTATCACAGAGGCAGGGGCACTCCTCCCAGTGACCTCTTCCAGATAAGCAAAGCACAGCTGGCCCTCTGTCTCCAGGGATGCGAAACCCTTGGATACAGAGGGCCGACTGTAATCGTTGTTCTATGACATTTTATATAAGGGACTTGAGTGTCCTTGGATTTTGGTCTCTGCAGAGGGTCCTGGAACCAATCCCCCGTGGATATACTGAGGCACAGATGTACCAACTTTCTATTAATCCTAAAAGATGGGACTCCCTCTTAAATGTATTATAAGGTCCATGTTTTTACACAGAGGACAAGGCAATGAACACACCACTTTTCACTGGCCAAGGACACCGTTAGGAGTGCCCATTCCTGGAACATGGCCCTGTGTCTATGTTTTAAATTTTTCTACCTCTTGGACAGGCCATCAGCTACACTCCCTCATCTAATCTGCTATGGGTTAGGAAATTAGAAGCCTATTTGTTAAAAACAAAAAGAAACAAAAGAACACGGGAAAAACCTCAACTTTGAGAGAAGGAATAAATCACAGATTCATAAATTGGGGTCCAGGGTCATAGTCCCACAGTTTGTGAGCACCTTGACAGTGTAGGTGTGTGTGTGTGTGTGTGTGTGTGTGTGTGTGTGTGTGTG